>NC_141875.1:124706917-125011470 GCF_056163025.1 Triticum urartu
GTAGTTGGAGATGGTGGAGTGGGTGCTGGAGGTGGCACTGGAGCTGTAGTTGCTGGTGCTGACACTGTAGCTCTAGCATCTAAAACTGGCACTGCAGCAGACCTCGGACCTCGTGGCACACACTAAAAAGAATCAGTAGTTGCCTTTACTCTCCTCTTCTCTGCTTCCTCCTGAAGCTGCTCAACTGCAGTCTGTATCTCAGTTACCTTCAGGTGAAGATCATAGAATTTTGTCTCAACAATCCTCTCTAGGCTCTCCTGATTCTAAATCAGGGTGGCCAAGCCCTTCTCAATCCTCAGTGTAGCTTGAATCAGATAGCCTAATTGATCTTGCTTTCTCTTCAGGAAAACTTGAGATGCTTCTTTAACACTTGGCATCTTGGCAGCTTTCTCAGCCTTTGCCTTGGCTCTCTTCTCCTGGACTTGAGCTGATGATGGTTCCTCCTCATTCATCACAACAATGTTGTCTTCAAATTCAGGATGTAAGGGTAGATGCTCCTTGTCTAGCAGATAAGTTCATGTGCCCATCTTGGAGTTGATGAGCTCCTGAATGTTTGGAGCATACCCACAACTTCTCTTTTGATCAGCAGCAGTCCTCTTAATTGTCTCTACAATCAAAATCATAACCTTGAACTTCTGAGGGACATCAAAGATCTGCATCATGTTGATGGAGTGTCCTTTGATCATCTTGTGATCTCCTGACTTGGGTAGCAATGTGTACCTTAAGATCCAGTTGATGGTAGGCAGACCAGACAACAGGAAATGTACAGATCCAAGCTTGTGAGTCTCCAAAGCTTTATCAGGGATCTCTGTGTACATGTTTGCCATGGAGTTGTGGTCTTTCTTCTTGGTGGCATACACATCCAAGTCATCTTCATGTTCTTCGGGGGCATTGATCAGTTTGGCCCATTCTTCAACAGTGGATTGGTACCTTGTACCCTCAGACATCCATACTATTCTTCCATCTGGATAGAAGTGGGAAGTGGAGTAAAACTGCATGATCAGCTCATCATTCCATATTGTGAGCTTTTGTCCAACAAACTCATCTACTCCACATGCCTTAAAGCTATCATATACTCCTGGGAAGTGATCTTCATTCTCCTGGATGTATTCCGAATCCACCCATTTCATGTCACATACAATGGGCTTCTTGTCAAGAAAAATTGTCTCATAGAAGTCTTGTTGTTGCTTTGTATGAAACATGTAGTCAACTGCAGTCCTCCTCCTAACAGCATAGGGATCAGACTGTCTCCACAATCTCAGTCCAGCATCTTTTCTGATGTGCATGTCCTCAGCGACTGGATGAGCATCATTATGGTCAGGAATTTTGGGCTTCAACTTCCTCAAAACAAGTGAATCATCTTCCTCTTTTTTAGCTTGAGGAACTGGAGCCTTGTTCTTTTCTGTTGCGGGAATATTTCTAGTGTTCCTCTTGGGTGCAGAAGGCTTATGAGTAGCAGCCTTGGGAGCAGATTTGGGCTTTGATGGAGCAGCCCCTGATTTGATAGCATCTACCATGAGCTTCTGAGCTTTGGGAGCCGGTGCAACATCCTCTTCTTCTTCCTCTTCTTTTGGATCTCTCATAATGGAGGATCTACCAAGCACTCTGTCAGTGGTCTTCTTGACCATTTCCTTCCTCTTCTTTCCTTCTCCAATAGCCTCTTCAGTCGGCTTGGAGGTTTCAGCAGTTGAGGCTCTAACCTTTAAGGTTGGCACCCTCTTGGCAGGAACCTTCTTATGCAAGCCAGGTCTAGTTGATGCAACTGTGCCATATTCCTTTTTCAGCACCATCTTCCTGGAGCTGACTTCCTCCTCAACAGCCACATAGTCCTCATCTTCAGAATCTGAGGTTTTCTTCTTCCTTGACCTGGTGGCTGCCTTGGGCAAGTTACTTGGTGTGATCCTGCTGCCCTCATCAGAAGTGCTAGAGGGACTAGTGCCCTCACTCAATTGCACTTGTTCTTCAGACCTGTTCTGGTTGTCGCTTTGATCAAACATTTCTGCAAACTTACTGACAGCAGACCCTGTGAATAGATATAGATGAGGTAGAGTGGATGAGCATCACAAAGTGAAGAGTTTTTGCAAAATAGATGACTTAAAAACTTAGTTTTAGTTCTTCACAGAAAGCATTTCGGAGCTACTGATTTGTAAACTCGGTGATATAGAAGTAGCTTTTGGAACCTAAACTAGTGAAATTGATCAGACCGAGTCACAGTTCGGTGGCACCGGGACTGCTAGGGTTTCATAGAGAATCAAACTTGGTCACGCCGATTTGCAATTTTCGGTCAGATCGAAAATGCGTGTGCTATGGCCTAAGCCAAATCGGTGAGACTGATTTCTACAATTCGGTCAGTCCGAGATGTGTCCGGTGGAGACCTAACCCTAAAATTTCAAATCCAATCTAATCTAAAGGAAGTTTTTAGTGGATAGAGTGTTTTCATACGTGGTCATGATCATGGAAAAGTAATGTGCTATGAATCGGAGTTAAAAGAATAGCACAAAGGGTCGAACTCGTACCCTAGTTCGGCGGAGTTCGCTATGGCGGCAATGGAGCGGCAGAATTCCATTGACGGCGATGGAAACCAGCGGCGGGAGGTCACTGGCTGCGAGAAGATGATCCAGAGACCCAAGGCGGCAAAGCAGGATATGCGCGGGCTGAGTGGTTTCGAAGAAATTTCCAAAATCTCACCCGTGGGTTTATATATCCTGACCCTGTCAGTGTGACCGAGTGGAACAACTCGGTGGCACTGAGATGCAGAATCGCAAGCGGTTACTGCAACTCGGTGTGACCGAAAAGTTCAAATCGGTTGCACCGAGATTGAAAACCTAGATCAACTTAGTGATCTCGGTGTGACCGAAATGGATGACTCGGTCATACCGAAATACACAAAGAGGTTTTGGAAGTTTAAGTCTATGATGAATCGGGGACTCCAAGTGCTCCTCACACAGAGTGGTTCAAATCTGACTTGATCAAACTTTGTGATGTAGCATGAATAGAGTTTGAGACGAGAAAAGTATAGATAGCTAGAGGGATTTCTTAGGCATTCTTGTCCATCCAGTTGGCAACAGAGAAAAATCCAAACAATCAAAGCAAAAAATGGATGTCCTCGAATGAGTAAATTATGCATCCAACATGCTCACACAATAAAATGACAAATGAAATATGTGACAAAGCATGCACAATCACTCTAGCATCTATCAAGCAATTTGGCGATGACTAGGTCATCTATATATGACTATATTTACTTAGGAGTCAAATAAGAACATTTGATCATAGGTCATACTCATCCTTTAAGCGCAAGTGGGGTTGCCACTTTTACATAAAGCATTATTGTGCTCACATCATTAGAGTTGCTTTAGCTCAATTCATTAGAGTAAAGCTCCCCCTAGATGTGATATCCTCCCTAAGAGGGATGAACTAACCTTGGGTTTTGTCGATGATGACTGGATGTAGGTGTTGAAGATGTAGATGCTCAATGTTGATGTAGATCATTCGGAGCAATCCTTTGGAGTGAGTTACACTTTCAATACCTACACGGGTTAGTCCCACAAGGAACAAACAAGGATATCCATATACATAGAGTGATATTCACATGAGATGATGTCCATGAATGCATTAGGTTACCTTGTCCCTTGTCTTACCAACAAGAGGGTTTGTGACTCCTTGAACAAGTGCAAGATATGGAAGTTGTTTGCACTTGTCCTTTCCAAGATGATAAGAGTGAAGTATGTTGGCAGAGTCACCCTCAAGAACTCTCTAGTTCTTCTTCTTAGGGAGCCACACCATCTTGATGGGAATCCTTGGACTTGTAGTCGTACTTGATGAAGTGGAACTTGATGTAGTCTAGGGAACCCACTTGACCAAGGCCTTAGGTGCTTCTTCAAATGCATCAATCTCCTCTTGACGCTTGTCCTTGCCTTTTAGCTTGTGGCCTTGTGGTGGAAGATCATCTTGAGCTTCTGTTCCTTGGAAAGAAGTAGGATCATACTTCTCTTGTTGAGGAACAAACTTTGTCTTGGGGTATTGATCTTCTTCCCACTCAACTCCATTGGCATTGAACTTTCGTTCAAAACCAACACCTTGATTCTTCCGGTGTCTTCCTTGTTTGTGTACAATTTCCTCAAATTGCTTGCTTCCGGCAAGACTCTTGTAAACACCTTTCTATACAATTCCCTTTAGTAAGCTATTTTATTGATCAAATGTAACTTGGCTAAGAACTACTAGAAGCAACAACATTGCATTTAGCATGATTGTTGTTACTACTAGAGGAAGAATCTTTCTTACTCTTGTTGCTAGATTCAACTTGTAGCATGTAAGTAGACAAGAATAAACGTTTGGCAATGTAAGAAGAACTTTTCTTGTGAAGATCATCATTGATTGCTTTTAAGAAATCATGCTCTTGATCAATATTGAGCTTTTCAAAGCGTAGTTTCTCATGAGTCTTTAAAAGTTCTCGATGATCTTCCAAGGTAGTTTCATGAGCTAACTTAAGAGTGTTTAGTTCTTTAGTTAGACGCTCAATCTCATTCTTATCATTGTCATTCATTTTATCTTGATTAGCATGATTAATAGCAAGTTCATCATAGTTTTCATAACTAGAGTTGTCAACAAGTAAATCATCATCACCTAGCAAATCATCTTCATCACTATTGAAATCAACATACTCGGGGTGTGATACCTTTGGGCCTTTAGCCATGAAGCATCTTCCAATTCCTTCATTTTGTGAGTCAAATTTGTCGTAGGAGTTGGTTGACACAAGTGCTAGACCGGCAACACATTCATCTTGAGTATATTGGGAGTCGGAGTGATAACTTCTCTTGGAGTGATTGTCGGAGTCGGAGCCGGATACCCATTCACCAACATGAGCTTGATGTCTTCGTTTTGTGTAGCTCTTTGATGGCTTGTCCTTCCTTTCTGAATCCTTGCTTCTCCGTGATGTTCCTCGTTCATAACGGTCGTCTCTACTCCTTCTCTCTCTTGGTGGTGATTCTTCTCTTCTACTTCTTGTTTTGGGAGAATCTTCTCTTGTTTTCTAGGGAGCCATACACTCATTGGAATAGTGTCCGGGTCTTTCACAATTGTAGCAATTTTTCTTACGACTAGAAGATCTTTTGTCATTGTAGGACCTTGATTTGGAACTTATTTCCTTGCTTCTACTCTTGTAGAACTTGTTGAAGTTCTTCACCATTAAGCTCAATTCTTTGTTGATGGTTTGCTTCTGACTTGATGATGTGGGAGCATCACATGAGGCTTTGTAAGCACCACTTGACTTGTTGTGAAGCTCTTCCTTATCCTTGAGTGACATCTCATGAGCAACGAATCTTCCAATGACTTCCATTGGCTTGAGATCTTTGTAATTGGGCATCATTTGGATCAATGTGCACACGGTATCATATTTTCCATCCAAGGCTCTTAGGATCTTCTTGATGATGAATCTATCGGTCATCTCTTCACTACCTAAGCCGGCAATATCATTTGTGATGAGAGCAAGCCTAGAGTACATTTCAGCGACACCTTCACCATACTTCATTTTGAACTTGTCAAGTTGACTTTGAAGCACATCCAATTTGGATTCCTTGACGGAGTCGGTACTTTCATGCATATCAATCAAAGTATCCCAAATTTCCTTTCCATTCTCAAGACGGCTGATTTTGTTGAATTCTTCGGGGCACAATCCGTTGAAGAGAATATCACAAGCTTGAGCATTGTATTGCAACATCTTCAACTCTTCCGCGGTAGCTTCATAGTTCGGTTTTCTCCCATCAAAGAATTCACCTTGCAAGCCAATACACACAATATCCCAAACGGCGGGGTTATGTCCAATAATATGCATTTTCATCTTATGCTTCCAAATAGCAAAATTAGTACCATCAAAGCAAGGACCTCTACGGTGGTAATTTCCCTTAATAGACGCCATACTCTCCTAGGTTGTGAAACCAAGGCTATGATCACCAAAAGCTATAGAAATCAAAGAAAATGGAGACCAAAGCTATGATACCACTTGTAGGATCGAAAGTATGTCTAGAGGGGGGGTGATTAGACTACATGACCAAATAAAAGTCTAGCCTTTTCCCAATTTTAAGTCTTGGCAGATTTTAGCAACTTAGCATAATTCAAGTAATCAACCTACACATGCAATTTTAAGAGTATAGCAGCGGAATGTAAAACAATTTCATATGAAGGTAAAGCGAGGAGTTTGGAGGGAGCAAACACAATGTAGACACAGAGATTTTTGGCGTGGTTACGATAGGTGGTGCTATCGTACATCCACGTTGATGGAGACTTCATCCCACGAAGGGTAACGGTTGCGCGAGTACACGGAGGGCTCCACCGACGAAGGGTCCACGAAGAAGCAACCTTGTCTATGCCACCATGGCCATCGCCCACGAAGGACTTGCCTCACTAGGGTAGATCTTCACGAAGTAGGCAATCTCCATGGACACTCTAGCATCTATCAGGCAATTGGCGATGACTAGGTCATCTATATATGAGTATATTGACTGAGGAGTCAAATGAGAACATTTGATCATAGGTCATACTCATCGTTTAAGCATAAGTGGCGTTGCCACTTTTACATAAAGCATTGTTGTGTTCACACCATTAGAGTTGCCTTAGCTCAATTGATTAGAGTGAAGCTCCCCCTAGATGTGATATCCCTCTTAAGAGGGATGAACTAACCTTGGGTTTTGTCGATGACGACTTCATGTAGGTGTTGAAGATGTAGATGCTCAATGTTGATGTAGATCATTTGGAGCAATCCATTAGAGCGAGTTGCACTTTCAATACCTACACGGGTTAGTCCCACAAGGAACAAACAAGGATATCCATAGACATAGAGTGATGTTCACATAAGGTGATGTCCATGAAAGCATTAGGTTACCTTGTCCCTTGTCTTACCAACAAGAGGGGTTGTGACTCCTTGAACTAGTGCAAGATATGGAAGTTGTTTGCACTTGTCCTTGCCAAAATGATATGATTGTAGTATGTTGGCGGAGTCACCCTCAAGAACTCTCTAGTTCTTTTTCTTCGGGATCCACACCATCTTGATGGGAATCCTTGGAGTTGTAGTCGTACTTGATGAAGTAGAACTTGATGTAGTCTTGGGAACCCACTTGACCAAGGCTTTGGGAGCTTCCTCAAATGCATCAATCTCCTCTTGAAGGTTGTCCTTGCCTTTTTTGCTTGTGGTCTTGTGGTGGAAGATCATCTTGAGCTTGTGTTCCTTGGAAAGAAGTAGGAACATACTTCTCTTGTTGAGGAATAAACTTCGTCTTGGGGTATTGATATTCTTCCCACTCAACTCCATTGGCATTGAACTTTCATTGAAAACCAACACCTTGATTCTTCCGGTGTCTTCCTTGCTTGCGTACAATTTTCTCAAATTGCTTACTTCCGGCAAGGCTCTTGTAAACACCTTTCTCTATAATTCCCTTCAATAAGCTATTTTCTTGCTCAAGTGTAACTTGGCTAAGAGAATCTTTAGTGGAATCAAGAGAACTACTAGAAGCAACATCATTGGTTTTGGCATGATTATTCTTACTACTAGAAGAAGAATTTTTCTTACTCTTGTTGCTAGATTTAACTTGTGGCATGTAAGTAGACAAGAGTAAACGCTTGGCAAAGTAAGAAGAACTTTTCTTGCGAAGATCGTTATTGTGTGCTTTTAAGAACCCATGCTCCTGCTCAAGGTTGAGCTTCTCGAAGCGTAACTTCTCATGAGTCTTTAAAAGATCTCGATGAGTTTCCAAGGTAGTTTCATGAGCTAACTTAAGAGTGTTTAGTTCTTTAGTTAGATGCTCAATCTCCTTCTTATCATCGTCATTCGTTTTATCCTGATTAGCATGATTAATTGCAAGTTCATCATAGTTTTCATCACTAGAATTGTCAACAAGTAATTAATCATCACCTAGCAAGTCATCTTCATCACTATTGAAATCAACATACTCGTGGTGTGATACCTTTGGGCCGTTAGCCATGAAGCATCTTCCAATCCTCCATTTGGTGAATCAAGTATGTCGTAGGAGTTGGTTGACACAAGTTCTAGACCGGTAACACCTTCATCTTGAGTATATTCGGAGTCGGAGTGATAACTTCTCTCGAAGTGATTGTCGGAGCCGGAGCCGGATACCCATTCACCAACGTGAGCTTGATGTCTTCGTTTTGTGTAGCTCCTTGATGATTTGTTCTTCCTTTCCGAATCCTTGCTTCTTCGTGATGTTCTTTGTTCATAACTGTCATCTCTACTCCTTCTCTCTCTTAGTGGTGATTCTTCTCTTCAACTTCTTCTTTTGGGAGAATCTTCTCTTCTTTTGTAGGGAGCCGTACACTCAATGGAGTAGTGTCTGGGTCTTCCACAATTGTAGCAATTACGTTCAGGAGTTGAAGATCTTTTGTCACTTTAGGACCTTGACTTGTATCTTCTTTCCTTGCTTCTACTTTTGTAGAACTTGTTGAAATTCTTCACCATTAGGCTCAATTCTTCATTGAAGGCTTGTTTCTCACATGATGACGTGGGAGCATCACATGAGGCTTTGTAAGCACCACTTGACTTGTTGTGAAGCTCTTCCTTATCCTTGAGCGACATCTCATGAGCAACAATTCTTCCAATGAATTCTGTTGGCTTGAGATCTTTGTAATTGGGCATCATTTGGATCAATGTGCACACGGTATCATATTTTCCATCCAAGGCTCTTAGAATCTTCGTGATGATGAATCTATCGGTCATCTCTTCACTTCCTAAGCTGGCAATCTCATTTGTGATGAGAGCAAGCCTAGTGTACATTTCAGCGACACCTTCACCATCCTTCATTTTGAACTTGTCAAGTTGACTTTGAAGCACATCGAATTTGGATTCCTTGACGGAGTTGGTACCTTCGTGCATATCAATCAAAGTATCCCAAATTTCCTTTGCATTCTCAAGACAGCTGATTTTGTTGAATTCTTCGGGGCACAATCCGTTGAAGAGAATATCACAAGCTTGAGCATTGTATTGCAACATCTTCAACTCTTCCGTGGTAGCTTCACGGTTCGGTTCTCTCCCATCAAATAATTCACCTTGCAAGCCAATACACACAATATCCCAAACAAGAAGGTTATGTCCAAGAATATGCATTTACATCTTATGCTTCCAATTCGCAAAATTAGTACCATCAAAGTAATGACCTCTACGGTGGTAATTTCCCTCACTAGATGCCATACACTCCTATGTTGTGAAACCAAGGCTATGATCACCAAAAGCTATGGAAATCAAAGCAAATGGAGACCAAAGCTCTGATGCCACTTGTAGGATCGAAAGTAATTCTAGAGGGGGGTGATTAGACTACTTGACAAAATAAAAGTCTAACCTTTTCCCAATTTTAAGTCTTGGCAGATTTTAGCAACTTAGCACAATTCAAGTAATCAACCTACACATGCAATTCTAATAGTATAGCAGCAGAATGTAAAACAATTACACATGAAGGTAAAGGGAGGAGCTTGGAGGGAACAAACTCAATGTAGAAATGGAGATTTCTGGCGTGCTTCCGATAGGTGGTGCTATCGTACATCCACGTTGGTGGAGACTTCAACCCATGAAGGGTAACGGTTGCGCGAGTCCATGGAGGGCTCCACCAACGAAGGCTATGGCGGATTTTCGTTGGGTCTATCCCCATTTCGCGGATTGTGTCCTGGTATATCAGGTTTAAACTGCTGCCACCGTCCATCAGGACTCGAGTAAAGTGGTATTCGTCAATAATTGGGTCTAATACTAGGGCATCCCATCCTGCACGCCTGATACTTGCTGAGTAATCATGATGGTCGAAAGTGATCGTTTGAGACGACCAGTGGCAGGACTTCGCGGTGATAGTCCCTTGGGCATATCTTTCTACCGCTTTGCTTCCCTTGATCACGTGTAACGCGTTGACTATTTTGACTTCAGGTGGAAACTTCTTTTGTTCCCCAGTGTCTTGCTTGAGAGGCTCATCCTCGTCTTCGCTTGGTATATCCTCCCCCTTATGTACGGCGTTGAGCTTGCCGGACTGCTTGAAGACCCAACATTCTCTGTGGGTATGATTAGCGGGTTTACCAGGGGTGTTATGGATCTGACATACTTGGTCCAGAATTTTGTTTAGGCTGGACAGTTCGTCTTTGGCGCCTTAAGAGGGCGGCTTTTGCTGACTTGGCCGAGAGCTTTTGAATCCGGCGTTTACTGCCGTGCTCTTCGTGCTGTCTTCTTTATTCCGACGTTTGTTATTGTTGTTACGCCGTGATTTCCTGTTTCCATTTCTAGCTTCAGATGTACTGGGGTCACTGGTGCTACATCTGGCTAGCCAGCTATCCTCACCCGCGCAAAAGCGGGTCATGAGGCTTGTTAATGCTGCCATTGTTCTCGGTTTTTCTTGGCCGAGGTGTCTAGCGAGCCATTCGTCACAGATGCTATGCTTAAAAGCTGCCAAGGCTTCGGCGTCCAGACAGTCGACTATTTGGGTCTTTTCAGTAAGAAACCTGTTCCAAAGCTTTCGGGCTGACTCTCCGGACTGTTGAGTTATGTGACTCAAATCGTCCGCGTCTGGAGGTCGGACATAAGTCCCTTGAAAATTTTCCCGAAAAGCGTCTTCGAGCTCTTCCCAGCTTCCAATGGAGTTTTCAGGGAGGATTTTAAGCCAGTGCCGAGCTGGCCCTTTGAGTTTGAGCGGTAAGTATTTAATGGCGTGGAGATCGTCTCCTCGAGCCATATGGATGTGGAGGATATAGTCCTCAATCCTGACCCCAGGGTCTGTTGTTCCGTTGTATGCCTCTATGTTTACGGGTTTGAATCCCTCTAGAAATTCATGGTCCAGCACCTCATCGGTGAAACATAGGGGGTGTGCGGCGCCCCTGTATCTGGGCGTGCCGTTGAAAGATCGTCGATGTCGCCTAGAGGGGGGGGGGGTGAATAGGCGTTTTAAAATAATTACGGTTTAGGCTTTAACAAATGAGAAATAAACCTAGGGGTTAATTTGTCAAGCAGAAAACCTAAAACAACTAGGCTCACCTATGTGCACCAACAACTTATGCTAAGCAAGATAAGCAACTATGAGATAGCAAGATATATGACAAGAAACAATATGGCTATCACAAAGTAAAGTGCATAAGTAAAGGCGCTCAGGTAAGAGATAACCGAGGCACGTGGAGACGACGATGTATCCCGAAGTTCACACCCTTACGGATGCTAATCTCTGTTTGGAGCGGTGTGGAGTCACAATGCTCCCCAAGAAGCCACTAGGGCCACCGTAATCTTCCCACGCCCTCGCACAATGCAAGATGCCGTGATTCCACTAAGGGACCCTTGAGGGCGGTCACCGAACCCGTACAAATGGCAACCCTTGGGGGCGGTCACCGAACCCGTACACTTTGGTAACCCTTGGGGGCGGTCACCGGTACCCGTCAAATTGCTCGGGGCGATCTCCACAACCTAATTGGAGACCCAGACGCTTGCCTGAAGCTTTACACCACAATGATTGAGCTCCGAACAACACCAACCGTCTAGGGCGCCAAGGCACCCAAGAGGAACAAGCTCTAGGGTTCCCAAACACCCAAGAGTAATAAGCTTCTCAAACTTCACTTCCACGTAGCATCGTGGAGAACTCAAACCGATGCACCAAATGCAATGGCAAGGGCACACAGAGTGCCCAAGTCCTTCTCTCTCAAATCCCACCAAAGCAACTAATGCTAGGGAGGAAAATGAGAGGAAGAAAAAGAAGGAGAACACCAAGAACTCCAAGATCTAGATCCAAGGGGTTCCCCTCACATAGAGAAGAAAGTGATTGGTGGAAATGTGGATCTAGATCTCCTCTATCTTTTCCCTCAAAAACTAGCAAGAATCCATGGAGGGATTGAGAGTTAGCAAGCTCGAAGAAGGTCAACAATGGGGGAAGAACACGAGCTCAAAGGATAAGGTTCATTGGGGAAGAAGACCCCCTTTTATAGGAGGGGGAAAATCCAACCGTTATGTGCTCAGCCCGCACATGAGCGGTACTACCGCTCCACGAGCGGTACTACCGCTTAGGAAGAATAAACATGGAAAAGGAGCAACAAAACATGAACCTTGGGGCGGTACTACCACAGGAGACAGCGGTACTACCGCTGGGTTAAGCGGTACTACCGCTCCCTTCGGCGGTACTGCCGCACAGAACGAAGGGAAAAGGGAAAGAGGGAATCGGGCGGTACAACCGCGGAGGAAGGGCGGCACTTCCGCTAAGGACCGGTACTGCCGCACTAATGCCGCAGCGAGGTACCGCACAATCCGACATAGAAAAAGACCCCTCGAATCGACCCGGTAGGGACCTGGTAAGCCAGCGGTAGTACTACTGCGGAGTCACCGCCGGTACTACCGCTGCGGAGCGGTACTGCCGCTTGTGACCCCTCAGCGGTACTACCGCTGGGTACCATGGTACTACCGCTGGGACCCTGACAAAAACCACACTCAAGAAAACAAGAACTGCCATAACCTCTGCATATGAGCTCTGAAATGAGCAAACTCAAGCTTGTTGGAAACAAGACGACGAGTAGCATCAAAACAGCAGAATCCTCCAACCGAGAAGAATCGGCAAAACCTCCAACATCGAAAACATCATAGAAGATGCAAGCGAACTCCATTTTCGATGAACTCAAGCTTGTCAACAAGATGACCGTAAGATCTAAGACTCACAAAGAGAACCAAACAAGAACCAAGAAAGATGATGCAAGGATGCAATGGTTTGAGCTCTCAACGAACGATACGATCAAGATACTCATTGAGAGCCCCCCTTGATAGTATGGCAATCGATCCTATAACCTGGTCTCCCAACTACCATCATGAGACCGGTCAAATAGAAAACCTATTAAGGGCAAACCTTTGCCTTGCACATGGTCCACTTGAGCTAGATGATGACGATCTTGACTCCCTCAAGTTGGACCACCTTTCTTGATTGTGTTGGCTCGATGAAGACTAGTTGATTGCTCCCCCATACTCCACTATGGGTGAGCCTTTCTTCCGCACATCTTCACAAGTCCATTGTCACCACAATGGACGGCAAGCTTCAAGCATTTGATCTCTTCATGATGCTCCACTTGAACTTGCACACCACAACCTTTCTTGATTGTGTTGACTCGATGAAGACTAGTTGATTGCTCACCCATACTCTACTATGGGTGAGCTACTCTTCCACACATCTTCAGAGGTCCATTGTCACCACAAAGGACAGCAAGCTTCAAGCATTTGATCTCTTCGTGGTGCTCCACTTGAACTTGCACACCGCAACCTAACCCCACAAAGAACCCTCACGAAGACCATGGGTTAGTACACAAAGCGTAATTGACAATGCTTACCATACCATGGGATCACTTGATCCCTCTTGGTACATCTTCTACGCTTTGTGGGTTGATCAAATTGATTCACTCTTTAACTTAGTCTTGATCAACCTCTCACAAGACCAATCTTTAGGCAATTCCTTGAATAGCACCTTGGTCGACACAAACTCTCCTTGAAACAAACACATGTACTCCAAGAAAATCCTATGGACAAAACCTTCAAATATAACTCAAGGCAACCATTAGTCCATAGAGATTGTCATCAATTACAAAAACCAAACATGGGGGCACCGCATTTTCTTTCAGCCGTGGTGTTCGGATGTTTGGTGTGTTGCATCGTGTTCTGGAGCGCGCTTGCGCGGTCCATAGATGGATCTAATTGCTCCGTCCTTTTGATGCAAGCCATCGCGCGGATCGTGTATTGGCTTCTGTGTGGCGTTGCTTGCCGCTCCATGTTGGCCGTGAGGTCGTCTATCCGGCCGTGTGGCCGTTTTAATTTTTGGCTGCGGGGGATCTAAGGCCTCCTCATCGAATTCAGGTAGCAACTTCCGCTTAGGGTAGATCTTGGTGGGGCGATTTTTTTTTACTGTACATAGTAGGGCAAAACCCCACTGCAATTTTTATGAATTAAAAAACAGAGAAAACAAAGGTATCACTATACAAAAGGCTTGAGAAAAACCAAAGAGCAAAGAAGAAAAAAAAGAAAAAAAGAAAAGCTATGGTCTAGGATTACAGTACAAGATTGTCAAGCCAGGAACAATAAACTCCAACATAACTCTTCTTAATTCTAAATCTTAGAAGATTTAGCTCTTCCAGGAAAATAGCTTTCCACCTCTGAATGCTAGGTAGTACTGCTTGGAAGATCTAGTTGTTCCTTGAGATCCAGATAGCCCAGGAAGCAAGGATGATTATCTCCATGAAAAAAGGTACATGTAACTTCTGCTTGAGATCAAGAAAAGCTTCCACAATTGAAGCATTTGGCTGTCTTGAAGGGAAAATGAGGTCCCAACATTGAGCTACAAAAGGGCAGGTCCAGAAAAGATGGTGAAGAGTTTCTTCTTGTGTTGAGTACTTTACTCCATCTTATTTGGTGGGGCGATTACCGCCATACTTCGCTGCTGTGTTGAGTACTTTACTCCATCTTATTTGGAGTGTGTCTTGCGCAGCCTTGAGCCTTTGCTTCTGCCTTTTTAGAATCCTCGCGGTGGCAACAAGCCTTTGATGGGCATTTTGTTGCTCCGGGTGTCTGTCTGGTGTTTTGTCCTCCGAACTATTATCTTTGACAGAGTTGGTTTGTTCGGTTTGATTCACCGCGTTGCCGTGGTCCGGCAGTGGTTCGCCCTGCTCTAACGCTGGGTCTGTATGATCGTTATTTCTGTCAAGGCGGGATTTGGGGCGGCGCTTACGCCGCCGCTTTGACTGCTTCTCGAGGGGACAGCCCTTCGTTGCGTCCTTCCGTTCGTCGTCATCATTTTCCTTTGGTGTGTCCACCCTGTATACGTCACGTGATGAGGTAGACGTCCAGTGCCCTGTGGGCAGTGGTTCCTCTTCGTCTCCCGCATCGTCGTCCATACTGTCGATGTCTTCAGAGTCGAAGTCGAGCATGTCGGTTAAGTCATCGATAGTGGCTACTAAGTGGGTGGTGGGTGGGTCACGAATTTCTTCGTCGTCTGCATCCCAGTCCTGCCGGACATAGTTCGGCCAGGATCCTCCTGATAAGGAGAGAGACCTTAACGTGTTCAGTATGTCGCCAAAGGACGAGTGCTGAAAAATATCCGCGGAGGTAAACTCCATGATCGGCGCTCAATCAGATTCGATAGGAATGGGCGCAGGCGGTTTGGAGTCCGTGGGCGGAGAAGGATCCGGCAGTTTATCAACATGGCTCTCGCGCAAGGTAAGGTCGATGTTCGGCTCGATCGCCGCTGAGGGTAAGGCCTCCGTGGCAGGGTCCATCCACCCGTCCGCGGAAGGCGCAACTGGCTCCGAATTGAGGGTCGGAGCGGCTGCCGGTGCGATCTCCTGAACACTGTCTGATGGTAGAGCTAAATCGTACTCATCGTGACCGCGTGACACACAAGGCAGAGGCTTGAATCCGTCGAGGATCAAGTCTCCCGGACATCGGCCGTGTAGTTTAAGCTTCCAAACCTGACCTGGTGGCCAGGGGCGTAACTTTCGATCTACTCCAGATGGCCAAGCGAATTGGCCCGCAGTGCAAAGCCGCCAAACACGAAGATCTGTCCGAGGAGAAAGGTCTCACCCTGGACTTCATCGCTATCGATGATAGTAGGAGCCATCAAGCCTAATGTCGACGACACAGAGGAACTCTCAATGAAAGCACTAATGTCGGTGTCAAAACCAGCGGATCTCGGGTAGGGGGTCCCGAACTGTGCGTCTAGGCCGGATGGTAACAGGAGGCATGGGACACAATGTTTTACCCAGGTTCGGGCCCTATTGATGGAGGTAAAACCCTACGTCCTGCTTGAATAATATTGATGATATGTGTAGTACAAGAGTAGATCTACCACGAGATCAGAGAGGCTAAACCCTAGAAGCTAGCCTATGGTATGATTGTATGTTGTCCTATGGACTACAACCCTCTGGTTTATATAGACACCGAAGAGGTTAGGGTTACACAAGGTCGGTTACAAAGGAGGAGATATACATATCCGTATTGCCTAGCTTGCCTTCCACGCCAAGTAGAGTCCCATCCAGACATGAGGCGAAGTCTTCAATCTTGTATCTTCATAGTCTAACAGTCCGGCCAATTGGTATAGTCCTGCTATCCGAAGACACCCTAATCCAGGACTCCCACAATAGCCCCTGAACCAAGCTTTCAATAACGATGAGTCCGGCGCGCAATATTGTCTTTGGCATTGCAAGGTTGGTTCCCCCTCCGAATACATCACGGAAGAATTTTGAATATAAGGATAGTGTCCGTCCCTGCAAAATAAGTTCCACATACCACCGTAGGGAGAATAATATTTCCACAAATCTTAATCTGCTGACATGTTTTGGCAACATGACATCATGCCATGGCCCGGTGCTTATTCGAACCGTTTTTCTTCAACCAGCTCCACACATAACGCGAGGCAGTTTCTTGACACGTATTGTCAAAGCAGAGATCGTGTTCCCCTAATTACGGGATTCTCATTAATATGGTCGTGGGTAACCCAACCGTGTCTAGGACTCCTAGATTATAGGCAAGTCCAAATGGCCACAGAGAGGATGCTTGATATTCACCCTCTTTATAAAGGGATAGGGTTTTCGCTTTGTCCCTCCCGTGCTCAATCGAACCCTTCCCCCGCCTCGAGTTCTAACACCCAAAGCCCAGGTCAGGTGCTCCGGATCTTCAATCATGCCCGGATCCAGCCTTCAAGGCCGATGGATGCCCTCCTCCGTTACGGAAGAGGATATCAAGAAGTTGAGGGAAGCCAGATACCTGACCACCGAGGTTTCGCATCGGCTGCCTGCTCTAGGGCAGGTCGTCCCCACTCCTGAACCCAACGAGAACGTTGTTGTTACAGCCCTAGAGTACCTGAGTGAAATAGTTGCATCTACACTCATACATCATGTCTAAAATTTCTGAAAGTTGAATTGAGGTTTGTTGAAACCCTCAGAAACCAGTTCAAAAATAATCAACATTCAAATGTCTTTAAAGAAATCCAAGAAAATGTTCCTCTTAGTCTCTGAAAATATTGGCAAGAAGTAAAATTCAAACCAATGTTTTTCGTATCTCAGAAACATTTATTTTGGGGCTTTGAATTAATTCAATAACTATTTGCATTGGATATATATATTCTTTATATAATTAATATATGTCCAATAATTCTGGAACATTTTATGTGGTTTGGGATATTTTAGTTCTAGTCACATAATTATTTTCAGGATTTTATAAAATGGTTTGGTGTTAAAACTAAACCCAAAACAATTGCAGAAAATAGAAAACAGAAACAATTTAGAAAACAGAGAAGAAAGAGAGCTTACCTGGGCCAACTCACCTGTGCAGCCACCTGGCGGCCCAAGTGGCCGGCCCAGCCCACCTGGCCCTCCCCTGTCGTCTTGCTCCCCGCGCCAATAGACAGCGCGCGTGGCTGAGGCACGCCGGCATGCGCCCGGCCACCTGCTGCTTCCTGCCGCTTCCCCTCATTGCCTGGACGTCTCCAAAGCTGCCACGCACGCCCCTGGAACCCCTCGCACTCTCCCTCACTCCTCCCCCTCCTCCATTTCTCTTACACGCAACCGCCGAGCACAGCCGTCGCCGCCGACGCGCACCGCCGTGGCCACAGCCACTGCCTCGCCTCGCCGATGCGCTCAGAGGCTCCGCCTCGACCCCCTCTTCCTCCTTACCGAGCCACGCCCCGCGGGAGCCCCTACAACGCCGCCATCAGCTCTGTCTTCTTCCTCGGATTCCGGCGATCGCCGTCGCCACTCTGTCGTCTCCAGAGCCTCCCCCGAGCTGCCGACCCATCCATGCGATGCACTGTGAGCCTCTGAACCGTTTCCCCCTACTCCCGTGCGCTAATTCGAGCTCTAGCTCTCATTCCCGTCGAGACTGAGACCTCGCCGGCGCCGGCCATGTCACCGTCGTTGTTTTGGCCGGCCTCCGTCCAAACCAAGCACGTCACCGCACTCAGTACACCCCCAGGAGCACGTTTCACCCACCAGCTCCTCCTCTCGTGCACCACAACGCCAAACCCGTAGGTGCCCGAACACCGGCCGCCGCCACGAGCTCGACTGCGGCGAGCTCATTCCACCCCGCGCTTCCCACGTGCCTCAACTGGATGCGCGCGAGCGAGGGCTCCCCTCTGGTGCCCTCAGCACACGCAGCCACCGCCCCTAGCACCATTCCGGTGAACTTCCGCCGCGTTCCTGGTCGCCGCCGACGTAACTCCGGTGAGCTGATGTGGCTTCATTAGTTTAGCGCTAAACCCTGAAAGTAGGCCCCACAGTGGGTCAAAGCCCAGCTAGCGTCGGGTTTGACCCGAGGTTGACCTCTGTTTGACCCTTGAGTCACTGACATGCGGGCCTCGCCTGGCTAACCCAGTTAGTTAGAGCTAAACTTAATTAAGTTTGTTTAGTTAGTCACTGACCAGTGGGCGCAGTGTTGTTTAGTTAGTTTAGTTAACCCAAATAGTTAACTGTGAGACTGACTAGTGGGGCCCAGCCATCAGGTTTGACCCTAGACCGGGCCTTTGACCAGCTGACGCAAGGATGACGCGATGCTGATGTCATGAAGCTTTTCTGGATTTAAAATAAATCTAAATGATTTATTTATTTTTAGAAAATAGCTAAAACTTCTAAAATTCATAGAAATTCAACTGTAACTCTAAATGAAATAATTTATATATGAAAAATTATCAGAAAAATTTAAGGAATCTGTTTATGGCATTTTCATGCATGTTTGAACAATGTTTGTCCTCTGTTTTGGACAAAACAAATAAATGGCATTTAACTAATCATATATGGAGTTTGAATTTGAATCTTGTATTCAAACCAACTTCATTTAATTCATAGCTAGATGCATTAGCCCAAATCACAGCATATTGCCATGTCATGATCATGCATCATATTGTCGCATCGCATTGATTGTGTTCTTTCTCAGTTCTCGGTGTTTGTCCCCTCTCGGTAGATGGGTCCCGACGACGAGTTCGATGACACCAATGAAGAGCTATAATATCTTCAGAAGTGCCAGGCAAGCAAACCCCCTTGTTCATTCCGATACAATCCCACTCTCTCGCTCCTGCTCTCTTTTACTGCATTAGGACAACAACGATTCAACTGTTACTTGCTGCGATAGTTGAACCCTTATCCTCTGCATGACCTGTCATTGCCACAGTAAATAGATGAAACCCACTAGCATGAGCAGGAGTTGTTTGGGCCCTAATGTTCCTACTCATTCATGCTTGTTTGTCATGCCTGCTATTGCTTACAGTTGTGTCAGGTCTGATTCATCGGGGATGAATTGGAACAGTGATGAACATTACCTACTGTGTGTGAGCTAAGTGTGTGAACACAATTTGGTAAAGGTAGCAGTGAGAGGCCATGTAGGAGTACTTGCTGGGTTGTCTCATTGAAACCGTTCTTAGGAACGGAGTTCTGTGTTTGTGATCCTTGACCAGCTACTACCACACATTGGGCCCGAAACCAATGGGCCCTCTCGACTTATTAACTGCCCTTGTCCTCTGTCGAGGAGTTGCAACTAGTTTCTGGTGTTTGTAGGATATGTGTTGACGGCCGTGCATAGCGCTGACCCTAGGGGTGGGCTATGATGCGGTAGATACACCGTGGCACGGTGTACCGGGCGCCCGTTTGGTGTCTCGGGAACCCTACACACATCGTTTGGGGCTATGAGCGAAACTCCGGCCGGATCTCCTTGCGCATGGAACCCGAAAAGGCGATAAACCTGGACTAGAGACTCGTGTGGTTAGTCAGGTCGTGGCCGACTCCCTCGCCAGGCTTCCGCTTGAAGGTTGCCGAGATACACGATGTGTACATGGTGGTAAGTGGCGAGGGCGTGTGTGACGAAGTATACCCCTGCAGGGTATAAAACTATTCGAATAGCTGCGTCCGCGGTAAAGGACTTGTGGGTTACCTATAACAGTTCATAGACAAATAAAAGTGGATACTCTAAAACTCGCAAGATAAGTGCGAGTGCTATGGATGGCCTTCTCGTAGGGAGACAAGAGCGGATCCATAGTGGTGTATTGAATGGTGAACATGTGGACTCGTGTGCGCCACCTCAAAAGAGTTTCTTGCAGTCATAGTTAAGGTTAGCCACTGAGTCAAAGCTGGCTTGCTGCAGTCAAAACTCCACCACCCCCTTGTTGATACCGATGCATATGTAGCTAGTTCTGATGTAAGTCTTGCTGAGTACCTTTGTACTCATGTTTGCTTAATTTATGTTTTGCAGAGAGACTTCAGTCTCGCTAGTAGTTCCGCGTGGACTTCAATGTTTAGCTTGATACCTCAGCTACGATCTTGTGCCCTCGGCAGGATCTGGTAGATAGTCAGGCTTCTTGGCCTTCTCCATTTGTAGATGTCTGTACTCAGACATGTTAAGCTTCCGCATGTGCTTGAATTGTATGCTATGATTGTTGGGTCATGAGACCCATGTTTGTAATATATCGCTCCTCGGAGCCTAATGAATAAATACCTGAGTTGTAGAGTTATGTTGTGATGCCATGTTTTATTTACACATATCGAGCATATTGTGTGTATGGTTAAAATTCTTGGTATGTGTGGGATCTGACAATCTAGTTGTTTATCCTTGGCAGCCTCTCTTATGGGGAAATGTAGTCTAGTGCTTCCATGAGCCATAGTAGTCTGCTACAGCCTGGATCACCGGAGTCCTGTTAGCCCAGCACTACTGCTCATGACACTTGACTGGCCGGCATGTGTTTGACATTGTTCCTGTGTCTGTCCCTTCGGGGAAATGTCACGTGGTGAAATCCGGAGTCCTGCTTAGCCTGCTATAGCCCGGGTTCCCGGAGTCCTGTTAGCCAGTGCTACATGCCGGATTCACACGCTGCTGACCGACATGCTCGATGTGATTCATGTATGCCTGTCCCCATAGGTTAGTGCCGCTTTGGGTTCACGACTAGCCATGTCGGCCCGGGTTCTCTGTCATATGGATGCTAGTGACACTATCATATACGTGAGCCAAAAGGCGCAAACGGTCCCAGGCCATGGTAAGGCGACACCGTGGGAATACCGTGCATGAGGCCACAAAGTGATATGAGGTGTTACCGGCTTGATCGATGTGACTTGGAATCGGGGTCCTGACAGCTTTGGTATCAGAGCCTGACTGCCTGTAGAATTACCAAACCAAACTGGTCGAAGTCGAGTCTAGAAATGCTTTAGTTATGTAAGGGAATTGATTGTGGAAAGGAACGTAAGGCTCTTTTACTCCTTATACCTTATGCCCTTCTGACCTGAGTCAACCTCTTCTTTTCTACGGGGTTAAGAACTAGGCTTCTCTTCTATCTCTGAGGATGACGTGTTACTAAACCGTAGTTGCCTAGGATTGTTGAGTTCAAGCCTCAGTTCAGTTCCTACTACTTCCATATGTTCATAGCTGGCCTCAGAACCTTGAGTTTGTGATGTTGAGTGGCTATGCCACCATTTTTGCAGGTTGTCTCAAATCTTTCGAGCAATTACAGTCGTGATGCTGTCCGAGTCATCCCAGGTTTCTAAGTAGTCTGATGCATTTGCAAACCCCTTCCTCCTGTTCCTGATGTCCATTTGGGCTAGATTAATCACACTACCTGTCAGTTGAGGTACTCTATTGCCTCGACATATATGTTGGAGCTATTATTATGACCTAGGTGTTTAGGGAGTCACCTAGTAATCTAGCCATGTTTTGTGTTCCCGGTGTGATGATTCTGGCCACCATTCTCGAAAGCATCCCGTGATGCCATTTAGTAGTAGGTATTCCATTCCTGGGTTCTTGAACCCGAGATTCACCCTATTTACCTCCTGTTGATAGTGTTTGCTCGTTCCTTTAGGATATTAGTAACCTTGCGACAGTCCTCGAGGTCCGTGGTATTTCCTTCTTCCAAATACCATGAACCATTAAGGCAGAAGTTCTTTGAACCAAAATATCACAATTAGAGAACTCTTGAGGAGTTCTCCATTCATAATTGTGACTCTGCCAGTCCTACCTCTCTGCATGGGTTATCCGGAAGAAATATGTTGAGCTTTCTTCAACATACTAATCTGTGCATCCACAACTCAGAAAGATATATGTTCCTTGAGTTGATCCTCCTCAGCTGTATTCTGACCCTAGTCTATCAATTGATAGTCAGGAATAGTTGTGCATTCGTGTTCATTGATGCCTATTATTCTTGTGGTCCGTCAAGCCATTCTGTTCTGGAATGACTAGGAGAAACAAACTCCAATACCTCGTCCACTTCTAGGATTGGGTCAAAGTAGTTGTATTCCACAGATCAAAATGCCGATTTAGTTTTTGTTCTGTTCTACCTTGGGGTATTACCATCTTTATATCAGGAATGTCATGGGAATTGCACAACCTCTTATGAATTCTTGACGCAGCAATACTTCTTGCCATCATTGTTCATTCCTCAGTTCCGTGTTATTATAACCGGAATGCCGACAAGTGAACCGTGATGTGTGAAAGAAATATTCCTAGCAACTCCGTTGCTTGGTAGTTAATGGACAATACTCTCATTCTTAGCGTGTTGGTTATCGAAACACTACTCTAGGATTGATCGTGCAACCTTGTCCTTATTTCCGGTGCACTCTTCGATCAATGAGTTAGGATTATTCAATCCCTTACTTATTTATTCATATCATCTTGCTGTGAAAAGAAAGATTGTTCTCGAGCTTAGTAACATATCGGTGGTTTGTGATTTTCTGAATATCTTCTCGGAAGTGTTACCAGGTTGTCACCTGACTGCTATGTTGAGTTCGCGATCAAGTTGGTTTTCCAATAAACCACTCTTATCCAAGAATCCGTGTTAGATAACCCTGAACTGGTTGGTTAAGCTAAACAACAACTTGGAGAGTTGAAAGATAAAAGCTTGTCTGACCTAGTTCATCGCTAAAGGATATCTTTATGTGTGTGTGGGTGTGTGTGAGTTGGAGAAAGATGACATCTTCATCGATTGATCCTCGTGATCAGCTGTCGGTGCTATTGTCTTAACCAACCCTTGATTTGAGTATGGGCTAGCGTCAAATCAAATCAGAACCAACGATAATCATAATGTTGTCTTACTCGTGGTTGTTTCTCGAGCATACACTATTATATCTTTAGGGTCTGACTAATGCTAACGCCTTGTTCACATGATTGTGGAGTTCCATTTATACAGAAACCTGGATGAATTGTTGTTGAGTCCATCGACAGCATCTTGGTCTCCTCCATGATTTGGTTGAACATTACACTAGTGTTGGAAACTTGTGTAAGCATTTTCTTCATGACCCGTTCGTGAAGCATATGGTTGGACGAAAGAAGTGAGTTCCTCTAATTCATGTGCACCTGATGCAAGTTGCCGCCATGAATTTGAGAAGGCTTGTTTTACCTAATCTGGAATCATCCCAAGTCAGTCATGCACGTGCGAAGTATTCTATGGTCTGATAGACTGATCATCTCCATTCCATACGTATCCCTAGCACACCAAGCCACTGATTGATTTGTTCAAGAAGAAGGAGTTCCTTCATAAGAGCTAGTCATGATCTATGTTAGGACTTTGTTATCCTCGATGATGGTTTCCAATCTGAACTCGGTAGTGTTTTACTATAAGACTACTATGTGGTCATGCTTGTCTAGGACATCATGTTCACATGTGTTTAGCAGGACCAGCTCATGTTCTGGAGCTTGCTATCGTAGTTCATTTCCCGAGAATCTCGCAACGTCGTCTCGTCGATTTGTGTTGCAAACTTTAATTTTCCTTTCTAGACTTGATGAGTCTGGAATATCCTGACACCAACCAGATCTGAATCTCAGGCAGATATGATGGTTGGAGCATTTTCCAAGAACTATAATATTGGTATCTCGATAACCGGTAAGGTGGATGTCATGGCCAACACATCCAGCCGGAAGACCTATTATTATAGTATCTCGATTGAAGAAAGTTGGCCACCTTCCCATGAGGATTTCGTAGGATTTACCTCCATAGTTAATCCTTACGGATTCTTGTGCTCCCGAAGTCCGATATTTTACTTGATCTGCCCCATTATAGTATCTTGATTTTTACCTACGAGTCACCTTTCCTAAGGTGCCCCATTATGGAATCATAGCAATTAACTCCTGCTACTCTGACTTCGTCCACCATCCTCTTAGGTGTGGAATTGTTGCCTACCAAATTGAACTTTCGCCATCTGTTTCTTCCATCCCTCTCTATGTGTGTTTTGTGTCTCAGTTCGAGAGATGTTATTACATCTCATTCCGTTAGTTGATCATGATTTGCTTGATCTTCGTGAAGATCGAATCCTGTAGAGCTTCCCTCTCTTTCCCTTGTCGTGTTGGGTGAAGATCTTGAAAGCAAAGATGTCAAGATTAATATGATGCAATGAATCAACATCTTCGAGGAGAGCAGTTGGATCAAGAAGATTATGTTAGTTGGTGCCCCCTCTGTCTTCTTACCTCACGATCTGAATCTCGGGACGAGATTCTTGTTTAGTAGGGGTGAGTTGTCACAGCCCTAGAGTACCTGAGTGAAATAGTTGCATCTGCACTCATGCATGATGTCTAAAATTTCTAAAAGTTGAATTGAGGTTTGTTGAAACCCTCAGAAACCAGTTCAAAAATAATAAACATTAAAATGTCTTCAAAGAAATCCAAGAAAATGTTCCTCTTAGTCTCTGAAAATATTGGCAAGAAGTAAAATTCAAACCAATGTTTTTGGTATCTCAGAAACATTTATTTTGGGCCATTGAATTAATTCAATAACTATTTCCATTGGATATATATATTCTTTATATAATTAATATATGTCCAATAATTCTGGAACATTTTATTTGGTTTGGGATATTTTAGTTCTAGTCACATAATTATTTTCAGGATTTTATAAAATGGTTTGGAGTTAAAACTAAACCCAAAACAATTGCAGAAAATAGAAAACAGAAACAATTTAGAAAACAGAGAAGAAAGAGAGCTTACCTGGGCCAACTCACCTGTGCAGCCACCTGGCGGCCCAAGTGGCCGGCCCAGCCCACCCGGCCCTCCCCTGTCGTCTTCCTCCCCGTGCCAATAGACAGCGTGCGTGGCCGAGGCACGCCGGCACGCGCCCGGCCACCTCCTGCTTCGTGCCGATTCCCCTCATCGCCTGGACGTCTCCAACGCCGCCACGCACGCCCCTGGAACCCCCTCGCACTCTCCCTCGCTCCTCCCCCTCCTCCGTTTCTCTTACGCGCAACCGCCGAGCGCAGCCGTCGCCGCCGACGCGCACCACCATGGCCACAGGCACTGCCTCGCCTCGCCGATGCACTCAGAGGCTCCGCCTCGACCCCCTCTTCATCCTTACTGAGCCACGCCCCGCAGGAGCCCCTACAACGCCGCCATCAGCTCCGTTCCTCGGATTCCGGTGATCGCCGTCGCCACTCCGTCATCTCCAGAGCCTCCCCCGAGCTGCCGACCCATCCATGCGATGCACTATGAGCCTCTGAACCATTTCCCCCTACTCCCGTGCGCTAATTCGAGCTCTAGCTCGCATTCCCGTCGAGACCGAGACCTCGCCGGTGCCGGCCATGTCGTCGTCGTCGTTTTGGCCGGCCTCCATTCAAACCAAGCACGTCACCGAACTCAGTACACCCCCAGGAGCACGTTTCACCCACCAGCTCCTCCTCCCAAGCACCACAACGCCAAACCCGCAGGTGCCCGAACGCCGGCCGCCGCCATGAGCTCGACTCCGGCAAGCTCGTTCCACCCTGCGCCTCCCGCGTGCCTCCCCTGGATGCGCGCAAGCGAGGGCTCCCCTCTGGTGCCCTCAGCACACCCAGCCACCGCCCCTAGCACCATTCCGGCGAACTTCCGCCACGTTCCTGGTCGCCGCCGACGTAACTCCGGTGAGCTGATGTGGCTTCATTAGTTTAGCGCTAAACCCTGCCACTTAGGCCTCAAGAGACGCTGACAGTAGGCCCCACAGTGGGTCAAAGCCCAGTTAGCATCGGGTTTGACCCGAGTTTGACCTTTGTTTGACCCTTGAGTCACTGACATGCGGGCCTTCGCCCGGCTAACCGAGTTAGTTAGAGCTAAACTTAATTAAGTTACTTTAGTTAGTCACTGACCAGTGGGCCCAGTGTTGTTTAGTTAGTTTAGTTAACCCAAATAGTTAACTATGAGACTGACTAGTGGGGCCCAGCCGTCAGGTTTGACCCTAGACCGGGCCTTTGACCAGCTGACGCAAGGAGGACGTGATGCTGACGTCATGAAGCTTTTCTGGATTTAAAATAAATCTAAATGATTTATTTATTTTCATAAAATAACTAAAACTTCTAAAATTCATAGAAATTCAACCGTAACTCCAAATGAAATAATTTATATATGAAAAATTATCAGAAAAATTCAAGGGATCTGTGTATGGAATTTTCATGCATGTTTGAACAATGTTTGCCCTCTGTTTTGGACAAAACAAATAAATGGCATTTAACTAATCATATATGGAGTTTGAATTTGAATCTTGTATTCAAACCAACTTCATTTAATTCATAGCTAGATGCATTAGCCCAAATCACAGCATATTGCCATGTCATGATCACGCATCATATTATCGCATCGCATTGATTGTGTTCTTTCTCAGTTCTCGGTGTTTCTCCCCTCTCGGTAGACGGGTCCCGACGACGAGTTCGATGACACCAATGAAGAGATGTAATATCTTCAGAAGTGCCAGGCAAGCAAAACCCCCTTGTTCATTCCGATACAATCCCACTCTCTCGCTCCTGCTCTCTTTTACTGCATTAGGACAACAACGATTCAACTGATACTTGCTGCGGTAGTTGAACCCTTATCCTCTGCATGACCTGTCATTGCCACAGTAAATAGATGAAACCCACTAGCATGAGCAGGAGTTGTGTTGGGTGGTAGGTGCAACATATGCCAGCGGGTGGCTTATCATTGTGGGAGCCAGTAAAACATCGCCGGTGCCTGGAAACGGGATGAGGCGAAGACATGCACGCCGGCGAATATTACCCAGCTTCGGGGCTCTCCGTGGAGATAACACCCCTACTGCTGCTCTGCGGGGTCTCCGCATGATCACTAGATGAACAAGTAGCTACACGATGCTCCTTGAGCTGTTTGGCGAGAGGAGGAAGAAGGGCTCTGCTTGCTCTCTTCTCCTCCCTACGTGGTGTCTAAAACTAGCAGGGATCAACCCTTTGCATGGGTGTCCCGGGGGGTTTATATAGGCCTACCCCCCGGGGGTACAATGGTAATCCGGCTGGGCGTGGGGCCCAGCCGTCTGTGTCTTTGCTCTCCGGCTTTTGCGCCGGCTGCTCGGGCCCGCCGGCTGGTGGGTCCCGCCGGCTGCCGGCTCCCTGGTCGACAGGCAGGCCCCACTGTCCACGGCCTTGTCGGTGGCTGGTTACTGTTGCTCAATCTTGGTGACGAGGGCATCGCCGAGGTAAGCATGGCTACAGTGCTGCCGTCCGGCGGGTGACCACTGTAGCCTCACCGCGTCTTGTCTCCTTAATGGGGCGTCTCCTTCGAGGGGGTGGCAAGCCGGCTGGAGAGATTCGGCTCCGTCTCGGGCCGACTGGGGGAGGCCAGGCCGCCTTCAAGTGTCTCTCTGCCTGAAGGGGCCCACCACCCGTGGGCCGTACTGGTAGCCCGTCATGGATGACATCAGGGTCAGTGTGGCAACAGTGCCGCGCCGGACGGGTCATGGCCACCCGTACGGCGCACTGTGCCAGGCGCGCTCCGGGATTCGGGGGTGGCAGGCTTCACTGTAGCCACGCCCCGTCACATCGCTGTTATGTGGATGCAGACTTTGGGGGTACGGTCTTGACCGCTTTATGGGAGCCGGCTCCTTGGAGGCGGCCTTCTCGCAGCCGGCTCCTCGGAGCCGGCCCTCCCGCCGCTTTCTTCATGAGGGCTGAAGTTGGGCCGCCTTCCAATAGCCGGCCTGGGAGACAGCCGGCCAGGGGAAGGCGGCCCCATGTCTTGGATTCTTGAGAACCGGATCGGCTCGTAATTTTTTCAGAAAGGCCTGGGGGAGCCGGCTAGGCTACCCATGGCCACTTACTCCGACAGTAGTCCCCGAATCTGAGCGAGCTTCGAGGCTGATAAAGGGACGAGAAGCTTGGTCAGCTTCCTATCCTGAGGGGCCGGCTTTGCTTGTGCCTGCCGACTTCGGAGAGCTCCGTTTCTCGTAGGCGGGAACGCGGGCCACGTGGCGAGGAAATCCTGCCAACGCACACGCGCGATGGGACACCGCCGCAGGCCCGGGTCCGCCACTTGCAGGCCTCGGTCCGAGCGCGGATCTTCCGCGGCCCACATGGACCGCTCGCCTTCCCGCGGCGGTTTTATTCTGCCATCAAGGCACAGTAATCGCGGGACGTTGGGGAGTGGGCGCAGTTGATCCCCACGTTCCCTCACACCGCGCCTCCTCGGCTCCGCTGCACGGTCTATAAGTAGGAGGAAGAGGGGGAGCGGCAGAGGCTCGCGCGCTCTTCCTCACTCCGCCCCCTTCTCGCCCTCCTTCTTCTTCTCTTCCCCGCAGAAGCTCTTTGCCGTGCCGTTCCGCCGCCGCATCGTCTTGCTTCTCGCCGCGCTGCCCCATGGCGCTGTCAAGCTCGTGGGATGGCTCCAACGTCCATGAGGACCACGTCGTGTTCCTCCGCCAGACGCGACGCCTGCCCGGTGAGAACTTCGTTCGGGTTCGTCTAGCGCCGGAGAAGGATATTTCACCGGCACCGGAGGAAGGCGAGCGGGTGATCTTCCGCTCGCACTGCCTGCGCGGCTTCGGCCTTCCGGCGAGCGGGTTCCTCTGGGCCTTCCTCGAATTCTACAACTTCCTGCCGCATCACCTCATGCCCAACGCGGTGATGCTGCTGTCGGCCTTCGTCACGCTGTGCGAGGGCTTCCTTGGGGTCCTCCCCACGCTCGAGCTCTGGGTGGAATTCTTCCAGATCAAACTCAGCACCGTCGTCGCGGGCGTGCCCGCCCCCTGCGGAGCCTTCATCGCCATGAGGCGGGCGAGCGAGAAAAATCCATTCCCGTCCATTCCGCTGATCCAGTCGGTGAAGCTTTGGCAGAAGTCTTATTTCTACGTGAGGAACGTCGCCCAGCAAGGCGACTACGTCAACCTGCCGGATTACGTAGCCGGCCCGCCGGCTGGGAGGCAGCCTTCGTGGAGCTACCGGGCCAGGTCGCTGTCTCAGGCCGGGAACGCAGCCGTCTCCCGGCTTCGGGTGATGATCCAGTCAGAGGGCCTGACCGGAGCCGACTTGGTGGCCGCCTTCGTGGAGCGCCGGGTTCTTCCCATCCAAAGCCGGCCTCACATGGTTTGTCAGATGAGCGGCCGCTTCGACCCATGCCGGCTGAGCACCAGGGAGATGCCTCATGCGGAGGTCTCCTACATGGTGAACTATATCTCCAACTGCAAGCTCGCCGAGGATTGGCGGTACGGCAAGGGGCCGTACTCTCGCACCAACCCTCCGCCCGCCGTAAGTTTTTTCTTCTTTTCTTCCTTTTGCAGCCGGCCTCATGACAGCCGACTCTTGATCGGTTCATTTGCCTTTTGCAGAACCCTCTTCTCCCGCCGACAGGCGGGGCCACAGGGGTAGAGCGCCAACTCCTCCCCGACCGCACGGTGGACGACGCCGATGACCCAGACTTGGGAGCGACCGCCATGGAAGACGCCATCGTGGGGGAAAGTGGCGGGGCCGGAGGCACGGGGCTCATGGACGGCTTCGAGGACTGGCCGGATGATGCCGAGGTTGAAGTCGCCCCGCGCCGCCAGCCGGCGCCTGATCATCAAAGCGCGAGCTCGTCCGCCGCGCCCGCTGCTGGCGGCGGTGCCCAGAAGCACTGGGCCGTGTCGATCCTGTTCGGCAGCCGTCCGAAGAAGTCCAAGGCTTCCACAGCAGCGACCAAGCGAGATGAGGCGGCCGCGAAGGCGGCCCGCTTCCGCAAGGCAGTGAAGCAGCCGCAGGCGATCTCAGCGTAAGTCGTCGAATGCTTGGATGTATTTTTTGTTGTTCTTCTTTTCGATTGAAAACTCTTCTAAACCTTTCTTTGCTCGCCGGACAGGGCGCCGCTTTCCCTTGAGCGGGGTCCGGGCGGCTCCGTAGTCGGGCCGACTGGAGGGTCTTCAGGCTCCCGCCGCGTGGATCCCCGAGCCGACCTTAGGGAAGCCACGGAGCGGAACGCACGAGAGGCGCGGGAGGAGCGGGAGGCGGCAAAGCGAAGGGCCGCCCAGGCAATGAAGGAGCAGGCCGACGCAGCAGCCAAGGCTCGGACGGAGGCGGCAGCTGCAGAGACAGAGGCGGAGGCTTCGCACAACCAGCCTCCGCTGCTAGCCATTCCCCTCCGCGTCGTGGCCCCCAACATTCCTGTGCCTCCGCTGGAGGAGGTCGACCAAGAACCGCCGATGATGGAGCGGAGGGAGTTCTCCATGATCTTCGTGGAGAGGGCGCCGCCGGCAGCGCCAACCGGAGCGGGCCAAGGCGGCCAGTCGGCTGTGGCGCCAGAGCAGCCGGCTGGGGGTGAGCCGGAAGCGGGAGCCGGCCTCGAGGTGCAGCCGGCAGTGCGCCAGCGCGCAGGGGGAGGCACCGCTGCGCCGGAGCCGCACCGAGCTTCGGGTGCCCGCCGGACGGCGGAGGCCTTGTAGGCGGCCAGCATCGACACGTCCGAGTGGACTCCCTGTGGCAGGACGAGCGAGCTGAATGTGGCGGCCCAAGAGGTTCGGAACCGGCTTCAGGCCCAAGCCGCCTCGCTGCAGCAATACACCCAGGAGTTCCTTGCGAAGCGGGCCGTCATCCGGGTGAGTCTTCTATCTTTGGTTGCTTTGTTCTCTTGATTTCTTCCGTGGGGGCACGTCAGCGCACCCACTGGGTGTAGTCCCCGAGATTCGGGCCGACTCCTGAGCAGTCGGGTCGGATCTTCCTTGACGACTACCTTATTCTCGCCTCCTGTCTAATATTCCAGGAGTATCATAACCTCCGCGCTGCCGCCTTCAACTCCCAGGCCCAGGAGCTGGGAAGGAGAACCGAAGACCTGATCAGCAGCCGGAGTACGTACTTGGTTTCGTTCATCTCCTGTGGGGGCGCGTCAGCGCACCCACTAGGTGTAGTCCCCAAGATTCGGGCCGACTGCTGAGCAGTCGGGTCGGATCTTTCCTGACAACTTTACCTTACTGGTTTTTCTTTTGTCTTTCGTGCTCGCAGAAGCCAACGCCGACTTAAGGGGGCAGCTCAGCGAGGCGCAGGCCGCCCTTTGTGCCAAGGAAACCGAGTACGGCGCCTTGGTCCTGGAACGTGACCGCCTGGCCAAGAAGCTGGCTGACCAGGAGGAGAGCCACAAGGCGGCTCTGAAGAAGGCGCAGGATAACGAAGCCGCCCTGAAGGCCGAGTTCGAGACTGAAGCGGCGGGCTGGGCTGAGACTAGGCAAGCACTGAATGAAGGCTTCGGTCGTATTGAGGATTTTATCGACGGTAAGCCGCCTTCCTCGCTCCATGCCTGCCCCTTGCCGGCTGACTTGTGTTCTGACTTGAGCTGCTTTTTATTCTCTGTGCAGACTACTTTCCTGGCTACTCCGTCCTCGCCGCCCAAACCATGGAGGCCCATCGCGAAGCACGCCGGCAGGCGGGGGCTGAAGTCGCGCCGGACGCGAGTCGGTCGCTCGAAGAGCAACTCTTGGCGGTCCAAGCACGGCTGCAGCCGGCTCATCGTATGGTCCGCCGCCTCCAGCGCGCCGGAGCGCAGGTGTTTGCCGCCCTCTGGTCAAGCGAGGCGATTCCCCACACCCCGAGTCGGACTGCCGACTGGCTGGAGGTTGCGGTTGGCCGCTTCGAGGCCTGGAAGGCGTCGGCGGCCCGGCTTGGAGCTGGGCGGGAGATGGAGTTCGTCCGAGCTTGGTATCCGGGGCTGAATCTGGACCAGCTGCGCACCTGGCGGCTGGAGGCCGACGAGGAGCTAGCGGAGGTGCGGCTGGCTATCGCTCAGCGCGCATCGACAATTGCCGAGTGTACTGACATCAGCGTCTTCGCTCCCGAGATTAATGATGACGGCGTTGCCCAGCCGGAGGAGTGGTTCGGGCTGGATCCAGCGGCGGGTGAAGACTCGGCAGAAGAAATTGCCTCCAGCGACGAAGGCGAAGACGACAAAGTAGAGGAAGACGAAGACGTCGAGCCGGCCGGTGGAACAGCCAGCCAGCCTCAGCCTGACCGTGCCTCCAGCAATGAGGTGCGTGCAAGTGCGCCCTCTGCGGGAAGTGGTGATCATGCCAAGGTTCGCCAGCCGGCCGATCCTCCAGCCGGCACTGCCGTCTCCACCGACCTGCCCGGCTCTTCGGTCGTTCCACCGGCTTAATTTGCCGTCCTTGTTTTTTCCTGCTTGTTGCCTTCTGAACAATTTTATTAAGCTTCCGCAGTTCCACCCACTGGGGGTGTATCCAAACTATGTTGAATGCTGGCCTTTTGAAGGTCTTTTATGTAAATATTATCGTGTGCATATTATCGTGTAAATATTATCGTGTGCATGAAGGTCTTTTATGTAAATATTCTGGGAAGGCAAGTACTCGAGCTTTCTTAGATTGGAGCGAGGTGAATGGAAGCCGGCCAGCCGGCTACTTTGGTAGCTGGTCGGTGGTGGGAGAAAAACCGGCTTTTGTTATATTAGTCCGTTAGTCCCTTGCCGTTTTTCGTGTGGGCACCCGTTCCTGCCCTTAACTCTTGCCAGCCGGACAGCCGGTTCTTCGAACTGCGACTTTTGGCAAGAGAAGGCTTGGGAGCCGGCACACTACTTGTCTGACTGCGGGTAGGACTTGTAATATAACTCTAGGCGGCCAGTCCCCGGGCCGACTAGTCGAACCCGGTGCCGGACGGAAAAAAGTGAATGCAATGACAAGGCCATAAGCATGATACTTTTCATTTATAGACAAAAGATGGCAGTCCCCGAGCTCTCCTCGGGGGCCCTATTGTCTCGCACTTAGTACAAAAGTTAGCGTGATACATACTGCATTTCAGCTGTAAAACCTTCGGAGGAGGTTGGCTTTCCATGGTCGTTCCGACTCCTTGCCGGAGTCGTCTCTCTTTCGTGCCTTCGGCTTCTGCGCATCAATCAGGTAGTAGGAGTCGTTGCCTAAGGCTCTGCTGATGACGAAGGGGCCCTCCCAAGGGGCCAAGAGCTTGTGCTGGCCGGCTGTTCGCTGGATCAGTCGGAGCACAAGATGGCCCTCTTGGAAGGATCTTGGCTTGACCTTCCGGCTGTGGTAGCGGCGCAGGCCCTGCTGATAGATGGCGGACCGACTGAGGGCTAACAGTCGGCTTTCTTCCAGCAGGTCGATGCCGTATTCTCGTGCTTCCTTGGCCTCCGCTTCCGTGTACATGGTTACTTGAGGCGAGTCGAACTCGATGTCAGTTGGGATGACCGCCTCGGCACCATACACGAGGAAGAAAGGGGTGAAGCCGGTTGACTTGTTTGGTGTAGTGCGCAGACTCCAGAGGACAGCCGGCAGCTCATCGAGCCAACAGCCGGCTGAGCGCTCGAGTGGTATGATCAGTCGGGGCTTGATGCCGGAAAGGATGAGGCCGTTGGCTCGCTCGACCTGGCCGTTTGACTGCGGGTGGGCGACGGATGCTAGATCCAACCGGATGCCTTGCGTCGCGCAGAAACGTACCAAGGCTCCCTTGGCGAAATTTGTGCCATTGTCGGTGATGATGCTGTGTGGCACGCCGTACCGAGTTGTTATATCTGCGATAAATGTGACGGCAGTCGGCCCATTCAGCTTCTTGATCGGCTTTGCTTCAATCCATTTGGTGAATTTGTCCACGGCGACAAGCAGATGTGTCATGCCGCCGCGCGCCATCTTGAATGGGCCCACCATGTCCAGTCCCCAAACGGCGAAGGGCCAGGTGAGGGGAATGGTCTTGAGTGCTGAAGCCGGCATGTGTTGCTTGGAGCTGAAGAGTTGGCACCCTTTGTAATGTTTAACTATCTCCTTGGCGTCATCCAAAGCAGTCGGCCAAAAGAAACCATGGCAGAAGGCTTTGGCGACGAGTGATCTTGAGGCCGCATGGTGGCCGCATTCTCCTTGGTGGATGTCTTTGAGGATTGCAATGCCCTTCTCTTACTCAACGCATCACTGGAGGACTCCAGTGACACTGCGCTTGACGAGCTCTCTCTTGACGATTGTGTATGCTCCGGCTCGGCGTTGGACTTGTCTTGCCTCTACTTCGTCAGCTGGCAGAACTTGGTTTTTTAGGAAGTTGAGGATGGATTGAGCCCATGACAGAGCTGCGACTTCTTCTATTGCCAAAACGGCTACTGTGACCAGGGCGGGCGGGCTGGGCGGTGAAATGCTGGAGTCGGCCGCCGCCTGTTGTGTTGGTGTAGTCTCCGGGCCGACTACCGCAGTCCCCGAGCCGGGTGAGGCAGTCCCCGGGTCGGGCGTAACTACGGAAGTCCCCGAGCCGCCTGCTGATACCCCCTGGCCAACTATCGAAGTCCCCGAACCACCTGCTTGGTTCTTCGAGCCAGACCTGGCCGCGTCGGGGTCAGGCGGCACGAAGATGGAATCGGACTCTGGAGACGGCTTAATAGATGGCTTGAGGAGGTGTTGTAGAGAGACACCGTTTGGTATTGCTTGCCGGCTGGAGCCTATTCGAGCCAGAGCATCAGCTGGCTCGTTGTCAGCTCGCGGTACGTGGAGGAATTCGCATCCTTCAAAATACCCGCTGATCTGCTAAACGAGGAAGCGGTAGTTTGCCATATTTGCGTCCTTGGCATCCCAGTCGCCGGATGATTGCTGGACCACCAAGTTCGAGTCGCCATAACATAGGATCCGGCGAATGCCGAGTTCTTTGGCAAGCCGGAGCCCGTGTATGAGCACCTCGTACTCGGCCACATTGTTGGAGGCGGCAAAGTGAATTTGCAGCGTGTATCTGAGCTTGTCGCCTTTGGGAGAGGTGAGGATGATGCCGGCTCCCAAGCCGGTGCGCATCTTGGACCCATCGAAGTGCATGCGCCAATGAGTGGAGTTGGGAGCCGGCGGTAGGTACTGGGTCTCGGCCCAGTTGACGAGGAAGTCGGCCAATGCTTGGGACTTGATGGCGGTGCGAGGCTGGTAGAAGATTGTGTAAGGGGCCAGCTCAATGGCCCATTTCGCCACCCGGCCGGATGCATCCCGGCTGCCTATGATCTCGGCCAGCGGGGCGGTGCATACGACCGTGATGGGATGCTCTTGGAAGTAGGGCTTCAGCTTCTTGGCGGCGAAGTACACGCCATAGCACATCTTCTGGTAGTGCGGGTAGTTCTGCTTTGAGGTAGACAGCACCTCGCTCAAATAATACACCGGCCTCTGGACTGGCTGGGCTCGGCCTTCTTCTGGGCGCTGGACTACGATGACGGTGCTAACCACCCGGCTGGTTGCGGCAATGTAGAGGAGCATGGGCTCTTTCTCAGTCAGCGCCGCTAGGACTGGCGGTGTGGCCAGCATGTTCTTCAGCTCGTGGAAAGCTTGGTCAGCTTGGTCATTCCACTCAAAGTGAGTGGTCTTCTTCATGAGGCGGTAGAGGGGGAGAGCTTTCTCTCCGAGCCGGCTGATGAAGCGGTTTAGGGAGGCCAAGCATCCGGTAAACTTCTGGACGTCTCGAAGTTTGGTGGGAATCGCCATTCTCTCAATGGCCTTGATCTTTACTGGGTTGCATTCGATGCCGCGTTCGGAGACCAGGAAGCCTAGGAGCTGGCCGGCTGGTACTCCGAACACGCATTTCTCGGGGTTAAGCTTGATTTGGAACCGGCGTAGGTTCTCAAATGTTTCCTTGAGGTCTTCTAGCAAGGTGCCGCGCTTCTCCGTCTTCACCACAATGTCGTCTACGTAGACATGGGCATTCCTGCCGAGTTGCTTGAGGAGGCACTTCTGCATGCAACGCTGAAAAGTGGCACCGGCATTTCTCAAGCCGAATGTCATAGTCAGGTAGCAGAAGGCTCCGAATGGCGTGATGAAGGATTTCTTCAGGCGGTCTGCCGGATCCAACTTTATCTGGTGATACCCTGAGTAAGCATCCAACAAACTCAACAGCTCGCATCCAGCCGTGGAGTCTATCACTTGGTCAATCCTCGGTAGGGCAAAGGGATCTTTGGGGCAGGCCTTGTTGACGCTCGTGTAGTCTAACACATGCACCACTCGTTGTTCTTCTTTAGCACGAGGACCGGGTTGGCGAGCCACTCTGGAAAGAAAACTTCCATAATGAAGCCGACTGCCAGAAGCCGGGCTATCTCCTCTCCCACAATCCTGCGTTTCTCCTCCGACAGTCGGCGAAGGGGTTGTTTGACTGGCTTTGCGTCTTCTCGGACGTGTAGTTTGTGCTCGGCGAATTCCTTTGGGACGCCCGGCATGTCCTTGGGGGACCATGCAAAGATGTCCCGATTCTCACGGAGGAAATTGGCGAGCCCGCCTTCCTATTTGCTGTTTAGGTTTGCCCCAATGACGGCAAACCTCTCTGGGTGCTCGGGGTCAAGAGGTATCTTCTTCGTCTCCTTGGCCGGCTGGAAAGACCCTTGAGCGTCATGCTCCTTGGGATCGGGGGACAAGGCCGACTGCTTGCCGGCTATGGCCACGACTCGGTCCAACATCTTCTTTTCTTCGGCAATCACAAGGGACTCGGCCAGCCGGCTGCTGCGCACTCAGAGGACTTCTTGTAATCGCCGGCTACGATCATGACGCCTTTGGTGCTTGGTATCTTCATCTTGAGGTATGCATAGTGGGGAATTGCCATGAATTTGGCCAAGGCAGGTCGGCCAAGCAATGCATGGTAAGGGCTCTCCAGGTCCACCACTTCAAACTAGATCGCTTCCCGGCGGAAATGCTCCTTGTCCCCAAAAAGTACATCAATCTTGATCTTGCCAATGGGGGCGCAGGACAAGCCGGGTACGATGCCATGGAACACTGTTCGAGTAGGCATGAGTTGCTTTGTCTTGACGTTCAGCTTCTCCAGGGTGTCGTGGTACAAGATGTTGATGCTGCTCCCTCCGTCTATCAACACACGGGAGAAGTGGGCGGCGCGTCTGTCCGTTGCAAGGGTGGCATCCAGAACAAACGCATAAGAGCCGGGAGTTGGCATCACCTCTGGGTGATCGGCCCGGCTCCAGCTGATAGGTTTTTCTGACCAGTGCATGTTCTCGGCAGGGTTGGCAGCAACCATGCTGACTCCCTGGTTCTCTCGGCGTTTCATGCGCCGGTCTTCGGGCTGGCTTGTAAAGACGATATAGGCAGCATGCTCATCGGGGAACTCATCATGCACGGCTCCGACTGCGGGCCGAGCGTCCGGCGCCGGCGGAACCGGAGGCGGCGGGCCGGCAGGCGGAGGCGGCGCGAGCCTTTCGCCTTTGGAGATTCGGGTGAGCCAATGGCACTTCCGGATTGTGTGGTTGGACGGCTTCGCGCTGCTGTGGAACTTGCACGGGCCGTCGAGAGTTTGCTCATAGGAGAAGGCCGGCTGCCAAGCCGGCCTTCCGCCCTTGGGTTTCTTGGGCGTGGGGCGCCCTTCGGGCGGCACGTCTTCAACTGTGGCCACCTGCCGACTGGCGGGAGGCGGCGCGCGGCCCTTGCGCTTGTGGTCGTTCGAGTGTGGGCATCGGCCGGAATCCCCAGCCGGCGTCTTGGGCGCCGGGTTGAGTACTTTTCCGGACGCGTCTACCCGGAGCTCGGTCTTCATTGAGGAGTCGGCGGTGGCGTACTTGTTCGCTATTTCGCAGAGAAGCTTGTGCTTGAGGAGGGTGCCTTCTCGGCACCCGTCTGTGAAGTATTCTATGGCTTGCACCTCGTGCACCCCTTCGCAAGAGTTGCGGAGCTCGGCCCAACGCGTGAGGTAGTCGCGAGTTGACTCGGCGGGGCCTTGTACGCACAAGGAGAGCTCTCCGGGCTTGGGAGCCCGCTGGTAGGTGCTGGTGAAGTTGCGGACGAAGGCTTCTGTGAAGTCTAGCCAGTTGTTGATGCTGCGTGGTTTGAGGCTGTTGAGCCAGGTCCACGCCGTGCCTTGCGGCATGAGGGGCACGTACTTCACGGCAACGCGCCGGTTGCCGTTGGCTATGCTAACCGCTGTGGAGTAGTCGATCAGCCAATCTTCCGGCTTCATGGAGCCGTTGTACTTGGGCGTGTCTCTTGGGAGCGAGAACCCTTTGGGGAAGGGCTTGTCGCGGATGCGGGGGCCGAAGCAAGGCGGACCGACATCGTCTTCTTCTTCCAGCGCCAGGGATCGCGCCAGGCGGTCGATCCGATGGCGGTCGTCGTTCTCGCCGACTCCTTCGCGGCGACCTAGTCGGCCGCTGAGAGTCGGATGCGCCACCGGCGGAGGGGTGGGATATCTCTCTCCACGGGGCCGAGGCGGAGGCGGGTTGCCCTACCACTCCACGGCCCGAGGGTGGCCTTCTGCGTCTCGCTCAATGGAGATCCGGGTTTGGCTTCGGCTGGCAGCCGGCTCTTTCTCGCGCCGCGCGCGGTCTCTACCCGCAGACGGCGTCCGGGACGTCGCGCCGTGATCTCGGTGCGGGGGAGGGCTTTCCGCGCGGGCGTCGGCTTCGTGCCGCTGCGCGGCTGCATCGATCAGCTACTGGATGCGTCGGGTCATGTGGGGGAGTTCTTTGGCCCCCAGTCCGTCTAGCTCATCTACCGCCGCCTGGGCGGCGTGTAGGTTCTCGAGTGGAGTGGCGTAGACTGGGCGGTCGACTCCTAACGTGTCGGCAACGACAGCGCCGCGCTGTCTGACAACGCCGACCCGGCTGGGCCCACCTGGGGGCGGCGTGCCAAAGGCGGCGCGGTCGTCCTCGCGTCGGTGGGCCTCAGCAAGGCGTCTCATGGAAACCAATTTCCGGCCTTCCGTGAGGAGGGCGAGGCGGCGAGCCTCCAGTGCTTCAGCGTCGGCGTCGGCCGGGAGGGGTATGGACAAGTCATGGACCGCCGCGTGCGGGGTGTCGTGGGCGCTCTCGTCAGCAGCGCCGTCGTGGCCGATGACCATCACCTCAGTGGTGACAGTGTCGCAGCCATCGGCTTGGGGAAGCGGGTCGTTGTAGATCGTGACGTTGGTGGGGAAGGTGTCGAACGAGGTCGTGTCGGAGTCGACAGGCATCGGATCGGTGGAGCCAACCGACTCCAAGTCCACAGCAGGCTCGCCGGAGACATGGAGCCGGCCGAGGAGGTTGATGAGGTGGTCGGTGCCCGCGTCGGAGGCGAGCTCGTCGGAGATGAGGGTCTTGTCGAGGAGATCAGCGAGGCTGCTCGCTGCGCAGGCGTTGGTGACGCCTTGCAGTGCATCGTGGCCAGCGCCATCGGGCGTGCCGGGCTGGCTACGCTCGCGGGGGAGGAAGAGGGTTCCCGTCCAGAACAGGTTTCCGGACGACGGTGCGCCTGGCCCCATGGTGGGCGCCAAATGTCGGGTGGTAGGTGAGACATATGCCAGCGGGTGGCTTATCATTGTGGGAGCCAGTAAAACATCGCCGGTGCCTGGAAACGGGAAGAGGCGAAGACATGCACGCCGGCGAATCTTACCCAGCTTTGGGGCTCTCCGTGGAGATAACACCCCTACTGCTGCTCTGCGGGGTCTCCGCATGATCACTAGATGAACAAGTAGCTACAGGATGCTCCTTGAGCTGTTTGGCGAGAGGAGGAAGAAGGGCTCTGCTTGCTCTCTTCTCCTCCCTATGTGGTGTCTAAAACTAGCAGGGATCAACCCTTTGCATGGGTGTCCCGGGGGGTTTATATAGGCCTACCCCCCCGGGGGTACAATGGTAATCTGGCTGGGCGTGGGGCCCAGCTGTCTGTGTCTTCGCTCTCCGGCTTCTATGCCGGCTGCTGGGGCCCGCCTGCTGGTGGGTCCCGCCGGCTGCCGGCTCCCTGTTCGACAGGCAGGCCCCACTGTCCAGGGCCTTGTTGGTGGCTGGTTACTGTTGCTCAATCTTGGTGATGAGGGCTTCGCCGAGGTAAGCATGGCTACAGTGCTGCCGTCCGGCGGGTCACCACTGTAGCCTCACCGCGTCTTGTCTCCTTAATGGGGCGTCTCCTTCGAGGGGGTGGCAAGCGAGAGAGCCGGCTCCGTCTTGGGCCGACTGGGGGAGGCCAGGCCGCCTTCAGGTGTCTCTCTGCCTGAAGGGGCCCACCGCCCGTGGGCCGTACTGGTAGCCCGTCGTGGATGACATCAGGGTCAGTGTGGCAACAGTGCCGCGCCGGACGGGTAATGGCCACCCGTACGGCGCACTGTGCCAGGCGCGCTCCGGGATTCGGGGGTGGCAGGCTTCACTATAGCCACGCCCCGTCACATCGCAATTATGTGGATGCAGACTTCGGGGGTACAGTCTTGACCGCTTTATGGGAGCCGGCTCCTTGGAGTCGGCCTTCTCGCAGCCGGCTCCTCGGAGCCGGCCCTCCCGCGGCTTTCTTCATGAGGGCCGAAGTCGGGCAGCCTTCCAATAGCCGGCCTGGGAGACAGCCGGCCAGGGTAAGGCGGCCCCATGTCTTGGATTCTTGAGAGCCGGATCGGCTCGTAATTTTTTCTAGAAAGGCCAGGGGGAGCCGGCTAGGCTACCTGTGGCCACTTACTCCGACAAGTTGTTTGAGACCTGATGTGCCTACTCATTCATGCTTGTTTGTCATGCCTGCTATCGCTTAGAGTTGTGTCAGGTCTGATTCATCGGGGATGAATGGGAACAGTGATGAACATGTCCTACTGTGTGTGAGCTAAGTTTGTGAACACGATTTGGTAAAGGTAGCGGTGAGAGGCCATGTAGGAGTACATGGTGGGTTGTCTCATTGAAACCATTCTTAGGAACTGAGTTATGTGTTTGTGATCCATGACCAGCTACTACCACGCATTGGGCCCGAAACCAATGGACCCTCTCGACTTATTAACTGCCCTTGTCCTCTGTCTAGGAGTTGCAACTAGTTTTTGGTGTTTGTAGGATATGTGTTGGCGGCCGTGCATAGCGCTGACCCTAGGGGTGGGCTATGATGCGGTAGATACACCGTGGCACGGTGTTCCGGGCGCCCGTTTGGTGTCTCGGGAACCCTGCACACATCGTTTGGGGCTGTGAGCGAAACTTCGGCCGGATCTCCTCGCGGATGGAACCCGAATAGGCGATAAACCTAGACTAGAGAGTCGTGTGGTTAGTCAGGTCCTGGCCGACTCCCTCGCCAGGCTTCCGCTTGAAGGTTGCCGAGATACACGACGTGTACATGGTGGTAAGTGGTGAGAGCGTGTGTGACGAAGTACACCCCTGCAGGGTCTAAAACTATTCGACTAGCCGCGTCCACTGTAAAGGACTTCTGGGTTGCCTATAACAGTTCATAGACAAGTAAAAGTGGATACTCTAAAACTCGCAAGATAAGTGTGAGTGCTATGGATGGCCTTCTCGTAGGGAGACGAGAGCGGATCCATAGTGGCGTATTGAATGGTGAACATGTGGAATCGTGTGCGCCACCTCAAAAGAGTTGCTTGCAGTCATAGTTCAGGTTAGCCACTGAGTCAAAGCTGGCTTGCTGCAGTCAAACTCCACCACCCCCCCTTGTTGATACCGATGCATATGTAGCTAGTTCTGATGTAAGTCTTGCTGAGTACCTTTGTACTCACGTTTGCTTAATTTATGTTTTATAGAGAGACTTCAGTCTCGCTAGTAGTTCCGCGTGGACTTCAACGTTTAGCTTGATAGCTCAGCTATGATCTTGTGCCCTCGGCACGATCTGGTAGATAGTCAGGCTTCTTAGCCTTTTCCATTTGTAGATGTCTGTACTCAGACATGTTAAGCTTCCGCATGTGCTTGAACTGTATGCTATGATTGTTGGGTCATGAGACCCATGTTTGTAATATCTCGCTCCTCGGAGCCTAATGAATAAATACCTGAGTTGTAGAGTTATGTTGTGATGCCATGTTGTATTTACACATATCGAGCATATCGTGTGTATGGTTGAAATGCTTGGTATGTGTGGGATCCGACAATCTAGTTGTTAATCCTTGGCAGCCTCTCTTATGGGGAAATGTAGTCTAGTGCTTCCATGAGCCATAGTAGTCCGCAGCCCGGTTCACCGGTGTCCTGTTAGCCCAGCACTACAGCTCAGGACACTTGACTGGCCGGCATGTGTTTCACTTTCTTCCTGTGTCTGTCCCTTCGGGGAAATGTCACGTGGTGACATCCAGAGTCCTGCTTAGCCTGCTACAGCCCGGGTTCCCGGAGTCCTGTTAGCCAGTGCTACAACCCGGATTCACACGATGCCAACCGACATGCTCGATGTGATTCATGTATGCGCGTCCCCATAGGTTAGTGCCGCTTTGGATTCACGACTAGCCATGTTGCCCCGGGTTCTCTGTCATATGGATGCTAGCGACACTATCATATACATGAGCCAAAAGGCGCAAACGGTCCCCGGACATGGTAAGGCGACACCGTGGGAATACCGTGCGTGAGGCCACAAAGTGATATGAGGTGTTACCGGCTAGATCGATGTGACTTGGAATCGGGGTCCAGACAGTTGTGTTCGTCTCCCACTTCCTCCGAGGCCTAGGCCTCACTCTGGATCCCTTCTTCAGGGGTTTGATGTTCTATTATGGGCTAGATTTCCACGATCTAGCCCCGGACTCCTTTCTCCACATCTCAACATTTATTGTCGTGTGTGAGGACTTCCTCCGCGTTACCCCTCACTTCGGCCTGTGGCTCAAGACCTTTGAAGTGAAGCCGAAGATGATCGAGGGGCAACATGCAGCGTCCGGAGGCGCGTCAATAAACAAGATGGCAGGAGCTCCGTGGCCGAAAGGTTCCTTTCCAGAGGTGTCCGGATTATGGCAACACGAGTGGTTTTACATCACGGCTCCCAGAAGTGCCAAGTGGGCGACTGCCCCCGCTTTTCGCTCGGGCCCCCACCACAACTAATGTCATGGATTAGCACAGGACTGAGCTGGGGTCCAGCCAAGGACGTGCCTATACTGCAAAGCCGCATTCAAGATCTCTTCGAGGGAGATTTTAATTTGGTTGTGGTAATGCAAGTTATGCTGGTTCGTCGAGTCCAGCCTTGCAAACGCCGGCCCCTTCGCTTGTGGGAGTTCAACCCAGAAGGACCGCGTGCTATTCAAAGTTTCCTCAGCCTAACGCACGAGGAAATGTACAAGTCATTCTTCGGACCTCAAATAGAGTGTCCGGATACTACCGAGGACGTGGGCCTGAGCAGTAACCGCGCCGCCGAACAAGTAAGTAATCCTCTAGCCGAACACACCTTCTTTTATTCATCATGACGTCATTTCTGAGAAATTGCTTTTTGACCAGGACTGGCTAACAAAGGCGAAGATGATTCGGTGTTCGGCCCCCCTCCTGAGGGTTTGGAAAATCCGGTGCTGGAAAAGATGCTCGAGCTCGCACCTTGCCCTGAGCCCTCGAAGGAAGATACAGGGGAGAATAATATGGGCAAAAGCGGGCCCCCATCGCTGCCAATTCCAACCAAGGGAATGAGCGCCCCCATAAAGGAGGATAACCGGGGGAGGAAGAGGACTGCTTCTGAGGATCCAGAAGCCGAGGCCTCCAAACGAGAGAAGAAGTCTCCAACAGAGGGTCCTGCCTCAGGGTGTGCTCTTGCCGCACAAAGTCCGCGGGGGGATCAGCCCTCCAATGAGTCGTAAGTGATTCAAAAAACACTTTAATAGTGAAGGTATACTTCCTTTATTCTGAGGAAAATAACCGCGACATATACCCTGCAGTTCGGGTCTTAGCCCTTCTCAGTTGAGCTCGTCTTCGGGGGATCTTCTTCCGGAGATGATGGAGAGCGCAACGCCTCCCCCGGACTCCTCCGCTCAAGAAGCGAGCGACCCCGGAGTGTCGTCACGAAGGGCCTCTCTGGATCCAGTGAGGCCAGAAGATAATCCCATAGTCACCCGAAGTCCCCAGTGTCTGGCTCTCGAAGAGAGCAAACAAAAGAGTCCGTCACCGTCTGGTATGCGGTCGGACATTCTCAGGGAGCTGTTGGAGCGAGCGGCCATCTCAGAAGAACACCGTATGCTAATGGGTACGGTGATGGAAAGAATTTCGTCCGCCGAAAGCGGATTACATGAAGTCTTTTTTATCTACTGACAGGCTTTGAGGTACGTGAAATGATATTTGATAGTACTGCACATGTTAGGTGTGCCCTATGTAGATAGTAGCCCCTGAGACTCTGGTTGTCGTCGAGAACGGCGGCGAACAGAGGATCATAATCCCAGGCAATAACTAGACTGCCTTCACATCAGGTGGTGGAAGCTCCGGTGGCTAGCCGTACTAGTGAGTTTGCCAAATTAAAGCGGCAACTAGATGCGGCAGACGCCAACATCGAGCTTGTTAACAAGCGGCTTGACGAATCACAGGGTAAGTAATGTTTTCTGGTGAATGTCACATAATAAGAGCAGCATGATGCCAGTATATTTAATATGTTGTGACTGCAGACGGAGCTGCCACCGTGGAGACCCTTCGGGCGGAACTCGCCCGAGCCAAGGAACAAGCGAGGGTTAGTAATGCGGCTGCTTTGAAGGCGGCTGAAGAGCTAAGAGCCGAGAAGGCCACCCATTGCAAAAGCAAAGAAAAGATGGCCAAGATGGCCATATAACTAAAAGGCACTGCCGACCGTTGCCGGTTCCTTGAAGAAGGGAACCGAGTGAAGGCAGCGGACCTTGAGAAGGCCACGATGGCGACGATTGACACTCGCACCGCTATGAGGGCGAAGAAGGAGGAGCTGCGCGAAGCCGCGGATATTGCGGCTAGGAAGCCCTTTCTGCTTTAGAGGAAGTTCGGAGATCCGCGGTATGCCCCTCTGGATCGGCTGTGGAGTTCAGCAGACGCATATATGGACTTGGCGGCAAGCGCTATCGATCCGGTCGAATACTTCCGAGATCAGTCAGATCGTCAAGTGGACAAGCTGTTCTGGTCGTAATTTAATGTTCCAGAGCGTCGACTTCCCTTGACTGATCAGCTAGCCAAATGGGCCGAACTTAATAGGCTGTCCGGACTCACCATGAGGTCCGTTGTAGATCATTTATGGCTAGAGAAGCCAAAGCCAAACAGCTATTTCAGCTTAGTGCAGCAGTTCCTTGGTGCGGTGTCGCGCATCAATGTGATGAAGAGGTCGGCGTGCATATAAGGCTCGCGGATGGCCTTTGCCCATGTCAAGGCATATTCGGGCGGAGATGGATGCTACCACTATTGCGGCGCAAGGTTCGGCCATAGGCCGAGTGGCTGCCGAGCACTATTTTGAAGAGGTTCTTGAGGGTGCTCGTTTGATAGAGTTCCAGTGCTCGAGGAATATTATGTTTCAGTGACATGTATTCCCATTGTAAACACAATGTTTTTACGAAATGTAGTAAGGCTGTATTTGTACTTTTGCCGGAAAGTAATATGATGCCTCCTGTGCGGCCGTTTATGTATATATGTATATAACCTGAAAGCTTGCAGTCGTCGGCTTCAACCCCCACGAATGCGAAGGTGCTCACAAAAAACGCGTGTTCACACTTAACCCAATGTCTTGGTCCTATTAAGGAGGTGATAGCGCAACGAACGAGGCAACCGTACTATAATGCTTTAACACTTTCACTTAGCCATAGGAGTTTGACGGTGGGGCTACTAGATAGCCCCTGGTGGCTCCGCACTCTCCCGTGCTCGGGGTGCGTGCATGCCTGGCCGGAAAATGGCCCTTCGTTAAAGCGGAGGAATTCCAACATTCCGATAGGTCATCAAGTGGTTGACCAGTCTCGCACTATATCATGACAGTCAGTTTTCGGCTTTCTCTACTGAGGTGCTCGTCCGGATGAACCAGGGCACAATCGCAGTAGTTCTCCTGGTGCTGCCTTAGCCGATAAAGCGGAACGTAAGGCACCAAAACAGAGGAGCCAGGAAAACCCAACATTTGACCAAAGACATGATTCTAAGCTGATGCATATAAGGCCAAACTCGCGACACCGAACACTCCCTAAGGTATTCGGTCTTTTATGGTATAAACCGGACCTAAATAGTGCCCTTTGTAAGAAGCCCCTTGTGTCCAGGTACGTGCATTATTCTGATGTGGCCACATGCCAAGACGTCAGCATCCTTCTCAATTGTACTGAGCATTCGAAGGATGTGTATCAACAAGAGACAGTAAAAAAGGTTTACGCAGGGTCTTAATCTAAAAAGAATCCTTGGAGCGGGTCCCTGCTGCACGTCTACGCCTGTGTATCCGTTGTGCCGTATCCTGGATGGGTGTAGCACGATGATCATCTGTAAAAGAGAGGAACTTAGGTGAAAAAGTTGTCGTGCAAAAAGGTAGTTTTTAAAGAAACCATGTATAATTGAAAATGAGTAAAAATTGCCACTTGTCTGCCCGCGTTGAGCCCCTTGTATTTGTAATAGGGGTGTGGCCCTCAATCCGGTATGAATTGCATATAGCTGCACCAGACTCGTCTAACCGTGTCCGTGGTCATGACGACCTATCGAATGCTTTAGTTGGTGAGGCCATTTTTAGTGTGTGGCTGCCAAGGCAGTCGCGTTCTCTTGGGCGCGCAAAGATCACTCAATATTTCCGCTCACTGTAATGATGCCATGTGGACCGGGCATCTTGAGCGTGAGGGAAGCGTAATGTGGTATTGCATTAAAGCGAGCAAAAGCTTCGCGTCCAAGTAGTGCTTGATAACCACTTTGGAACCGAGCAATGTGGAATGTTAAATGTTCACTACGGAAGTTATCGGGGAAGACGAATATAACCTTTAGTAGCAGGGGGCTCGTGTAGTGAGCCCCTGGGCCTGGCGTTACTCCTTTAAAGGTAGTGTCGCTATGGCGGATTTTTGTTGGGTCTATCCCCATTTCGCGGATTCTATCCTGGTATATCAGGTTTAAACTGCTGCCACCGTCCATCAGGACTCGTGTAAAGTGGTATCCATCAATAATTCGGTCTAATACCAGGGCAGCCCATCCTGCACGCCTGATACTTGCTGAGTAATCATGATGGTCGAAAGTGATCGTTTGGGACGACCAGTGGCAGGACTTCACGGTGATAGTCCCTTGGGCATATCTTTCTAGGAGTGCCGCTTTGCTTCCCTTGATCACGTGTAACACATTGACTATTTTGACTTCTGGTGGAAACTTCTTTTGTTCCCCAGTGTCTTGCTTGAGAGGCTCATCCTCGTCTTCGCTTGGTGTATCCTCCCCCTTGTGTACGGCATTGAGCTTGCCGGACTGCTTGAAGACCCAACATTCTCTATGGATATGATTAGCGGGTTTACCAGGGGTGCTATGGATCTGACATACTTGGTCCAGAATTTTGTTTAGGCTGGACAGTTCGTCTCTGGCGCCTTTAGAGGGCGGCTTTTGCTGACTTGGCCGAGAGCTTTTGAATCCGGCGTTTACTGCCGTGCTCTTCGTGTTGTCTTCTTTATTCCGGCGTTTGTTATTGTTGTTGCGCCGTGATTTCTCGTTTCCATCTCTAGCTTCGGATGTACTGGGGTCGCTGGTGTTGCATCTGGCTAGCCAGCTATCCTCACCTGCGCAAAAGCAGGTCATGAGGCTTGTTAATGGTGCGATTGTTCTCGGTTTTTCTTGGTCGAGGTGTCTGGCGAGCCATTCGTCACGGACGCTATGTTTAAAAGCTGCCAACGCTTCGGCATCCAGACAGTCGACTATTTGGTTCTTTTTAGTAAGAAACATGTTCCAAAGCTTTCGGGCTGACTCTCCGGACTGTTGAGTTATGTGACTCAAATCGTCCGCGTCCGGAGGTCGGACATAAGTCCCTTGAAAATTTGCCCAAAAAGCATCTTCGAGCTCTTCCCAGCTTCCAATGGAGTTTTCGGGGAGGCTTTTAAGCCAGTGCCGAGCTGGCCCTTTGAGTTTGAGCGGTAAGTATTTAATGGCGTGGAGATCGTCTCCTCGAGCCATATGGATGTGGAGGATATAGTCCTCAATCCTGACCTTGTTCCGTTGTATGCCTCTATGTTTACGGGTTTGAATCCCTCTGGAAATTCATGGTCCAGCACCTCATCGGTGAAACATAGGGGGTGTGTGGCGCCCCTGTATCTGGGCGTGCTGTGGTGTTCGGTTGTTTGGTGTGTTGCATCGTGTGCTGGAGCGCGCTTGCGCGGTCCATAGATGGATCTAGTTGCTCCGTCCTTTTGATGCGAGCCGTTGCGCGGATCACGTATTGGCTTCTGTGCGGCGTTGCTTGCCGCTCCATGTTGGCAATGAGGTCATCTATCCCGCCATGTGGCCGTTTTAATTTTTGGCTGCGGGGGATCTAAGGCCTCCTCATCGAATTCAGGTAGCAACTTCCCCTTCGGGTAGCTCTTGGTGGGGCGATTACCGCCATACTTCGCTGCTGTATTGAGTACTTTACTCCATCTTATTTGGAGTGTGTCTTGTGCAGCCTTGAGCCTTTGCTTCTACCTTTTTAGACTCCTCGCGGTGGCAACAAGCCTTTGATGGGAATTTTGTTGCTCCGGGTGTCTGTCCGGTGTTATGTCCTCCGGACTATTATCTTTGACAGAGTTGGTTTGTTCGGTTTGATTCACCGCGTTGCTGTGGTCCGACAGTGGTTCGCCCTGCTCTAATGCTTGGTCTGTATGATCGTTATTTCTGTCGAGGCGGGATTTGGGGTGGCGCTTACGCCACCGCTTTGACTTCTTCTCGAGGGGACAGCCCTTCGTTGCGTCCTTCCGTTCCTCGTCGTCGTTTTCCTTTGGTGTGTCCACCCTGTATACGTCATGTGATGAGGTAGAAGTCCAGTGCCCTGTGGGCAGTGGTTCCTCTTCGTCTCCCGCATCGTCGTCCATACTGTCGATGTCTTCGGAGTCGAAGTCGAGCATGTCGGTTAAGTCATCGACAGTGGCTACTAAGTGGGTGGTGGGTGGGTCGCGAATTTCTTCGTCATCCGCATCCCAGTCCTGTCGGACATAGTTCGGCCAGGATCCTCCTGATAAGGAGAGAGACCTTAACGAGTTCAGTATGTCGCCAAAGGGCGAGTGCTGAAAAATATCCGCGGAGGCAAACTCCATGATCGGCGCCCAATCAGATTCGATAGGAACGGGCGCAGGCGGTTTTGAGTCCGTGGACGGAGAAGGATCCGGCAGTTTATCAACACGGCTCTCGCGCAAGGTAAGGTCGATGTTTGGCTCGATCGCCGTTGAGGGTAAGGCCTCCGTGGCAGGGTCCATCCACCCGTCCACGGGAGGCGCATCTGGCTCCGAATTGAGGGTCGGAGCGGCTGCCGGTGCGATCTCCTGAACATTGTCCGATGGTAGAGCTAAATCGTACTCATCGTGACCCCATGACGCACAAGGGAGAGGCCTGAATCTGTCGAAGATCAAGTCTCCGCGGACATCAGCCGTGTAGTTTAAGCTTCCAAACCTGACCTGGTGGCCAGGGGCGTAACTTTCGATCTGCTCTAGATGGCCAAGCAAATTGGCCCACAGTGCAAAGCCGCCGAACACGAAGATCTGTCCGAGGAGAAAGGTCTCACCCTGGACTGCATCGCTATCGATGATAGTAGGAGCCATCAAGACTAATGGCGACGACATAGAGGAACTCTCAATGAAAGCACCAATGTCGGTGTCAAAACTGGCGGATCTCGGGTAGGGGGTCCCGAACTGTGCGTCTAGGCTGGATGGTAACAGGAGGCAGGGGACACAATGTTTTACCCAGGTTCGGGCCCTCTTGATGGAGGTAAAACCCTATGTCTTGCTTGATTAATATTGATGATATGGGTAGTACAAGAGTAGATCTACCACGAGATCAGAGAGGCTAAACCCTAGAAGCTAGCCTATGGTATGATTGTATGTTGTCCTACAGACTAAAACCCTCCGGTTTATATAGACACTTGAGAGGTTAGGGTTACACAAGGTCGGTTACAAAGGAGGAGATATACATATCCGTATTGCCTAGCTTGCCTTCCACGCCAAGTAGAGTCCCATCCGGACACGAGACGAAGTCTTCAATCTTGTATCTTCATAGTCTAACAGTCCGACCAATTCGTATAGTCCGGCTATCCGGAGACCCCCTAATCCAGGATTCCCACAGGACCGATCGCTCATCTTGGTGAGACCGAAACATTACGAAGGGAAACAGAGAGGTTGCAATCCCATGTCGGTGAGACCAAGATCCCTATCGGTGAGACCGAAGTGACTAGGGCTTGTGGCAGGGGATATGTCAAGTGAACTCGATGGCTCCGGATAGAAGATTTCGGTGGGTCCGAGTTTGACTTTTGGTTTGGGACATATGTGGATATGAGAAAGTTGTAACGCCCTCGATGCAGCTACATCTCCTACGTGTCGAAGCACGACTTAGAGGCATAACCGCATTGAAAGCAATGTCGCAAGCAAGGTAATCTTCACAACATCCCATGTAAATAAATAAAAGGGGAATGGATACATAGTTGGCTTACACTCGCCACGTCACACAAATACATGAATAACATTACAATCATCCAATACACTCATGGTCCGACTACGGTACCAAAATAAAGATCAACCCCCACATGTGACAAAGTCCCCGATCGCCCCAACTGGTCACCACTACTGATCATCTAGGAAAGACACATAGTAACAGCGAGAGTCTTCATCGAACTCCCACTTGAGCTCAAGCGCATCGTCTGGAACGCTATCATCGGTCCCTGCATCTGGTTTGGAAGTAATCTGTGTGTCACCGGGACTCAGCAATCTCGCACCCTCGCGATCAAGACTATTTAAACCTTATAGGTAAGACAAGGTATGATGTGGAGCTGCAGCAAGCGACTATCATATATGGTGGCTAACCTATTCGCAAAAGAGAGCGAGAAGTGAAGGCAAAAGCACGGTCGAACAACTATGATCAAGAAGTGATCCTAGAACAACCTACCTCAAGCATTACTCCAACACCGTGTTCACTTCCTGGACTCTGCCGAGAAGAGACCATCACGGTTACACACGCGGTTGATTCATTTTAATTACGCTAAGTTTCAAGTTATCTACAATCGGACATTAACAAATTCCCATCTGCCCATAACCGCGGGGACGGCTTTCGAAAGTTCAAATCCCTGCAGGGGAGTCCCAACTTAGCCCATCACAAGCTCTCATGGTCAAGGAAGGATATTCCTTCTCCCAAGACAATCCGATTAGACTCGGCATCTTGGTTACAAGACATCCTCGACAATGGTAAAACAAGTCCAGCAACACCGCCCGAATGTGCCAACAAATCCCGATAGGAGCTGCACATATCCTGTTCTCAGGGCACACTCAGATGAGACATCCTACGAGTAAAACCAACCCTCAAGTTGCCCCGAGGTGGCCCCACAGTCTACTCGGTTGGACCAACACTCAGAGGAGCACTGGCCCCGGGGGGTTTAAATAAAGATGACCCTCGAGCTCCGGAAACCCGAGGGAAAAAGAGGCTAGGTGGCAAATGGTAACACCAAGGTTGGGCATTGCTGGAGGAGTTTTATTCAAGGCAAACTGTCAAGGGGTTCCCATTATAACCCAACCGCATAAGGAACGCAAAATCCGGGAACATAACACCGATATGATGGAAACTAGGGCGGCAAGAGTGGAACAAAACACAAGGCAAAAGGCCGAGCCTTCCACCCTTTACCAAGTATATAGGTGCATTAAGATAAACAAGATAATATTGTGATATCCCAACAATAAATGATGTTCCAACAAGGAACAATCTCCAATCTTCACCTGCAACTAGCAACGCTATAAGAGGGGCTGAGCAAAGCGGTAACATAGACAAACAACGATTTGCTAGGATACGGTAGGTTAGAGGTTTGCCATGGCAATATGGGAGGCATGATAAGCAAGTGGTAGGTATCGTAGCATAGGCACAGCAAAAGAGCGAGCATCTAGCAAGCAAAGATAGAAGTGATTTCGAGGGTATGATCATCTTGCCTGCAAAGTTCTCAGAGTTGACTTGATCCTCGTAAGAGAACTCAACGGGCTCCTCGTTCACGAACTCGTCTCCCGGCTCTACCCAAATAAGAACAACAAGCAAACGGAATACAATCAACCACATGCAATGCTCAAACAACATGATGCAAACATGGTATGATATGCGGGATGAGGTATGTGATGGATATGCAAGATTTGACAAGGAATGATTGAACCTGGCCTCAACATGGAAATCCAAGAGTGCCACTAGAAAGGTGAGGTGATTTCGGTTGAAATCGATATAAAGATCACCGAAACCGGATGCACGGTTTGGAAATGGCAAGCAAAACAAATATGGCACCGGTCTACGATAATCAGCAAGTGACCAACTAAATGCATCAAGATAAATATGCTACAACACTCAAACATGACAACAAAATACATGGCAGGGATCCACGCATGATGCTTGAGAAAAGATGAACACTGAGCTACAGCTAATTCATCCATTAATAGGTTCAAACAAGCATGGCAAAAGTGCAAATGATAACAGGTTTCAGACTTGGTGAAATTAACACAAGTCTGGAATTTAACATCAGGAAGCACACTTTAGAGCATGAAAACTACAAGCTACAGGAACTTAACATGGCAAATCAAGGCATGGCATGAAGCTACTCAAAGCACTTAACAAAAATCCCTTAGTGACCTTGAGCCAAAAGGGATCAGAAAATACATTTGCTATCATGTGAACATGGCAAAAACATAAACAGATTCAGACTTAGTGAAAAACTGGAGCATGCAAGAAAGTTAACGAGTAGGCATGTTTACGAGCTTGATGCACCCACTACAGAGCATGGCATGACAAACTAAGCATACACCCATCAAGAATACATGGCATAGAAGCTAGGCATGTCAAGAACAACAACATAGCATGCACGGATCAATAGCAACATCCCCGGCAAAATCGCTAAACATGTCAACCATCTGCGAGGATTCACTATATAGCAAAAGTAGAGCTCGATTGACTCAAAGCTAGGGTTCTCCATAAATTCAAACAAAGACATGTATGGATAGATCACCACAATGTTAACAAAACATCCTTACTGATCATCCTCAAAAGAGGCACGGATCACTAGGAAACAACATGAACATATGGCATAACAACAAAAACAGAACAAGGACTTAGTGAAATTCGAAGTCCCTGAAATCAGCATTACCGATTACACTACTTTGCAAGCTTGTGCTAGTCACCACAAATATCACAAAAATACATGGCAAGCACCCCTGTAAAGATGGCATGGCATATAACAAAAGACATGTAGAGCTCAGGATCATAGCATGCACACATTAAACATGGCAAAAATGACAAAAGGCTATTTGCTGAAACAGATCTGCCAAATTCCTCACATAGCCCTCTTCCAACAGCATTTTGGGCTTCAAGGTGAGCTCGAATGAAAATGATGCAATGATATGAAATGATGTACTCGTTGAGACGAACATTTTGATATGCTACACGCACGAATCGGAGCTACAGATGCAGAGTTATGGCATGTCAAAGTATGCATAAAATTTAGGGTTACCTGGGAAAAAGTCAACCGAGAGATTTGACCAGATCTGGATCCGGCCCGATCCCCTGTAGCGGCTCGGCTCCCGAGGAACGACAGCGCCGGAGTTGAAACCACTATTTGGCGAAGCTTGGGGGGAGAGGTCGCCGGGGGTGCGCCGGCGATGGAGAGGAGGACGGCGGCGTCGGGCGCGGTCGCCGGCGGCAACGGCGGCGCGAGGCGGAGCGGTGACCGGCGGCGGAGGGCGGCGGAGTCGACGGCGGAGGGCGGCGGAGTCGGCGCCATCGACGAGCGGCTGGGCGGCGCTGGCAGGCTCGGGCGGCGCGCGGAGGAGAGAGGCGGCGGGGCGCGGGCGTGAGGCGGCGGCCCGGTCGGTCGCGGGGAGGGCCGGCGCTGGGCCACGCGGGCCTGGCGTCGGCGAGGACAGGTGGCGGCGCGCTACTGGTCCGGGGCGGCGATGGCTCGACATCCGGCTGGAACGGACATGTCCGGCGCGGTAGAAGAAGATTTCTAGGGTTTCGGGGGGAAGAAGACCCGTGATTTCAAGAGGGGATCTATATATAGGCGTATTGGGAGCTAGGAAGCTCCAAATGGAGTGCGTTTGCGGCCACGCGATCGTGATCGAACGCTCTAGATGATGGAAGGGTTTTTGGTGGGTTTTGGGCCAAATTGGAAGGGTGTTGGGCTGCAACACAAACGAGGCCTTCTCGGTCCCTCGGTTAACCGTTGGAGTATCAAACGAAGTCCAAATGGCACGAAACTTGACAGGCGGTCTACTGGTAGTAAACCAAGGCCGCTTGACAAGTCTCGGTCCAATCTGGAAATGTTTAACCCCCACATACGAAAAGAGGTAGAAAGGACCACCGGAGGACATAGGAGCGCCGGAATGGAAAACGGACAACGGGGAAAATGCTCGGATGCATGAGGAACATGTATGCGAATGCAATGCACATGATGACATGATATGAGATGCATGACAAAGACAACAACACACAGAGACAAAACCCGACAACAACGAAATGAAAATAACTTAGTGCCGGAAACGGCAAGAGTTGGAATACATATAAGTTAAATTACATCCGGGGTGTTACAACACTCCACCACTATGAAAGGATCTCGTCCCGAGATCTAGTACTGGAAAAACGCCTGGTACTCAGAACGGAGGTGATCCTCGCATTCCCAGGTGGCTTCAAGGTCGGAATGGTGTGACCACTTGACTTTGAGGAATTTGATTGACTTGTTGCGAGTCTTGCGCTCAGTTTCTTCAAGGATAGCAACGGGGTGCTCAAGATAAGAAAGGTCTTCTTGGAGATCAATGTCTTCGAAGTTGACGGTGCGGTCAGGGGTCTTGAAGCACTTGCAGAGCTGAGAGACATGGAACACATCGTGCACATTTGCAAAGTTGGAGGGAAGGTCGTGTTGATATGCAAGATCGCCTCTCTTGCTGATGATCTTGAAAGGACCCACGTATCTAGGGGCAAGCTTCCCTTTGATACTGAAGTGACGAGTACCTTTCATTGGAGAGACGCGGAGGTAAACATGGTCTCCGATCTCAAAAGCCAAATCACGATGCTTACTATCATAGTAGCTCTTCTGGCGCGATTGCGCTACTTTGAGGTTATCACGAATGACTTTGCACATCTCCTCTGCCTCTGTGATCAAGTCATTTCCAAGAAGTTGACGTTCGCCGGTCTCTGGCCAGTTAAGAGGAGTACGACACTTCCTGCCATAGAGAATTTCAAATGGGGCCTTGCCCGAACTCGCTTGGAAGCTATTGTTGTAGGAGAACTCGGCATATGGAAGACAATGTTCCCACTTCATATCTTCAAGAATCTGATTGACACGCTCGACTTGACCGCTAGTTTGAGGATGAAAAGTTGTGTTGAAACGGATGTTGGTGCCCATGGCCTTTTGAAAAGAATCCCAAAACTTCGAGGTGAAGATGCTACCACGATCTGAAGAAATCAACTATCGAATGTCATGCAGAGAGACAATCCGAGAGGTATAAAGCTCCGCCAATTGAGCTGCTGTGATAGACTCTTTGATAGGCAAAAAGTGAGCCACTTTAGTGAGTTTGTCGATGACAACGAATATAGCATCATTGCCACGCTTGGACTTCGGAAATCCCGTCACGAAGTCCATCTCAATGTGGTCAAACTTCCATTCTGGAATGGCAAGAGGTTGGAGGAGACCAGCTGGTCGTTGGTGTTCTGCCTTCACTCTTCTGCAGACATCACATTCATAAACGAACTGACCAATCTCACACATCATTCGAGTCCACCAATACGCCTGCTTGAGGTCATTGTACATCTTCGTGCTCCCAGGGTGGATGGAGAGGAGTGAATTGTGAGCCTCGTTCATAATGACTTTACGAAGGTCACCTTTAGGCACAATAATGCGATCCTCGAAGAAGAGAGTATCCTTGCCATCAAGGCGATAACACTTGTACTTGGATTGACTGTTGGCAATCCCAATCTTCACCTTCTTCACCATAGCATCAAGAAGTTGAGCCTCGCGAATCTGATCTCCCAAAGTAGGAGAGACTTGGAGGTTTGCGAGAAATCCCTGAGGAACAACTTGCAGGTTGAGTTTGCTTAAAGCTTCACAAACCTCAGGTTGGTAAGGCTTGAGAATCAAACTGTTGCAGTAAGCCTTACTGCTCAATGCGTCAGCAATTACATTGGCCTTGCCTGGAGTATATTCGATGCTCGGATTATACTCTTGAATCATTTCGACCCAACGAGTCTGCCTGAGGTTGAGATTAGGCTGAGTGAAGATGTACTTGAGACTCTTGTGGTCAGTGAAGATGTCCACTTTTCTTCCCAATAAGAGATGTCTCCAAGTCAAAAGAGCATGCACAACTGCCGCCAACTCGAGGTCATGACTGGGGTAGTTCTTCTCGTTGGGCTTCAACTGGCGAGAGGTATAAGCCACCACTTTCTTCTCTTGCATCAACACTGCGCCAAGACCTTGAAGAGAGGCATCACAGAAGACCTCGAACGGTTTGGATTCATCAGGAGGAGTCATAACTAGAGCAGTGACTAACTTATCATTCAGGGTGTTGAAAGCGATGTCACATTTTGGAGACCAAACGTACTTCACGTGCTTCCGGAGAAGGTTTGAAAGAGGCTTCGCGATCTTTGAAAAGTTATCAACGAACCTTCGACAATAGCTTGCGAGACCAAGGAAGCTGCGGAGTTGCTTCATGTTCTGAGGTGGTTCCCAATTCACAATTGCAGACACCTTGTCAGGATTCACCACTATGCCCTTGGCAGAGATGATATGCCCAAGGTAGAGAACCTCATCGAGCCAAAACTCGGACTTTGAAAACTTGGCATAGAACTGATGTTCTCTGAGCTTATCCGGCACCAAACGCAAGTGCTTGGCATGATCTTCCTTGTTCTTGGAAAAGACCAAAATGTCATCGAGGTAGACCAATACGAAGTCATTTGTGTAGGCGTTGAAGATGAAGTTCATCATGCGAGAGAAAGTCGGAGGAGCGTTGACGAGGCCAAAAGACATGACAGTGTATTCATATGAACCATAGCTTGTTCTGAATGCCGTCTTGGGGATATCTTGCTCACGAATTCGGATCTGGTGATAGCCCATACGGAGATCAAGCTTGGAGAATACTTGAGCACCTTTGAGTTGTTCAAACAGCTCGTTGATGTTGGGAAGTGGGTACTTGTTCTTTATAGTCTTCTTGTTCAATGGACGGTAGTCAACACAAAGTCTGTCCGTTCCATCCTTCTTCTTCACAAAAAGAACTCCACAACCCCATGGAGAAGAACTAGGTCGGATGAGACCCATTCGCTCTTGAATATCGAGTTGTTTCTTCAGCTCCTTCAACTCTTCAGGTGCAAGCTTGTAAGGACGTTTGCAAACAGGTTCCGTGCCAGGCTCAATATCGATGACAAATTCAACTGGCCGGTGCGGAGGCTTCCTGGAAGCTCTTCTGGAAAGACATCTTGATATTTGCAAACGACTGGAATTTGAGAGATGGCATCCAGTTCACCCTTCTCATTGAGAGAAAACAGACGGATGGTATCATCACGAGCGGCAAAAACAATTACATCCTTAGACGAATGAGTCAATAGAATCTGCCTGGCAGCACAATCAAGATGAGCCTTGTTCTTAGAAAGCCAATCCATTCCGAGAATAAGATCAATATCCGAGTTACCAAGGACCACTGGAGAGGACAGAAACTTGTAATCGCCCAACGTGATAGAGACATCGGGAGCAACCAAACTAGAAGTCAAAATCTTGCCGGGAGAAACAACTTGCATGACTTTGGGCATAACCTCAGTATCAACATTGTGCTTTGATGCAAATGGGAATGACAAGAAAGAATGCGATGCACCAGTGTCAAAAAGTACTTTTGCAGGAACATCGTTAACAAGAAGGTTACCCATAATGACATCTGACGAGTCCTCTGCCTGAGCTGCATTCATCATATTAACCTTGGCGTGCTTGGGGTTATGCTTGACCACTGATGTACTTGCCGATCTCACAGGAGGAGGAGGAGGGAGACGCCTCTGATTGAAGCATTTCTTGGCATAGTGACCCTTCTGTTGGCACTTGTTGCACGTGACCTTCGAGAGCGGACGATGATACGGAGCACTTGACCTTGGAGCTCGAGACGAAGTCTTGTTCTGAAAGCCAGGGTTGGGTGGCTGGGAAGATCCACTACCACCTTTGCTCTTCTGCTGATAAGGCTGACGGAACGGCAGAGGAGGAAGCCAATACTTTTGCTGCTTAGCCACTTGAGTTGAGGAAGAAGGAGTTGCATCACTGACTTGCTTCTTGGAAGCATCGCACTTCAGTTGAGCAGTCTCTTGCTTCATTGCCATGTTGTAGAACTCATCGTACTTCTTGGGCTCAAAGTGGACGAGAGCTAGCTGGAGTTCTTGAGGGAATCCTGGATTAGGGGGTGTTCGGGTAGCCGGACTATACCTTCAGCCGGACTCCAGGACTATGAAGATACAAGATTGAAGACTTCGTCCCGTGTCCGGATGGGACTTTCCTTGGCGTGGAAGGCAAGCTTGGCAATGCGGATATTCAAGATCTGCTACCGTTGTAACCGACTTTGTGTAACCCTAACCCTCTCCGGTGTCTATATAAACCGGGGGATTTTAGTCCGTGGGACAACTTCATCATACAACAATCATACCATAGGCTAGCTTCTAGGGTTTAGCCTCCTTGATCTCGTGGTAGATCTACTCTTATACTACCCATATCATCAATATTAATCGAGCAGGACGTAGGGTTCTACCTCCATCAAGAGGGCCCAAACCTGGGTAAAACATTGTGTCCCTTGTCTCCTGTTACCATCCGCCTAGACGCACAGTTCGGGACCCCCTACCCGAGATCCGCCGGTTTTGACACCAACATTGGTGCTTTCATTGAGAGTTCCTCTGTGTCGTCGCTTTTAGGCCCGATGGCTCCTTCGATCATCAACAACGATGCAGTCCAGGGTGAGACCCTTCTATCCGGACAGATCTTCGTCTTTGGCGGCTTCGCACTGCGGGCCAATTCGCTTGGCCACCTTGAGCAGACCGAAAGCTATGCCCCTGGCCATCAGGTCAGGTTTGGAAGCCTAAACTACACGGCCGACATCCGCGGGGACTTGATCTTCGACGGATTCGAGCCACAGCCAAGAGCGCCACGCTGTCTCGATGGGCATGATATAGCTCTGCCGCCGAACAGCGCCTTGGAGGCCGCACACGCATCGGTTCCGACCATTGATTCGGAGCCTACTGCGCTGATCGAGGATCAGCGGTTGAACGCTGCCTCAGGGGCTGCGATCTCAGAGGCAATCGAGCCGAACTCCAGCCCCGCACTCCGCATGGACCGTGACTCCGGGGAGCCGGATTCCTCTCCGAACTCCGAGACCCCCGCACCCATGCCGATCGAATCTGATTGGGCGCCGATAATGGAGTTCACCGCCGCGGACATCTTTCAGCACTCGCCCTTCGGCGGCATCCTGAATTCGGTAAAGTCTCTCTCTTTATCAGGAGAGCCTTGGCCGGACTACGATCAGCAAGGATGGGATTCGGATGATGAAGAAATTCAAAACCCACCCACCACCCAGTTTGTAGCCACTGTCGACGACTTAACCGACATGCTCGACTTCGACTCCGAAGACATCGACGGTATGGACGACGATGCAGGAGACAACCAAGAACGAACGCCTATAGGGCATCATACAGCCACCTCATCTCACGATGTGTACATGGTGGATACCCCTAAAGGAAGCAACAACGAGGAAAATGGGGATGGAAAGAGGAATCGATCTCTCGAAAAACAATCAAAGTGTCGGCGTAAACGCCGACCCAAGCCCCGCCTCGATAAAGACCCAGCCATAGAGCAGGAAGAGCCGGTAGACGACGAGCATGCCTTAGAGCAACTGTCCCAACAGGACAACTCGGATAGAGAAACCGAACATCCCTCCCCCGGCGAAAATGGCATTCCGGACGACCCTACACCGGACAAGCCCACGAAGTAGAAGCGGAAGCTCAAAACCGCGGAAGATGCACTCAGGATCAGATGGAGTAAAGTAATCAACACCGTGGACAAATACGGCGACAGTCGCCACACTAAAAGCTATCCGAAGAGAAAGCTACTGCCTGAATTCGACGAGGAGGCCTCAGAGCCCTCGCATTCCAAAAGTGAGAAACCCACACGGTCGGATAGGCGACCCCATGGCCAGCATAAAGCGGCAAGTAGCGCCGCACTTAAGCCGGCATGCGACCCGCTTAAAGATTCGCATCATGGCCCAGCCAGGTCCATTTATGGGCCAAGAAAGCAAGCTCTCGTAAGAAATGCAATAAAGCCATTATCAGAATCCGGCACACCCAAATACAGGGGTGCCGCACACCCCCTATGTTTCACTGATGAGGTCCTGGATTATGAATTTCCAGTGGGATTCAAACCCGTAAACATAGAGGCATATGATGGAACAACAGACCCCGGAGTCTGGATCGAGGATTATATCCTCCACATACATATGGCTAGAGGAGACGATCTCCACGCCATAAAATACATACCCCTCAAGCTTAAAGGGCCAGCCCAGCACTGGCTCAAAATCCTTCCTGAAAACACAATCGGAAGCTGGGAAGAGCTTGAGGTCGCTTTCCGAGCAAATTTTCAAGGAACCTATGTCCGCCCTCCGGATGCAGACGATCTTAGTCACATAACTCAACAGCCCGAAGAGTCAGCTCGGCAATTCTGGAATAGATTTCTTACTAAAAAGAATCAGATAGTCGACTGTCTGGACGCTGAAGCCTTAGCGGCTTTCAGGCATAATGTCCGAGACGAATGGCTTGCCAGACACCTCGGCCAAGAAAAGCCAAGAACAATGGCTGCACTAACAAGCCTCATGACCCACTTTTGCGCAGGAGAGGACAGCTGGTTGGCAAGATGCAGCACCAGTGACCCATGTACATCCGAAACTAGGGATGGAAACAGAAAAAATGCGACGCAATAAGGACCGTCGCCGGACCAAGGAAAAAAGTCCGAAGAGCACGGAAGTGAACACCGGATTCAAAAGCTCACGACAGAATCAGAAAAACCCGCCCCTCCAAGATAACAGGGACGACCTATCCAACCTAAACAAAATCTTGGATAGGATATGTCAAATACACAGCACTCCTGGAAAGCCTGCTAACCATACCCACAGAGATTGTTGGGTTTTCAAACAATCTGGCAGACTCAACGCCGAACACAAGGGGCTCGACACACCAAGCGAAGACGAGGATGAACCCCAAAAGTAGAGTACCAGGAAACAATAGAATTTTCCACAAGAAGTAAAAACACTAAACTTACTCCACATAACAAAACGCGCGACGCCCATAAAGGTACGCGCCCCACGACCTATCCCAAAGGAATCCCGCCACTAGTTGTCAAAACCAATCATCTTCGATCATTTGGATTATTCTAGAAGTATCAGGAACCCAGGCTGGACTGCCCAGGTACTCCATCCAATAATTGGCGGACTCCAGTTTTCAAATGTCCTTATGGACGGTGGCAGCGGACTCAACCTGATATATTAGGACTCAATCCGCCACATGGGGATCGACCCAAAAAGAATTCGCCACAGCAAAACCTCCTTTCAATGAGTAACGCCAGTTCCGGACACCCATTGCATGGGCTTTCTCCGGCTCGAGGTTATTTTCGGCTCTGCCGATAACTTTCGTCGCGAAAAGCTGACTTTCCACATCGTCCCATTCTCAAGTCGATACCAAGCACTACTGGGACGCGAAGCTTTCGCCTGCTTTAACGCAATACCGCATTATGCATCTCTTACGCTTAAGATGCCCGGTCCACGCGGCATCATCTCCTTAAAGGGGAAGCAGAGAGAACACCTCCCCCAAGCGGAGGATTGTACGGCCACTTTAACGGCCCCACAATACAACAGCTTCACCAGCCAGAACATCGGAACAGGTCATTAAGACCACGGACACGGATAGACGAGTCCGGCACAAACGTATCATTGATAAAGGCTTAGTGGCCATATACCCCTGTACTAGGGGCCTCACACGTATAAAATAAGAGACAATAAAGCTCAATTTTTCATATTGTACTTTACACTTTGTTTATTTCATATAACTTTTTGTTCGGTACGCCCCTTTTTCAACTTAGTTGCTCTCTTTTTACAGATGAATGTCGTGTCGCGCCCGTCCAGGATACGGCACAACGGAGACACAGGCGCAGACGTGCAATAGGGACCCGTTACAAGGATTCTTTTCAGATTAAGACCCTGCGTAAACCTTTTTTACTGTCTCTTGTTGATACAAATCCCCTGGTTCTATGACCAAGGAGGAGGCTGGCGTCTTGGCATGTGGCCACGTCAGAATTCTTGCGCGTACCTGGACACTAGGGGCTTATACCTCAGGGCGTTACCTCGCCCGCTCTCATAAAGACCGAATACCTTAGGGAGTGTTCGGCGTCGCGAGTTTGGCCTTATATGCATCAGCTCCGAGTCATGATTTTGGTCAAATGTTGGGTTGCTCGGCTCCTGTGTTCGGCCGCCTTACGTTCCGCTCTATCGGATAAGGCGGCACCAGGAAAACTACTGCGATTGTGCCCTGGTTCGGCCAGGCGAACACCTCAGTAGAGAAAGCCGAAAACCGACTGTCATGATATGGCGTGAGACTGGTCAACCACTCAATGACTCTCCGGAATCTGTAGGATTCCTCCGCATTAACGAAGTGTCATTTCCCGGCCAGGCACACACACGCCCCGAATTCGGGCGAGCGCAGTCGCCACCAGGGGCTACCTAAATAGTCCCATTGTCAAGCTCCTATGGCTAAGTGAAAGTGTTAAAGCATTATAGTCCGGTTGCCTAGCTCGCTGCGTTATCACCTCCTTTGTAGGACCAAGACGTTGGATTAAGTGTGAAAATGCGCCTTCTGCGAGCACCCCCGCACTATGTGCGTGGGGGCTGAAGCCAACGACTGCAATCTTTTAGATTTTGTATATATATCTTAAAACGGCCACACAGGAGGTGTCCCAAATACTTGCAGGCACAAGTATAAAAGGCTACTATAATTCTTCAAAATATTGCTTTATAATTACATATGCTATCAGAACATAGCATCCTTCGAGCACTTCGCCTCTATTACACGAGCGCCTTCAAGGACTTCCTGAAAATAGTGCTCGGAGGGTACTCAGCTTTTGTCCGAATCTTGGCATGCAACAATGGTGGTCTCCATCTCTGCCCAGTATATTTTGACACGGGCAAGAGCCATCCGTGCGCCCTCTATGCATGCTGACCTCTTCATCGCATTGATACGTGGCACCGCGCCAAGGAATTGCTGCACCAAGCTGAAATAACTCTTTGGCTCCGATCTGCCCAGCCACAGATGACCCATGACGTACTTCATGGCGAGTCCGGACAATCTATTCAGTTCGGCCCATTGAGCCAGACGATCGTCCACTGCCAGCAGATGCTCTGGATTGTGAAACTGCGACCAAAAAAGCCTTTCCACTTCACGATCTTCTTGATCTCGAAAGTGTTCGGTCGCATCAGCAGCACTCGCTGCCAAATCCAGATAGTTGTCCTCCGCACCCCACATCCGGTCCAACGGAGCAAATTTCGGATCACAAAACTTCCTCCGTAGCATAAAGGGCTTTCCAGCCGTAATCTGTCCGGCCTGACGCAGCTCCTCCTTCGCAGCTCTCATCACAGAGCGAGCATCCTTGGCATCAGCAACGGCCTTCTCTAAGTCCGTCTGTCTCGCCCGGTCTTCTTTCTCAAGAAACTTGCAACGGTCAGCAGCACTTTTTAACTTCACGGCCATCTCGGCCACCTCCTTCCTGCTCCGGCAGTGAGCAGCCTGTTCGGCTCTTAGCTCTTCAAGGGCCTTCTCGGCAGCCGCATCGCTTTTCCTGGCTTGTTCCTTAGCTCGGGAAAGTTCCGCCCGGAGACTCTCCACGGCGGCCGCACCATCTGCGTCAAGCACACACATTGTAAGATACTGGCATAACGCTCCTCTTACCAGATGCAGCCCGAGGAATTGCATACCTTGAGCCTCATCAAGCCGCTCATTGACGAGCGCGATGTCGGCATCTGCCACGTCAAGTTGCCGCTTTAGTTTGGCAAAATCATCAGTTCGGCTCGATTCTGGACGCTTCGCCACCTGTATACAAAGGCGACATTTTAGACCTGGGATTATGATCCTCTGCGCGCCATCAATTTTGACAACGCATAGAGTCTCAGGGGCTACTATCTACACAGGGCGCATCTTGTTTATGCGCAACTGACAAAGAAGTACATTATCAAACGTACCTCAAAACCCGTCAGCAAACTTCTGACGGCCTCATGCAATCCGCTTCCCGCGGACGAAATCATTCCAATCACCGAACCCATCAATGCACGGTGCTCCTCTGAGATAGAAGCTCGCCCCAGCAGAATCATCAGCTCCTCTGACCGCGCACCGGACAGTGCCGGACTCGTCCTATGACCTCCATCAAAGGCCGGACATGGAGAACCTTGGGGGGCCACATGGCTACCTTCCACCCCTGCCGGATTCGGAGAAACCCTTCGTGACGACACCTCAGGGTCGCCCGCCTCGCCAGGCGGCACGGCAGGGGGAGGCATTCCACTCTCCATCATCTCCGGAAGAAGATCCCCTGAAGACGAGCTCTGCTGAGAAGGGCTGAGGTCCGAGCTACAAAGTGAAATTTCGGTTAATCTTCTCAGATAAAAAGCAAGGATATCTCTCATCCCTCTAAAGGAAAATCTTTCTCTACTTACGGCTCACTGGAGGGCTGATCCCTTTGAGGGCGTAGTTCGGCCGAGGATCTCCGCGGCGTCGGACCCTCTGACGAGGACTTTTCCCCTCGCTTTGAGGCCGTGGTCTCCGGGTCGTCAGAGGCGGCCCTCTTCTTCCCCTTAGGAGAGGAATGTTCGGTTCCTCCCTTCGGAGCAGCCTCCTTCGAGGAGGCCATGGTTTCCTTGTCCTCCCCCTCACTTCCCTCCAAAGGCACGATCTTCAACATCCTGACTAGCACGGGATCCAGCCTGGTCTCAGGAAGGGGAGCCGGACACCTGATCAGCTTTGCCTTCGCTATCCACTCCTGTTTAAAAGGACAACTCTTTTAGGGGCGAATTTATGACAATTTTACGGATAGCGAGTCCGGCACAAGGTTACTTACTTGAGTATCCGGGCGATTGCAGCTTAAACCTGCGTCCTCGGTCAAATCCGGACACATTGCTTGTGATCCGAAGAACATTTTATACATCTCCGTGGGCATTGCGCCCATAAAATGCTGGAGAGCTCGTGGTCCCTCTGGATTAAACTCCCACAGACGAAGGGAGTGACGTTTGCCGGGCAGTGTTCGGTGAATCAACATGACCTGCGTCACCTTGACCAGGTTGAGGTCTCTTTCTAAGAGATCCCTGATGCGGCCCTGCAACAAGGGCACGTCTTTGGATAACCCCCAATCTAATCCTTTGTTGACCCATGACGCTAGCCGTGGTGGGGGACCCGAGCGAAAGGGAGGAGGCGCCGCCCACTTGGCGCTCCTGGGAGCGGTGATATAGATCCACTCTCATTGCCACAAGCCGAGCTCCTCTTGAAAGGAGCCCTCGGGCCATGAAGCATCAGCATTCTTACTTATGACAGCGCCTCCGCACTCTGCGTGCCGTCCCTCGATCATCTTCGGCTCCACTCCAAAAGTCTTAAGCCCTAATCCGAAGTGAGGAGTGACATGGAGGAACGCTTCACACACAACGATGAATGAGGAAATGTGGAGGATGGATTCCGGAGCTAAGTCATGAAATTCCAACCCATAATAGAACATCAGCCCCCTCACGAAGGGATCCATCGGGAAGCCTAACCCCCGAAGGAAGTGAGACATGAACACAACGCTCTCACCGGGCTGGGGATTGGGGATAGCCTGCCTTTGAGCAGGCAACCTATGCGAAATTTTGACGGTCAAGAACTTAGCCTCTCTCAACTTTAGCATGTCCTCCTCAGTGACGGAGGAAGGCATCCATCGGCCTTGAAGGTCGGAATCGGACATTGTCGAAGGTCCGAAGCGCCTGGAATCTGGAGCCTAGGGTGTTGGAACCCGAGGCGACGGGCGAACTTGTTTTGAGATTGGGGAAAAGGAGTATGGCCCTGGTTTCTTTATAAGAGGTTGAATACCAGGAGCCCTCCCCGTAACCGTTTGGGACTCGCCTTTAATCGAGAAGACATGCTAACGGGCACGATTGGGTTACCCACGTCCGTATTGATGAGAATCCCGTAAATAAAGGGGACACGATCTCTGCTTTGACAAGACATGCCAAGGAAACCGCCTCGCAAAACACGCAGATGTGGAAAAGTGAAAATGATTCGAATAAAGGCTTGGCCGTAGTGTGATGTCATGCTGCGGAGTACGTCAGCGGATTAAGATTTGTGTTAATATTATTCTCTCTGTGGCAATACGTGGAAACTTATTTTGCAGAGCCTGACACTACTCTTGGTGTTTACAAACTTTTATGAAGAATTTGGAGGAGGAACCTGCCTTGCAATGCCGAAGACAATCTGTGCGCCGGACTCATCATCATTGAAGCCTGGTTCAGGGGCTACTGAGGGAGTCCTGGATTAGGGGGTGTTCGGGTAGCCGGACTCCAGGACTATGAAGATACAAGATTGAAGACTTCGTCCCGTGTCCGGATGGGACTTTCCTTGGCGTGGAAAGCAAGCTTGGCGATGCGCATATTCAAGATCTCCTACCATTGTAACCGACTTTGTGTAACCCTAACCCTCTCCGGTGTGTATATAAACCGGGGGATTTTAGTCCGTATGACAACTTCATCATACAACAATCATACCATAGGCTAGCTTCTAGGGTTTAGCCTCCTTGATCTCGTGGTAGATCTACTCTTGTACTACCCATATCATCAATATTAATCGAGTAGGACGTAGGGTTCTACCTCCATCAAGAGGGCCCGAACCTGGGTAAAACATTGTGTCCCTTGTCTCCTGTTACCATCCGCCTAGATGCACAGTTCGGGACCCCCTACCCGAGATCCGCCGGTTTTGACACCGACAGTTCTGCTCTGAGACCACCCCTGAACTGGTATATCATGCTTTTCTCTTCAAGGACGTCTTGCTTAGCAAAATGGGCGAGCTTCTGAAACATGATGTTGTACTGGTAAACAGACATAGTGCCCTGCTTCAGGTTGCGGAATTCCTCACGCTTTCTTTAAACCACACTCTGAGGAATATGATGAGCTTTGAAGTCTTGATGGAATTCATCCCAGGTAATCACACGGCCTCCTCTGGAATCATTGTACTGCTGAAACCATTCTGCAGCTTGGTCTTTGAGTTGCAAGCAGGCGAACTTGACAAAGTCCTCAGGTCTGACGTTACTGCACTCAAAATGCTTGCGTATGTCCACGAGCCAATCATCAGTGTCTGTTGCCTCAACACAATTGCTGAAGGTCTTTGGCTGGTTAGCAAGGAACTGGTTGAGTGTAGCAAAGTGATTCTAATTGTTGCCATGGACCTGGTTCCCTTGGTTGCGCTCTTGAAGAAGTTGCATGATCAGTTGCGTGCTGCATTGGTAGCGGCCATCATAGCTTGCCATGCCTCCGGAGGTGGAGGTGGTGGTGGCGGATCAGGATTCGAAGTCGTGCGCATTGGAGGGGCCATCCTGAAGAGGTTGACATCCATTAGCACATTGACAGACAAATATTGAAGCTGAATCAAACGGGTTGAAATTGCAACATATAGTCTTCACATCCGAACAAAATGAACGAATGTATTCCAATTGAAATGGTCACATGTCCATAAATTGAGAAGCCACTTAGAATTGAGGTAGAAGAAAAACAACAAGGTACAGAACAAGAACGAATACTTGGTGAGGATCACCCAATCTCAAACCAAATATCCATGAAAGAAGAACTAGAGCTACAAGAATTCCCACCTATGAAACTCTCGAACCTTTCCGGATATGCAATCATGTGTTGGGGATACAGGGGAAGCATAATATCTCTCCCAAATCTAGCAAACCCTACATCCAGCTGTATCCATCCTTCAACACATAACCAAGAAAAACTTCGGAAATCATTTACCTCAACCTTCGAAAAGCATCTGTTATACAAGTTATGGCAATACTCCCGAACTCCTGCCCCAGTACTGGGTAGCATCAAGGTTATCTCACCAACAACTACATAAAATTGTGACGACAACACCTCGGAGCTCAACTCCCCGGGACACTGCCACAACCCCTAAATGACAGGAGGCACCAAGAACAATGTTCTCGTCACAAATCGATCGGAACGATTCCAAGATACCCGTGTGATCCTAAATTTTTTTTTAGTGAAATTTGAGAAGAGAAGAGTCAAAACTCTACGTCAGGATGCCTTACCAGAGCGATGAAGGGACTGGGAAGTAAAAAGAATTCCTAACTCTCCGATATATAATTCCTAAATGACTCAAAACATTTTTTCTAGACTCAACAACACCAAGGATTCGATCAAGCAGGGGGCTCCTAAGGTCGGGGAAGGCTCTAATTACCAACTTGTAACGCCCTCGATGCGGCTATATCTCCTACGTGTCGAAGCACGACTTAGAGGCATAACCGCATTGAAAGCAATGTCGCAAGCAAGGTAATCTTCACAACATACCATGTAAATAAATAAAAGGGGAAAGTATACATAGTTGGCTTACACTCGCCACGTCAAACAAATACATGAATAACATTACAATCATCCAATACACTCATGGTCCGACTACGGTACCAAAATAAAGATCAACCCCCACATGCGACAAAGTCCCCGATCGCCCCAACAGGTCACCACTACTGATCATCTGGGAAAGACACATAGTAACGGCATGATGTGGAGCTGCAGCAAGCGACTAGCATATATGGTGGCTAACCTATTCGCAAAAGAGAGCGAGAAGAGAAGGCAAAAGCACGGTCGAAGAACTATGATCAAGAAGTGATCCTAGAACAACCTACATCAAGCATTACTCCAACACCGTGTTCACTTCCCGGACTCCGTCGAGGAGAGACCATCACGGTTACACACGCGGTTGATTCATTTTAATTAAGTTAAGTTTCAAGTTATCTACAACCGGACATTAACAAATTCCCATCTGCCCATAACCGCGGGCACGACTTTCGAAAGTTCAAATCCCTACAGGGGAGTCCCAACTTAGCCCATCACAAGCTCTCACGGTCAATGAAGGATATTCCTTCTCCCAAGACAATTCGATCAGACTCGGCATCTCGGTTACAAGACATCCTCGACATTGGTAAAACAAGTCCAGCAACACCGCCCGAATGTGCCGACAAATCCCGATAGGAGCTGCACATATCTCGTTCTTAGGGCACACTCAGATGAGACATCCTATGAGTAAAACCAACCCTCAAGTTGCCCCGAGGTGGCCCCGCAGTTTACTCGGTCGGACCAACACTCAGAGGAGCACTAGCCCAGGGGGGTTTAAATAAAGATGACCCTCAGGCTTCGGAAACCCAAGGGAAAAAGAGGTTAGGTGGCAAATGGTAACACCAAGTTTGGGCATTGCTGGAGGAGTTTTATTCAAGGCGAACTGTCAAGGGGTTCCTATTATAACCCAACCGCCTAAGGAACGCAAAATCCGGGAACATAACACCAATATGACGGAAACTAGGGCGGCAAGAGTGGAACCAAACACTAGGCAAAATGCCGAGCGTTCCACCCTTTACCAAGTATATAGGTGCATTAAGATAAACAAGATAATATTGTGATATCCCAAAAATAAACAATGTTCCAACAAGGAACGATCTCCAATCTTCACCTGCAACTAGCAACGCTATAAGAGGGGCTGAGCAAAGTGGTAACATAGCCAAACAATGGTTTGCTAGGACATGGTGGGTTAGAGGTTTGACATGGCAATATGGGAGGCATGATAAGCAAGTGGTAGGTATCGTAGCATAGGCATAGCAAAAGAGCGAGCATCTAGCAAGAAAAGATAGAAGTGATTTCGAGGGTATGATCATCTTGCCTGCAAAGTTCTCAGAGTTGACATGATCCTCGTAAGCGAACTCAACGGGCTCCTCATTCACAAACTCGTCTCCCGGCTCTACCCAAACAAGAACAACAAGCAAACGGAACACAATCAACCACGTGCAATGCTCAAACAACATGATGCAAACATGTAATGATATGCGGGATGCGGTATGTGATGCATATGCAAGATTTGACAAGGAATGATTGAAACTGGCCTCAACTTGGAAATCCAAGAGTGCCACTGGAAAGGTGAGGTTATTTTGGTTGAAATCGATATAAAGATCACCGGGATCGGATGCACGGTTTGGAAATGGCAAGCAAAACAAATATGGCACCGGTCTGCGATAATCAGCAAGTGACCAACTAAATGCATCAAGATAAATATGCTACAGCACTCAAACATGACAACAAAATACATAGCAGGGATCCACTCATGATGCTTGAGAAAAGATGAACACTGAGCTACAGCTAATTCATCCATTAACAGGTTCAAACAAGCATGGCAAAAGTGCAAATGATAACAGGTTTCAGACATTAGAGGTCAGGATCATGGCAAGCACCCCTGTAAAGATGGCATGACATATAACAAAACACATGTAGAGCTCAGGATCATAGCATGCACACATTAAACATGGCAAAAATGACAAAAGGCTATTTGCTGAAACAGATCTGCCAAATTCCTCACATAGCCCTCTTCCAACAGCATTTCGAGCATCAAGATGAGCTCGAATGAAAATGATGCAATGTGATGAAATGATTTAATCGTTGAGACGAACATTTTGATATGCTACACGCACGAATCGGAGCTACGGATGCAGAGTTATGGCATGTCAAAGTATGCATAAAATTTAGGGTTCCTGGGAAAAAGTCAACCGAGAGATTTGACCAGATCTGGATCCGGCCCGATCCCTGTAGCGGCTCGGCTCCCGAGGAACGACGGCGCCGGAGTTGAAACCACTGTTCGCGGGAGCTTGGGGGGAGAGGTCACCGGGGTGCGCCGACGACGGAGAGGAGGACGGCGGCGGCGGGCGCGGTCGCCGGCGGCAAGGGCGGCGCGAGGCGGAGCGGTGACTTGCGGCGAAGTCGACGACGGAGGGCGGCGGAGTCGGCGCCGTCGACGAGCGGCGGGGCGGCGCCGGCAGGCTCGGGCAACGCGCGGAGGAGAGAGACGGCGGGGCGCGGGCGTGAGGCGGCGGCCCGGTCGGGCGCGGGAGGGCCAGCGCTGGGCCACGTGGGCCGGGCGTCGGCGGGGACAGGTGGCGGCGCGCTAATGGTCCGGGGCGGCGGCGGCTCAACGTACGGCTGGAACGGACATGTCCGGCGCGGCAGAAGAAGATTTCTAGGGTTTCAGGGGGAAGAAGACCCGTGATTTCGAGAGAGGATCTATATATAGGCGTAGAGGGAGCTAGGAAGCTCCAAATGGAGTGCGGTTTGCGGCCACGCGATCGTGATCGAACACTCTAGATGATGGAAGGGTTTTCGGTGGGTTTTGGGCCGAATTGGAAGGGTGTTGGGCTGCAACATAAATGAGGCCTGCTCGGTCCCTCGGTTAACCGTTGGAGTATCAAACGAAGTCCAAATGGCACAAAACTTGACAGGCGGTCTACCAGTAGTAAACCAAGGCCGCTTGACAAGTCTCGGTCCAATCCGGAAATGTTTAACCCCTACACACGAAAAGAGGTATAAAGGACCACCGGAGGACATAGGAGCGCCAGAATGCAAAACGGACAACGGGGAAAATGCTCGGATGCATGAGACGAACATGTATGCGAATGCAATGCACATGATGACATGATATGAGATGCATGACAAAGAAAACAACACACGGAGACAAAACCCGACAACGACGAAATAAAAATAACTTAGTGCCGGAAACGGCAAGAGTTGGAATACATATAAGGTAAATTACATCCGGCGTGTTACAAAAGTCGTTGAGGGTTTTTGGAGCATATCACTAAGCATTTTGAGCAAGTAACTCATTAAGCAACACCTCATCCCCTTTTAATAGTATTGGCTTTTCCTATGGACTCAATGTGATATTGGATCACTAAAATTAAAATGTAGAGTCTTGTGCTTTGAGCTTGAGTCAATCTTTTGTCCTTAGCATTTTGAGGGGTCCACTTTTTAATCCATGCCATGCCTATCATTGAGCTTTCCTGAAATATTTATCTTGAAATAGAATTAGATCAATGAGCTATATGTTGTTAGGAATTACCAAAACCACCCAGGGATAGTTGCACTTTCACCCCCGCACGCTGGACCCTCCACGTCGTTCACCGAATGGAACGCGCTTCGTCTTGCGTTTTCGCTCTATTGTGGGACCGTAGTTGAGAGCAAACCGACGTCCCTCCCCCTCGCCTGCCCGCATCATTTATACTACCACTCCCTCCATTTTATGCGGAGTATATAAAAACAGAGGGAGTATACTACAGATGAGAATCCCCTGACGTGGCCGGACCCATTGAGTAACTGACATGTTGGGCCTAGCAAGCATGGGTCCGCTAGTAAGTGACTGAAAGGGAGAGTAAGGCAGGGATCCTATGTCAGAGGATCCACTTCCAACACTACTCCCTCCTTCCATCTACATGGCCTAATGTGTTTTTCGAGGCTAACTTTGACCAAATGTTAGAGTAATAATATATGACATGCAACTTACACAAAGCATACGGTCAAATTCGTATGTGAAAGGAGCTTCCAATGATATAATTTTCACATTATACGCCGCATGCACTATTAATCTTGTCAATAGTCAAAGGCGGTTTTGAAAAACGCATTAGAGCATGGTTAATAATATAGCCAGCCGATGGCTTTAAGGAACCGCCATGTCATCTATAGGCATCATCTATATGCACTCATACAATAGTGTGGGCTATAAGGTTGGTTATTTCCTGCGAAAATAATAATATAAAAGGTTGGTAATTGTATTAGTACCTTTTCCCATCTCCTCTCTACCATCTCTTTCTTCATATTTATTGTATTTACCCTGGAATGCGTATATAACTAGGCTCTTGCATGAGAGCTCACTCCCCTTACTTTTTCACATCTCTCTCCTTCACATCGGCAAAAGTGCCATGTAAGTTGGCTCTTAATGGCTATTAGGTTGGCTCTAAGCATTTAATATTTGCATGAGCAAGGTATATGATTGGAAGAGAGTTGCATGCATAATTTTTTTTTCTTGATCTATGTGTTATGGCCGGGCTGTAGAATATAAGAGCCCGCTTCACTCTCTCTCCTCTCTTCTCACTACTCCAAGTAGGATTTTAATGACATGATAAGTCTTATAGCCTGCTGACTAGGCCTTATTAGACTTGCTCTTAGGCCCTATATAAATGGAAGGAGGGAGTACTATGAGCACTGCATACTCTACTACATATGTTGTCAGTACTCCACTAGTACTATTGGACAGGGAGGTTAAAAAAAGTTACTATTGGACTGGCTATACGTGGAGAAATCCAAGTAGGAAGAACATGCGCGTGAACAAGCACATTCACGTGGTTGAAAAAAATTGGAAACCTTCTCTGTTTGAAAACAAATATAGGAGTACGTATGAATCTAACAATATTGATTGGGCAATGTTGAATGTTGATACTTTTTCTATAAGTTTGATCAAAGTAGAGATACTTTGAATACACATGAAACTTATATGTAAACTAGAAAGGATCGGAGGGAGTATATTGTATGTTCAAAAGCGAAACGAACATTTAATACCCTTTATATATGATTTGCGTATGCTATGATCACCGGTTCAAAATTTTGAAACCGCCTTAGGTATCACACATGCACCCACTCGTTTTCTCTCGATTTCATATCGGGGTCTGGAGATCGATTGAAAGAGGACTAGGGTGGGTACAATACGTTCGTTTCGCTTATGAACATACAATGAACTCCCTCTGATCCCCACAGACCCCCCCCCTCGGAGGGTCATTTCAATCATTCTATCATAGAAACAAACCAAACCTTTATCTCCTTGCACGACACACAATTGATCTCTCAAACATCAATCGATCTTGTCAAGATGTGTCCGGGCATGAACCGAGTGGGATGTCAAAACTAAGATGGGAAGCGACACGTAGTGGAGGCAAAGTGAAACTTTAAATGAACCGTTTGTTTGTATGCATATCATACAAATTACAACATTGGAAATACAAGCAAATGATACTCGGCGGAATGTTCAAATGACGCATGCGGGAGGATACTCTCGACCGGAGGGCGGCATGATCGATGGAGAAGAGGGTTGGAGAGGAATGAGAAATAAGCAACGCCGCATGATTATACTTGAACGGCTCAAATAAACAATAACTTGTCTCATTTTCCCTTCCGCCTTGGTCACGGAGTAAGATACTCCCTCTGTTTTTATTTACTCTGCATAGTTTCCTTCCTATCCGTCAGATATAAATCGGACGGACTCTTATAAAAAACAGAGTTGGTGATGATGGTGTGCCTACCATCCTGCAATATAGACGGATAGGATGGAAACTATGACAATTTTGCAAAAAGGTACCCATGCACCTCTCCACAATTGCAAATAATGCCTTCCCTCGTTCATCCTTTTCTCTCACAAGATAAACTAGTCATACAAATGCATCTTGATGTTACGTGCAACGCACCGGCATCTTGCCAGTAAGAGTAGAAATATGAACATTACAGTAGCAAATATATATGATGTGAAAGTATATTCAATAATGAATCTAATGGTATTGATTTGTTATTGTATATGTTAATATTTCCGTCTATGAACTTTGTCAAAGTTTACAAAGTTTGACTTTGAGCAAAGCTAAAATGCGGAGTAAATAAAAACAGAGGGATTACGCAGGGACTAGTATAGTTCCTACTGCCAGAACATGGTAAGTTGGACCCCTAAATGCGGGCACGAACCAAGCACACCTCAATTATTCTTTCAAACAGTCGGACACCTACATTTAGCACACCATCCAACTAGTTAATCAAGTGTTACGCTTCACTACTTGAAAAGGAAAAGGGTGGCACCGTACCCAAAACCACCACACTTGGAGCTAGGGTAACAACTTGGTACTGTAACACATTTGAACCAAGGCACAAAAACCACCTCTTCTGCGCCTAATGCGCAACGCGGAGCACTGACGCTCGAATATGGCCGGGAAAACAGGGAAACCAACATGTGGGGCAAACCTGTCGGGACGACGTGGCGCAGACTAGTCCAATGGAGGAGCTGGCCCACGACCTCCTCGCCACCGGCAACCGTTCATGTGGGTTGTGGGGGCCTGCAACATGGCGCAGCTCCAGCACCGCCTCTAGATAGGGCAACCGCGGTGAGTGACACGCTCATCGTCACTGGATACGGTCGGTTTCAGTGTGCCGAGGGTGGCATTAGCGCTGTGGCACGACCAGCAGACCAACACCCGGCTCGTCGAGGATGCACGGGGCGCCGAAGTGTGCGCGCGCCGTGACGCATCCATAGAGTGGTGTAGCGTGGCCAACTGCATCCCCAAGACCTGAGACCATGCGGGTCATCTTACTTTTTCAATGACATGTGGGTCGCAAGTGAGCAAAGGGTATCTCCAATGTTGCCACGACCACAGCTGACTACCCCGGCACACCAAAAACCCTCGTCCCTCGCACCATCACGTGGTCCGTTCCCAGCCAGCGCCAGCTGCCTGCATTCATGTCGTCCGTCCGTCCGTCCGTATGCCGTCGTTAAGAGGCTCGGTGCTCGAGGAACAAACTCCGGCGATTAATGACGTTCCCGGACGCTTTGGCCTCGCCGGAATGCGCTACTTAAAGCGGCAATGCCCAGCTAACCTCCACACCATAGCGCATCATCCTGCTACCTGGCACCACATCCGCCATGACCGCGAGCGTGAACGCTCTACGGGAGAGCTTTGTCTTCGGGGATGAAGCTCGAGGTCGCCGCCCTCGCTCAAGTCGCCGCTCGCGATGCAATAGCAGCGTAGTCGGACGCGGACGCGAACAAACAAGTGGTGGCCACGATGGCGACCGACGACGGGAGCACCGTCAGCCACGCGTCCTACTTGCCGCCGTCCAACGTCCGGCACCGCCGAGGTCGGGGACTCCTCCGAGGATGAGTAGGGCATGGGAGGCGGTAGGGCATGGTGTGCCAACTGGCCGGTCCATCTCCCGTGTTCTACCCTTCCTCGTCGGAGACCGCACCTTCGTCTTGAACCCCGCACCGTATATGGAGATCGCAAATGGAGGACGTCGATCGCCGCCGTAGAATAGGTTTAGGGCCAGGTTTCTTTTATTTTTCTGTCCTATAAAAGTTTGAAATATAATGAAAATCTGTTGTGTTTGCATTAATCTCGGCTGGTGTATATGAACTTTCACAATAATATACTATATTGGAGGAGTACTAGCAAGATGCCTGTACGTTGCACGGAACATCAAGATCTTGTGGGAGAAAAGGATGGACGAGGGAAGGCCTTATCTGCAAATGTGGAGAGGAGGGCAGGTAAATTGTCATAGTTTCCTTCCTATCCGTTAGATATAGATCAGACGACCTATATTGCAGGATGGCAGGCACACCATCATCACCAACTCTGCTTTTTATTGAACCGAGACAAAGCTAACATGCGAAGTAAATAAACACATAGGGTCTACATACACAATTTATCTTAGGCACTCCAATAGTACGTCCACTACACATTCACGCATTTCACATCTTTCTACATCTACGGGAACCTACGAAAGGGTTAACGTAAATTGCCTCTCTCTCTCCTCCCTGATTTGCATGGTGGTGGGCCCCTCCCCCCCCAATCTACAATCAACAGCTCACACGTTTCACATTACGTTAATTACGTAACTGGGATTACGTAGGTGTAGCATTACTCATCCAAAAAACCCAACTAAGCCAACCTCCCAGCATATCGCGCGGGAAAAGACCCAGCCGCGCCATTTTAGTCGGGATTACCGGATTACTAGTAGTAGTATCGATGGATCGTGCGAAGCACCAAGTTTTTTTAGCGGGCGAAACACCTACTTTAAAAGGAAAAAGGGGGTACACTCACAGCACCCCCATCGTGGCCGCATTGCACCCCACACACGTTTGGTCCTGCACACGGCTCACGCAAACGGAACGCGCTTCGGCTTGCTTCGTCACTGACACATGGGACTGCACTTGGAGAAACCGACCATGCGCCAAACTCCCCCCGCCCATCGTGCGAACTCCCCCCCCCCCAAATTCCCCCAAATCCCAAATTCAACCACCCTTCGGCCAACTAGCCAATGATATTCCCCAAACCCCCTCCCCCCGTCCCCCTCCACTCCATTCGCTCCGCCAAAGCCGCCCTCCCCGCCGTGCCGATATGTCGGTGCCGCGGTTCGTCGAGCGGACGCATGGCGATCCTCTCACTCCCACAGTACGCTCTCGTAGACTGCCCTCCTCGAGCTGTGCCACCACCGCTGGCGACGTTCTTGTGGAGGCGCACGGCGGTCAGCGTCGCCACCGCTGGCGGTGTTCATGTGTAGACGCACGGCGGTCAGCTTCTCCCACGGTACACGCATTCTAGACTGAGGCCCGTGCATGTCAGTGTAGCGCTGAATGTTAGCTGATAGACGCTGTTAATCTCACTGTTTGCCAAAGTAGTTTACAGTAAATATGCTCTGCTTAAGAAGTTTCCTTGCCCTGTTCTGCACTCAATCTTCTTAGCTGAGATGGCAAGACAAGCCCGATTAGTTGCTAAAATATCCCGCCATATATTTATCATGACGTAGATTGCCATGGTCTAGTAGCCAATCTCTTAGGTGAAATATCTCTACACCGTTTTATACTCGATCTTTGTTGCTGTGATGGCCTTCGATAGTTCGATGGCTATGTGCTCGGCATCATTGACTGCTGAAACAACCTGCCATAATTTAGCACTCAAATATGTTTGCTGAATTAGCTTTAAATATATTTTGTTACTTAGATCTGCTCGTCCAAATATCTTGCCATAGCTTTAGACATCGACCTAGGTATTCTTTTCTGGACTTTATAAATAAGCATATATGTTTTTCCTGTAATATCTAGTAGAAGAACTAATTTGTATGTCTAACAGATGGACAGGACTTGGATAACTTCTGCTCAAAGATTCTCCGCTGCATATGTCGAGGGGATTGAAAACTTCATGAACTTTATCAGAGCTAAGTACGGTGGTCCGAAATCAGATGTGCTCTGCCCATGTAGTAGTTGTATGAATTCAGTTACAAGACCCCAGTCAACTGTTTAAAATCATCTACACTTGTATTGGATGTCGGTCACATATACTAGGTGGGTTCATCATGGTGAAGCTGTGAACGTCAATGTTACTGACTACGTGGAAGCAGCAGATCACCATCTTGATCTGCCTGATGCTCAGGTGGAAGAGGAGGAGGAGGAGGTGGTGGCAGAGCCAATGAGTTTGACCAACATTGAAACAATGCTACGAAATGCTCGTGCATTTCGTGAACTTTCACCTGCAGAAGAAAAACGGTGGGCCCGCATGTTGGAACAATGTAACGTGGCTGTCACCCCAGGAAATAAGCTATCAGTATTCTCAGCTATGGTCACCTTTCTTTAGGTGAAGACATCTGAGCGGATGACCAACAAATCATTCAATGCGATGTTGGTTGGTTTCAGCAAAGCTTTCCCAGATGCGTCTGAGCTGCCACACACCTATATTAAAATGAAGAATTTCCTTCATGTAGTTGGAATTGGATATGATATGATCCATGTTTGTAGGAATAATTATGTTCTGTTCTGGAATGATTATGCCAACTTAAGTGACTGCCTGAAATGCAAATCATCAAGATGGAAAGATGGTGATGCTGTGAAGAGGATTCCTCATAATGTTCTGATACATTTTCCAATTACACCAAGATTGCAGAGTTTGTTTCATGATGCTGAAACAAGAGAGGATGTACTATGGCATTCTAGGAACCAGGAGTACAGAGATCAGAATATAATGAGCCATCCATCACATGGTAGTGAGTGGAAAAGCTTCAATCAGAAACACAAAAAGTTTGTTGTTGACCCGAGAAACATTAGACTTGGCTTAGTTTCAGATGGATTTAACCCATTTGGCCACTAGAGTGCCACATATAGCATGTGGCCACTACATGTTATCCCTTACAACATGCCTCCAAATGTCTGCACCAAAGAGTCAAACTACATGATGGCCTTGCTCATCCCAAGTCCAAAAAGTCCTAGAAAGGATTTTGATTTATTCATGGAGCCTCTTGTGGAGGAACTTTAATAGCTATTGAGGGGTGTTCTCAATCGAGACCTATATAGCAGCCCACCATCTGATTTCTTTGTGCGTGCTGTTATAATTTGGTGCATCCATGATTATCCGGCTTTGGGCACTATGTCAGGGCGAACGACACATGGTTACAATGCATGTGTTCGCTGCGATAGGAATCCCTGTCATACGCAATACTTAGCAAGATCTATTACATTGGACACCGATGTTTCCTTGCCAAGGACAAGCCGCGTCCTAAAAAATACCAAAGACATGTGTTCAATGCAAAGCATGAAAACCGCGATGCGCCAAAGAGGCTCACCGCTGATGAGTTGCAAGTGGAATTAGAGAAGGTCGGGCATATACACCAGGAAACCATCCTGATAATGGTAGCGGGAAAAGCGTGGCAAGGCAGAAGAGAGATTATTGTTCACCTACAGGTCCACTTTGTGGGACTTGGAGTATTGGAAAGATTTGGGTCTGTGGCATAGTCTTGATGTGATGCACATCGAGAAAAATATATGTGATAGCATTATCGGCACACTTCTTAATATTGAAGGCAAGACGAAAGATAGCTTAAAATCTAGGATTGATTTGACACACCTGGGTATCAGAAAGGATTTGCAGGTGCAAGATGAAGGTAAACCACGGGATATGGCACCAGTTGTGTACGTCTTGGACAAGGCAAAAAGAAAAGAATTCCACGAGGTCCTATCATGTGTGAGATTCCCACATGGATTTGCTTCCAACCCTGAAAGGAGAGTCGGTGCAGATGGAAACAAGGCACAAGGGTTGAAAACTCATGACTGCCACGTCCTACTTCAAAGGGTTTTACCTATTATCCTTAGAGGATTGAGCCGCCCTGACTTATACAGAGCAGTTGTAGAGTTGGGACAATTCTTCAAGGAACTCTACAGTAGAAATATCAGGGTAGATGCTTTGTAGTGTCTTAGAGAAAAGATACCAACTATCCTATGCGACCTCGAGAAGATATATCCTCCAGCCTTCTTTGATGTGATGGTGCATTTGGTTGTTCATCTACCTGATGATGCACTACTTAGAGGTCCAGTACTGTATGGCTGGATGTTAGGAACAGAGCTAGAGCTGAGGGTTCCATTGTAGAGGCCTACATTGCTACAGAAGCGTTGACATTCTGCTCAAAATACATTGAAACAGCTGATCAGCTTAGCAAAGAGGTGGGTGAAGACAATCCCGGGCTCAATGTTTTTGATTATTCTGTTCGAGTTACAGGGAAGAGTCTACAAGAGGACAAACCTAAAGATTTGGACAAAATGGTTTAGTATGTGTTGAATAACTGTCCTAAGATACTACCTTATATCTAGTAAGTGCTAAGTACTGCGGCTTATACATCGTAATCTACTAAACTTGCAGCACATTCTTATATATTTAGATGTTTGACGCGATCACTATGTTGTGCAGCATCTACAAAAAGGAGTTACTATCGGAAAATCCAAGAAACATTGACAAACTAGTTATGGCAGGATTTGCGAAATGTTTCAAGAGCCATGTAAGCTTTTTAATTGCACTGTAAGTTTTTTTAATATATTGATTACATAAGATGATCAGCTTGTCTATTTTCTAACCATAGGTTAAGAAGATGCGGGAGGATGCGCATGCAGTTGATGATGCCCTTTGTGCACTAGCAATGGGTCCTAATACTCGGGTAAGACATTATGAATCTTGCGTTGTTGGAGATGTGCACTGCAACACCCTTGCACGCGACGAAGGCAGGAAGACACAAAACAGTGCCATCATGAGCACGGATACGTACGACATAGAGACAACTGAAATGGATGCTAACATAACAAACATTGTTCAGTTTCAGAATACACTACTTCATGATGCTGCTAACGCGACACTACGATCAGAGACCCTTCGTGAAACTGTGCGCGATGCCATAATCACAAACGGCGATGTATGAAAACTGTCAGAAATGTGTAAAACGTTTGTGATGACGGATGCATCAAAAACGGTTCAGGTTTTACTTGCATGTGCGATGAAGGGCGTACGGTTTAGTTCAATGAACTGTTTGCGATGAGGAGGAACAATACAAATGGGTAGCCAGATGGAGGCATGTGCGATACACATCATACGGTTCACTCGATGAACTGTTTGTGGTTAGGCAACACAAAAGAAACGGTCAGCCACATCAAAGGTGTGTGCGATATACGGCACGCGGTTCACTCGGATGAACTGTTTGCATTGAGACATGAGAACGGAAACGGTTCAACTTAACAAGATGTGTGTGATACGCGGCAAACAGGTCTGTAATCAGAAATGTGTATGTAGACCGATAAGAACACATACAGTTGCTTCTAATAAGACGTGTGTGTTGTGCGATGGGATTGCATACAGAACAACAACATATATATATATATACACACACACTTATAAGGACATGCTTGCATAACCAAATTAAACATCCACTTACATAGGTGGCTACTACAACCATGGCATTTGCACACAACAGAGTAAACTATTACAAGCATAATTACATAGGTGGCTACTACACACATGACATTTCCACACACCAATAAAGTAAATTACATATTACATGCATGATTAACTAGCATAAACGATCATCTAATCATCATCTACTTCTTGTGACGTTGCTTTCTTTGCTTGTGGCTCGATCCGGGCTCGTCGATTTGGGTAACGAGGCACTTCCTCATGTCAATGATCCACCTGTGCATCTCGTAGCATGTGTACATGCACTTGGCCACAAACCTAAGGTGAGGTTCATCCAGTTGCCACATCCAAGCCTCGTGCCAGGATACGGGACTTGTTCTCTAGGCATCCTGCTCCATCTTTTCGTAGTAGGGGTCAATGATAGCCGAGGCGAGTTCGACCAGGGAGTCCTTCTTTGTGCTAACCCAGACCGTGTAGTGGTCACTGATTTCGACAAGGTTCTTGCAGGCCAAGCCTGTAACGCTAAGCGATTTTACATCGTTGGTGGTATCCACCGTGGCGAACTTGTAGTCAGTGCTATTGACAAACCTATTGAAACGGTCGCAAGGCTCCGTTGCCATGCAGTAGTGGTAGATGAGGACATGATGGTGCACACACAACTGGGCGACGACAACCTTCTGATCTATGTCGGAATGACTGGCGGTGTACTGGAGGTCGATGTCGACCACCTTGTACTTGTCTCCAGCAAGCACCTGCTCAACGCTGTTGATGTAGTCATCCACCACGGCCGGGTCGATGGTGTACACCACCGAGAGATCCGTCTCCCTCGCGTGGGTCGCCACTCTATGATCGCCGAACTCCAATGGAGTGCCGACAGACATCCCCTCTCTATGTGTCATCGTGGGTGTGCTTGTTGTGTTGTGGGGCGCGATCGAAAGGTTGAAGAGACTAAGGTTATAATGGCCGCAGGAATTAAAGGGGAAGCTGGACGGCCAGGAATATCGGCAGGCCCTGATGGCAGTTCTAATTTGTAGGGTGTAACTCCAGCGTGCCGCACGTAACTGCATCGCGTGGCAACGTGCGCGGCGCAACCGCATGCATACGGGGCCCCCGACGTGACCATGCGCACGCCCAACCGTTGGCAAAGCGCGCGCGGAGGGACGCGAGCAGAGCGCTCCGTGGTTGCCTCAACAGCGGGCAACCAGTTGAGCAGAGCGCGCCGCGGCGCCTAACGACGAGCATAGTGCGCTGCGGCGCCTAACGGCAGGATAGACCCTCATTCAAGACAATCAAAATAAGACTGGAACAGACACGTGTGTATTGAGCAAAGGGATCGCAGATGTGCGTATTAACTGGAACGAGAATGCAATAGCAAAATAAGAATTAAGGCCACGATGATGCGATCGCTGTGGTGGTTACAGGAGGCAAGAACAAAGATGCATCCATCAACGTACGACCTCCTCCTACTCAACTCAGTGCACCGAACGGTCCACTGACCGGCGGCTAAGGAGCGGCGGCTTGTGTGGCGAGGTCAAGGTGCTTCTCAACTAAGCCATCCAAGGCTTCCAGCCGGCTGAAGAAGACCAACGTCATAGCATCCTCACTGGCCTTGTAGATACCTATGTACACGATTCGTTCGTACACATGGATGTGTAGGTCGATGGTTTCTTGCAGGGCGAGGTGCCTCGCGGCGAGCGCGACCTCCAGGTGGACATTCTTCATGGCGTGGGCGGGCAGTCGCAGGGCCACCTGTGCTTCAAAGAGGTTCTGACCATGGAGGCCGATTAGGGTGGCAGGCAATGAGGAGCCCAGACGCGGGGCTGGAGGAGTACAGTGAGTCGTCCGCAAGCTTCTTGACGACGGTGAACCTGTTGGTGCTGCGAATGATCATCTAGTCCAACTGAGAGTCGTAGCTGGCATCGACAGCGGCCATCCATGTGACGCCCCGAGACCGTTGCGCCAGGTGTCTTCCGGTGTTTCCCTGTCGTTGACATGTCATTTTCTTGCGTGTTGCATCTTATCATGTCATCATGTGCATTGCATCATCATGTTTTCAAAACTTGCATCCGTCCCGGCCTCCTCGTTCTCTCCGTTGTCCGTTCTGAGCCCAACCACACTTGCACGCGCCCGCGACTTGTCCGAAATATTATTTTATTAGTGGCCGGAAAATGTTCTTGGAATGGGATGAAAGTTGGCGTGTGGTGTCGTTTTGTTGTTAGTAGACCACCCGCCAAGTTTCATAGCGTTCGGAGTTCGTTTGATAGCCCAACGGATAAATATAGCGGCAATTGTAGCCGGTCAAAACGTCGGACGTTTTCGGTCTCCGGGAACAGTCACCGGGTCTCTCTTCTCTTCCCTCTTCTCTTCTCTCAGCTCGAGCTTTCTACACAGTCCGCTACCAACCCCCCAGGCCCCGAAATGCCCTCCTTGCACAGTGCATCGGCCCCTCGCGCGTGTCCGAAAGTTGTCCCGAACCCGACCCGGACTGTCGCCACCGTTGGGTCCGGAACATCCCCAAACATCTACAAAACGTCTCCGTTTTTCTCTTTGGGATACCTAACCTTTTTTTCCCATCCGTCCGATTAAGATCGGAGGGACCTAATGCCCTTATCCAAAAATCCGCTTACTACATATAGACCAATCCCCTAAAATCTAGGGACTGCGTCCCATCGCCCGCCGCTGCTTTCCAAACCCCCCTCGGGATCTTCCCCTGCCGATCCACCCAACCAGAACCCGAGCGCGCCACAACCTCCTAGCGCCGCTGCCAGCGACCTCGCTGACAAGCCTTCGGCCACCTGCAGGCCAAGCCCCTCGCCGCTCTTTCCCTGCTCCTCTCCCTTCCTTCTCCTCCCAGCCTTACCTCGTTTTGCCCTTGTCTGTTTTTCTCCATGGACAGGGATCACCAGGGAATCCGCTTCAATCTTCTGCGCCGCCCGGAGCTCCTCGACGCCGGCCGGATCGACGCAGTTCGCCGCCGCCAGGAGCTTCCTCGCGACGGATCTTGCCTCCCGCGCCTATCCTGGATAGGATCCGCGTTGCCGGATCTCACCTGCACCGCCGCCATGGCCTCCAGCTCCGCCCGCGCACCTGCCTCACGAACTGCCGCTCCGCCAAGTCCCTCGTCTGTGTCGTCCCGTCGCGCGCCGGGAGGAACGGAGCAGCTCCAGTCTCGCCTCGGCCCTCCTCGGCTTCCTGCGCACCGGATTCGTCCCCCTCGCCCTTCCACTCGTCGCCGGGAGACGCCAGCGCCAGGTCCACCGCCGCTTGTGTCCTCTGCTTCCAGGACGAGCCACCCGCTCGACCCCTTATCGCGTTGACTTCTCATGTGGATCCAGCCGGCCTCGTCCCGATTCCAGGCGCAGCGCCTCGCCTCTGCTGCCTGAGACGCGCAGCGCCTGCTTCCCCATCGGCCTTCAAGGCCAGCTCAAGCCCGGCCGAGGCCCATGGTGAGGTCACCCCAGCGCCCGTCCTTTTTTTTCCTTTGTTGGGCTTCCTATCCAGATTCAGCCCGTTGATGTTTTTTTCAGGATCTGTGAATTTGTCTATTTATCCTGAGACTGCAGTTTTACAGAAAATACCCTCATGTTCATGCATATAATAACTCACAATTCGTGCATCGGTTTAAAATGATTTATATATGAAACTTGCTCAGAATTGTGTCTAGTTTCATAATATGTCACTTTCATCCATGTTCAAAATGTTTAAAATGTTGTCTATTTTACTTTGCTTAAATAACATGCTAAAATGCTTTAATTCATAACTAATTAACCGTAGCTCCAAATTTAATAAACTTTATATGTAAATGGGGTAGAATTTTGCCTAGTTTAACATGGTGGCATCATCTTGCATGTTTAACAACTTTAAAATATGGCTTAGGGCAGAACCGCACCAAATCTAAAATATGCTATGGGGATTTACCGGAATTGTTGTTCGTTGCTTCCGGCCTCATTTAAACTTGACTAGATAGGTAGTTTTACTTTGCTTCACCTCTTGCCATGGTTAACAACATTTAATATTGTTGGGTACATAAACGAGAGATAACTAAATAAGTGATGTGGTTTTTCGTCAATATGCAACTCGTTGCATATTGAGCTCCACTTAATTTGTAGTGTTGTTTGTTGCACTTTGCCATGCCATGCCCTCTTTAAACCGGACGTGCATCATTCTTGATTGTGCATCATGCCATGCTTATGTGGTGGTTGTTTACTATGTTGTTTGCTCTTTTCCGGTGTTGCTTCTTCCGGTTGGTTCCGATAACGTCTCGGGAGGAGGTCTATTCCTTCGTTGACCGTGAGAGCTTCATGGACTCGTTCTTCTTCCTTGCGGGATCTCAGGCAAGATGATCATACCCTCGAAATCACTTCTATCTTTGCTTGCTTAGTTGCTCGCTCTTTTGCTATGCCTATGCCGCGATACCTACCACTTGCTTATCATGCCTTCCATATTGTTGAACCAAGCCTCTAACCCACCTTGTCCTAGCAAACCATTGTTTGGCTATGTTACCGCTTTTCTCAGCCCCTCTTATAGCGTTGTTAGTTGCAGGTGAAGATTGAAGTTTGTTCCTCGTTGGAACATGGAGATGTTGTTCCTTGTTGGAACATGTTTACTTGTTGGGATATCACAATATATCTTATTTAATTAATGCATCTATATACTTGGTAAAGGGTGGAAGGCTCGGCCCTATGCCTGGTGTTTTGTTCCACTCTTGCCGCCCTAGTTTCCGTCATATCGGTGTTATGTTCCCGGATTTTGCGTTCCTTACGAGGTTGGGTAATAATGGGAACCCCTTGACAGTTCGCCTTAAGTAAAGCTCTTCCAGCAATGCCCACCATTGGTTTTAACATTTGCCACCTAGCCTTTTCTTTTCCCTTGGGAGTCGCGCTCCTGAGGGTCATCATTATTTTACCCCCCCCCCCGGGCCAGTGCTCCTCTGAGTGTTGGTCCAACTGAGCGATGTCCGGGGCTACCAAGGGCAACTCTGGGCTGGCCTACCCGACGTCTGGCTCATCTGAGTGTGCCCTGAGAAAGAGATATGTGCAGCTCCTATCGGGATTTGTCGGCACATTCGGGCGGTGTTGCTCGTTTAGTTTTACACTGTCGAAATGTCTTGTTGTACCGGGATACTGATTCTGATCGGAATGTCTCGGGAGGAGGTCTATTCCTTCGTTGACCGTGAGAGCTTGTCATGGGCTAAGTTGGGACACCCCTGCAGGGATTTGAACTTTCGAAAGCCGTGCATGCGGTTATGGGCATATGGGAATTTGTTAATGTCCGGTTGTAGATAACTTGAACCTTAACTTAATTAAAATGAGTCAACTGCATGTGTAACCGTGATGGTCTCTTTCCGGCGGTGTCCGGGAAGTGAACACGGTGTTGGAGTTATGCTTGACGTAGGTTGTTTAGGATCACTTCTTGATCATACTTTCTCGAACGTTCTTTGCCTTCTCTTCTCGCCCTCATTTGCGTATGTTAGCCACCATATATGCTAGCCGCTTGCTGCACCTCCACCTCATACCTTTACCTTACCCATAAGCTTAAATAGTTTTGATCGCAAGGGTGCGAGATTGCTGAGTCCCTGTGGCTCACAGATACTTCCAAAACCAGTTTGCAGGTGCCGATGAGTCCATGCAGATGACGCAACCCAGCTCAGGAGGAGCTCGTTGAAGATCTTGTCCTTTGTGTTGTTTCGTTCTAGTTGATCAGTAGTGGAGCCCAGTTGGGGTCGATCGGGGACCTTTGTCGCATTTGGGGTTCTTCTTTTATTTTGGTTCTATAGACGGACCTTGATTGTATTTGGATGATGTATTGCTTTATTCATGTAATTGTGCGAAGTGGCGAGTGTAAGCCAACTATGTATCTCTTTTCCCTTATGTACTACATGGGTTGTTTGCGAAGATTACCTCACTTGCGACATTGCTTTCAATGCGGTTATGCCTCTAAGTCGTGCTTCGACACATGGGAGATATAGCCGCATCGAGGGCGTTACAAGTTGGTATCAGAGCCTTCCCCTACCTTAGGAGCCCCCACTGATTGATCGTTTTTAGCAGCCGAGTTGTGTCTAGAAAATGTTTTGAGTCATGTAGGAATTATATATCGGAGAGTTTAGGAATTCTTTTTACTTCCCAGTCTCCTCATCGCTCTGGTAAGGCATCCTGACGTAGAGTTTTGACTCTTCTCTTCTCAAATTTCACTAAAAAAATTTAGGATCACGCGGGTATCTTGGAATCGTTCCGATGGTTTTATGATGAGAACATTGTCTTGGTGCCTCCTGTCAGGGGTTTTGTGGAAGTGTCCAGGGGAGTTGAGCTCTGAGGTGTTGTCGTCATAATTTTATCGTTGCAATTCTGGAATACCTGAGTTTAGTACGCCGACATCGAAAATCTCTTTTATGCAGTTCGTTGGTGAGATAACCTCGACGCCACCCAGTACTGGCGCGGGAGTTCGGGAGTATCGCCATAGCTTGTATAATGGATGCTTTTCTAAGGTTGAGGTAGATGGTTTCCGAAGATTTTCTCGGTTATGTGTTGAAGGATGGATACAGCTGGATGTAGGATTTGCTAGTTTTGGGTGAGATATTATGCTTCCCCTGTATCCCCAACACCTGATTGCATAACCGGAAAATTTCGGGAGTTTATAAGTGGGAATTCAAGTAGCTCTTAGGATATCTTTCCGACAGATGTATGATATGAAATTGGGGTTCGACGTCTAGTGGTCCGCCTATTCACGGTCGGTTTTACATTGGTCTCGTTGTGTCTTAAAGAGTCCTTGGCTATGCCGACTCGGAGACGCTTCGTATGTCATGTGCACTGCCTTGTACATGATGGTGCTGTACAATCGAGCCCGTGTAGGCCCCACCACGAAAACTTCGGACGAAATCTCTATCATATGTTTGTTCCAGCTTATTCTGCGAGCCAATCCGTTGTTTTTGTTTTTGGAGTTGCGGTATTCGAGTTGCTTCGATGTCAAGTGTTGATTCCATACCTTTCCCAAATGGTGTTCTCATACTTCGATGTGAATACTAATCCTTCTCGATCATCGAGTTTGTCATTTCAATTTCTTCTCAACCGGCGTGTTTCTCTTCAAGTGGATCCGATCATTTCAATTTCCGCAAGATCAATTATCACTTCTTCTCAACGGTGTTCGTTTCATCCGTCCCCAAGTTGCCATTGTTTTCCCGCCCTCCCAACCCTTTTCTTCAAGGACTCAGATCTCTTAATCAAGTATCCTTTTATTCATGAGAATTCTCTCCATTCTTTTTTTCCTTCATGTTTTACCCGGTGTTTCTCATGAAGATGCTCTACAAGTTCATCATTATTCATTCTCTTTCTTCTCCGGTGGAACTAATTCAAGCTTTATTGAACATATCCTTCCCTTGTTTCAAATGCCTTCTCATACCGGTGCTCCTCATGTTCATTCTTTTCTCCTATTCAATTGTTCCGGAGTGCTCATAATATCTAGAAGAATCGTGTTTCCACTCTGCTTTCATTCAAGCTCTTTCGAGGATGTTATCTCTTTTGAGCCATGTAATTCAACCCGTGCAATCTATCTTTAATCATTTCAACAGTGTTTCTTTTGAGTGAGCCCTAACCCACAGGTCTTTTCCCAGGATCTTACCTGACTCTTCTTATTTTCCCGAAGCTATCCTCAAATTTCTTTTCGAAGTTCGACATAAGAATGATTTATCATCAGCCAAATGCTTTTCTCCAAGATCTTTCAATTTCTTTTCATCGTTGGTTCAACCTCTTCGTTTTTTTGGGATTCTTCCGGAGTGCCTCAATAATTCATGGTGGTGTTTCTCATCGTCATTCTCAGATTTTGGAAGACCGAAGAAGAGATTTTCCTCTAAATCTTGCTCCTTTCTCTTCAAGATTTATGACTCTAGCTTCGTGCCATCCTCTCTTAATTGGTTTGATTGTGAAAATTCTTTTCACCTATCTGGAGCAATTCAGGAGCTTTTTCAGTTTGTTCATCCGGAGCCCATCATCTAAGATTTATTCAATCTCGGCTTTCAGCTATGGTTCTCCAAATCTTACCGGTGCATCATTCAAGTATTTCTCCAATCAGCTCATGATTTCTTCGTTTTCATATATTTATTTTACCCCAAGTATCTTCATTCGTTCTCCAATTCTTTCCGGCGAATTGTGCCTTTGTTACTTTCATTTTCAACCCTTATGGTGGTTCGCTCAAGATCTCTTCCTTGGTTGTCATACAAATTCTTTCGTTGTTTTCTATCCTACCGGTGACTTGTTGAAGACTTTCTCAAGTTGGCGCTATATCTATCATAATCCTTTCTGCGAGAATAAGTAGTATGCCAAATCCGTTGCTTGTCAGCAATTAAATAGTTGAAGGATACGCATAACATAATTCTTATTCTTGTTCCATCCAAGTGATTAATTCCTTTTTCCGGAGTGGTTCATCATATCATATTCTCAGTTCGAGATGCTTTATCTTTTCTTTCCCGGAGTTCCAAGCTCTAATTATCGCGAAGATCCATCAAATCATTGCAAGGATTCACCTTGTGTTTTTGACCTCCCTTTCCTTCCGTTTGATCATTTCTTTTGTTACCGGAGTTCTTCATGGAGGTTCTACATGATGGTCCATCAAGGATTTAATTCCTTCTCCAACTTTTTCATCAAGATTCTTTCCTAAGAAGCTCAAGCTTTTCTTCATATTGTAATTCGGAGTGCAATTCTTTCTTCCGTATCATTGGAGGTGGTATTATGTCATTCCTAATAATTTGAGCTCATGTTTCATGATTCATATATTGTTAACAATGAGGTATTTTAATTCCATCAACCTATTCGTTGGAATTATCTTGGGTTATATTTCACCTAAAGCCTTCCCTAAGGATTGTTGCTATTATGGTGCTCATAAATGACCCAAGTTTTTCATCTATCATACCGGTGTAATAGTTTTTCTCGTCTCCTTGTTCATATCAATCCAATTCTTCTTCCCGTGAGTGGCTGGTTGTCACCTCATAATTTGGGATGTATTCCATAAGACCATATCAAGTTTATCCTTTTCGTTGTTGGTTTTTTCCAACAATTCCATTCTAGCTTTTGGTGTCAGCGTGCTCCCTCAAGATCGTGCTTCCCTTTGTTCACTCCATTCCATTCTTACTTTTGTTCCGGAGGCATTGTGATGTTGCTCTTTTCTATCATCATCTCGAATTGTGAAGATCATGTTCTTTTCGTGCATTCCATTTAACCGGAGTGTGTGCCCGCTGCTCAAGTTCTTTCATTTTATCAAGCCTTTCATCTCTTTTCAACCGGAGTGCTGTCTGAGATCCTTCTTGCCCCTTGTTCCATTCATTCAATAGTTCCGGAGGCAGTGTGTTATGATTTCATCAAATATCTTCTCATCTTACCAAGTTCTTATTCAATTCCTTTTCTTTTCAACCAGAGTGTTGTCCGAATCGGTTCTTTCTTATTCCTCTTTCTTAACGGAGTGCTTTCAACTTCGTTTATCCCCGTTGCATTCTTTCTTTCAATTTGCTCAAAAAAAATATCAAGGTTCGTGGTTTCACTCTTTTGTCAAAGAAGCAACATAGTTTTACCTCTTCTCTTTCTCTTCCGTTTTCCCTCCGGTGCCATTCTAGATCTCGGGACGAGATCCTCTCGTAGTGGTGGAGTGTTGTGACGCCCCGAGACCGTTGCGCCAGGTGTCTTCCGGTGTTTCGCTGTTGTTGCCATGTCATTTGCTTGCGTGTTGCATCTTATCATGTCATCATGTGCATTGCATCATCATGTTTTCAAAACTTGCATCCGTCCCGGCCTCCTCATTCTCTCTGTTGTCCGTTCTGAGCCCAACCACACTTGCACGCGCCCGTGACTTGTCCGAAATATTATTTTATTAGTGGCTAGAAAATGTTCTCGGAATGGGATGAAAGTTGGCGTGTGGTGTTGTTTTGTTGTCAGTAGACCGCCCGCCAAGTTTCATCGCGTTCGGAGTTCGTTTGATAGCCCAATGGATAAATAAAGCGGCAATAGTAGCCGGTCAAAATGTCGGACGTTTTCAGTCTCCGGGAACAGTCACCGGGTCTCTCTTCTCTTCTCTCAGCTCGAGCTTTCTACACAGTCCGCTACCAACCCCCCAGGCCCCGAAATGCCCTCCTTGCACAGTGCATCGGCCCCTCGCGCGCGTCCGAAAGTTGTCCCGAACCCGGACTGTCGCCACCGTTGGGTCCGGAACATCCCCAAACGTCTACAAAACGTCTCCGTTTTTCTCTTTGGGATACCTAACCTTCTTTTCCCATCCGTCCGATTAAGATCGGAGGGACCTAATGCCCTTAACCAAAAATACACTTACTACATATAGACCAATCCCCTAAAATCTAGGGACTGTGTCCCGTCGCCCGCCGCCGCTTTCCAAACCCCCCTCGGGATCTTCCCCTGCCGATCCACCCAACCAGAGCCCGAGCGCGCCACAACCTCCTAGCGCCGCTGCCGGCGACCTCGCCGACATGCCTTTGGCCACCTGCAGGCCAAGCCCGTCGCCGCTCTTTCCCTGCTCCTCTTCCTTCCTTCTCCTCCCAGCCTTACCTCGTTTTCCCCTTGTCTGTTTTTCTCCATGGACAGGGATCACCAGGGAATCCGCTTCAATCTTCTGCGCCGCCCAGAGCTCCTCGACGCCGGCCGGATCGACGCAGTTCGCCGCCGCCAGGAGCTTCCTCGCGATGGATCTCGCCTCCCGCGCCTGTCCTGGATAGGATCCGCGTCGCCGGATCTCACCTGCACCGCCGCCATGGCCTCCAGCTCCGCCCGCGCACCTGCCTCACGAACTGCCGCTCCGCCAAGTCCCACGTCTGTGTCGTCCCGTCACGCGCCGGGAGGAACGGAGTAGCTCCAGTCTCACCTTGGCCCTCCTCGGCTTCCTGCGCACCGGATCCGTCCCCCTCGCCCTTCCACTCATCGCCGGGAGACGCCAGCGCCAGGTCCACCGCCGCTTGCGTCCTCTGCTTCTAGGACGAGACACCCACTCAACCCCTTATCGCGTAGACTTCTCGCGTGGATCCAGCCGGCCTCGTCCCGATTCTAGGCCCAGCGCCTCGCCTCTGCTGCCTGAGACGCGTAGCGCCTGCTTCCCCGTCGGCCTTCAAGGCCAGCTCAAGCCAGGCCGAGGCCCATGGTGAGGCCACCCCAGCGCCCGTCCTTTTTTTTTCCTTTGTTGGGCTTCCGGTCCAGATTGAGCCCGTTGATGTTTTTTTTCAGGATCTGTGAATTTGTCTATTTATCCTGAGACTGCAGTTTTACAGAAAAGACCCTCATGTTCATGCATATAATAACTCACAATTCGTGCATCGGTTTAAAATGATTTATATATGAAACTTGCTCAGAATTGTGTCTTGTTTCATAATATGTCGCTTTCATCCATGTTCAAAATGTTTAAAATGTTGTCTATTTTACTTTGCTTAAATAATATGCTAAAATGCTTTAATTCATAACTAATTAACCGTAGCTCCAAATTTAATAAACTTTATATGTAAATGGGGTAGAATTTTGCCTAGTTTAACATGGTGGCATCATCTTGCATGTTTAACAACTTTAAAATATGGCTTAGGGCAGAACTGCACCAAATCTAAAATATGCTATGGGGATTTACCGGAATTGTTGTTCGTTGCTTCCGGCCTCATTTAAACTTGACTAGATAGGTAGTTTTACTTTGCTTCACCTCTTGCCATGTTTAAAAACATTTAATATTGTTGGGTACATAAACGAGAGAGAACTAAATAAGTCATGTGGTTTTTCGTCAACATGCAACTCGTTGCATATTGAGCTCCACTTAATTTGTAGTGTTGTTTGTTGCACTTTGCCATGCCATGCCCTCTTTAAACTGGACGTGCATCATTCTTGATTGTGCATCATGCCATGCTTATGTGGTGGTTGTTTACTATGTTGTTTGCTCTTTTCCGGTGTTGCTTCTTCCGGTTGGTTCCGATAACGTCGCGTTTGTGAGGAACCGTTCGACTACGTCCGTTTGTCTTCTTCATGGACTCATTCTTCTTCCTTGCGGGATCTCAGGCAAGATGATCATACCCTCGAAATCACTTCTATCTTTGCTTGCTTAGTTGCTCGCTCTTTTGCTATGCCTATGCTGCGATACCTACCACTTGCTTATCATGCCTCCCATATTGTTGAACCAAGCCTCGAACCCACCTTGTCCTAGCAAACCGTTGTTTGGCTATGTTACCGCTTTGCTCAGCCCCTCTTATAGCTTTGTTAGTTGCAGGTGAAGATTGAAGTTTGTTCCTCATTGGAACATGGAGATGTTGTTCCTTGTTGGAACATGTTTACTTGTTGGGATATCACAATATATCTTATTTAATTAATGCATCTATATACTTGGTAAAGGGTGGAAGGCTCGGCCCTATGCCTGGTGTTTTGTTCCACTCTTGGCGCCCTAGTTTCCGTCATATCGGTGTTATGTTCCCGGATTTTGCGTTCCTTACGCGGTTGGGTAATAATGGGAACCCCTTGATAGTTCGCCTTAAGTAAAGCTCTTCCACCAATGCCCAACATTGCTTTTAACATTTGACACCTAGCCTTTTCTTTTCCCTTGGGAGTCGTGCTCCTGAGGGTCATCATTATTTTACCCCCCGGGCCAGTGCTCCTCTGAGTGTTGGTCCAACTGAGCGATGTCCGGGGCTACCAGGGGCAACTCTGGGCTGGCCTACCCGACGTCTAGCTCATCTGAGTGTACCCTGAGAAAGAGATATGTGCGGCTCCTATCGGGATTTGTCAGCACATTCGGGCGGTGTTGCTGGTTTAGTTTTACCCTGTCGAAATTTCTTGTTGTACCGGGATACCGAGTCTGATCGGAATGTCTCGGGAGGAGATATATTCCTTCGTTGACCATGAGAGCTTGTCATGGGCTAAGTTGGGACACCCCTGCAGGGATTTGAACTTTCGAAAGCCGTGCCCGCGGTTATGGGCAGACGGGAATTTGTTAATGTCCGGTTGTAGATAACTTGAACCTCAACTTAATTAAAATGAGTCAACTTTGTGTGTAACCGTGATGGTCTCTTTCCGGCGGTGTTCGGGAAATGAACACGGTGTTGGAGTTATGCTTGACATAGGTTGTTTAGGATCACTTCTTGATCATACTTTCTCGAAAGTGCTTTGCCTTCTCTCTCGCTATCATTTGCGTATGTTAGCCACCATATATGCTAGTCGCTTGCTGCAGCTCCACCTCATACCTTTACCTTACCCATAAGCTTAAATAGTTTTGATCGCGAGGGTGCGAGATTGATGAGTCCCTGTGGCTCACAGATACTTCCAAAACCAGTTTGCAGGTGCCGATGAGTCCATGCAGATGACGCAACCCAGCTTAGGAGGAGCTCGTTGAAGATCTTATCCTTTGTGTTGTTTCGTTCTAGTTGATCAGTAGTGGCGCCCAGTTGGGGTCGATCGGGGACCTTTGTCGCATTTGGGGTTCTTCTTTTATTTTGGTTCTATAGACGGACCGTGATTGTATTTGGATGATGTAATGCTTTATTCATGTAATTGTGTGAAGTGGCGAGTGTAAGCCAACTATGTATCTCTTTTCCCTTATGTACTACATGGGTTGTTTGCGAAGATTACCTCACTTGCGACATTGCTTTCATTGCGGTTATGCCTCTAAGTCGTGCTTCGACACATGGGAGATATAGCTGCATCGAGGGCGTTACAATCCACCAGCCGGTCGCCAACACTGTATGGAGACGATCCATGGTGCCATGCCGCAGGCCGGCATCGTGCACCATCTGGCATAGCCGCTGGCTACTCACGTGCATCGTCGCCATGGTTCTGGAGTGGGCAGTTTTGCGCTTATTAGTGTAGGTGCTTAGAAAATGCTTAGGTGCGTATGATGTGGTAGATGCATTGGAATGGAGGGGCGCCTTTATATGAGTGCAAACTGCGTTGCATTCACATCGTGCTGCCTCTTTTCCCGGTCCTCCCATTACTTCCCTCTTGCATTGACATGATGCTAATTGAAGGAGGATGCGTCATTGGCCGTTCAAGATTACAGGAACCACTACCCTCTCCCTCGTCTGCATTAAAGACGTATCAAGAACTGCACCGCCCGCTGTCAAATTGAATAGTACTGTGCCGCCCCGCTAGTGATTCACACGGGTCATCCAAAAGAACCGTTTGTGTTCAAGAGATGCACAAATCCTACTCTCACTTTGCATATGGGTGTTCTATCTGAAACCAGCATGCTTGTTGTGAGAAGCTATGGTTTGTGAGAAGCATATACCCAAACCGGCCCCAAATGGGACAAAAACTTAACCACGGCATGTTGATGCCGCTCCGTGATAGCATGCCAAATTTCATGAATTTCAAATGAGTTTTGGATTTACTAGAATTTGAAAACCAGGTATCTCAATGTTTGCGGCCGAGTGACGGTGGCACGGTGCTTGACATTCATTCTCATTTCTTGCATGGGACCTAAGCATGCACCCAAGGACCAAATATTTGATATTTCGACCAATTTATATGCACCGGAGCATGTGCAGGTAGTTCAAATTTGAATTATGCACATAAATGCATTGAAAACTCACTTAATGCATAAAAATGTCCAAACGAACCCCGAAAAATCACAAAAAATAACACAACACTCCTGTTGTTATACGTTGACACAAGAAAAAATTTGAAAGCAACAAGAGGCAATGGATATCATTTCGCCCCCAAAGTTGGGGCGTTCCCTACTGAAACCATCATGCTTGTTGTGAGAAGCTCTGGTTTGTGAGAAGCATATACCCAAACCTGCCCCAAATGGGAAAAAAACTTTACCATGACATGTTGATGCCGCTCCATGATAGCATGCCAAGTTTCATGAATTTCAGATGAGTTTTGGATTTAGTAGAATTTAAAAACCACGTATCTCAATGTTTGCGGCCGAGTGACGGTGGCACGATGCTTGACATTCATTACCATTTATTGCATGGGACCTAAGCATGCACCCACGGACCAAAGATTTGATTTTTCAACCAATTTATATGCACCAGAGAATGTACATGTAGTTCAAATTTGAATTATGCACATAAATGCATTGAAAACTCACTTAATGCATAAAAATGTCCAAACGAACCCTGAAAAATCAAAAAAAATAACACAACACTCATGTTGTTCTATTTTGACATGAGAAAAAAATACGAAAGCAATTAGAGGCAATGGATATCGTTTCACCCCCAAAGTTGGGGCGTTCCCTACCGAAACCATCATGCTTGTTGTGAGAAGCTCTGATTTGTGAGAAGCATATACCCAAACCTGCCCCAAATGGGACAAAAACTTTACCATGGCATGTTGATGCCGCTCCATGATAGCATGCCAAGTTTCATGAATTTCAGACGAGTTTTGGATTTACTAGAATTTAAAAACCAGGTATCTCAATGTTTGCGGCCGAGTGACGGTGGCACGGTGCTTGACATTCATTCCCATTTCTTGCATGGGACCTAAGCATGACCCAAGGACCAAAGATTTGATTTTTCAACCAATTTATATGCCCCGGAGCATGTGCATGTACTTTAAATTTGAATTATGCACATAAATGCATTGAAAACTCACTTAATGCATAAAAATGTCCAAACAAACCCCGAAAATCACAAAAAATAGCACAACACTCCTGTTGTTCTATGTTGACACGAGAGAAATTTGAAAGCAATTAGAGGGAAATGGAAAACGTTTCGCCCCCAAAGTTGGGGCGTTCCCTACCGAAACCATCATGCTTGTTGTGAGAAGCTCTGGTTTGTGAGAAGCATATACCCAAACTTGCCCCAAATGGGACAAAAACTTCACCACGGCATGTTGATGCCGCTCCATGATAGCATGCCATGTTTCATGAATTTCAGACGAGTTTTGCATTTACTAGAAATTAAAAAGAGGTATCTCAATGTTTGCGGCCGAGTGACGGTGGCACAATGCTTGACATTCATTCCCATTTCTTGCATGGGACCTAACCATGCACCCAAGGTAAAATATTTGATTTTTCAACCAATTTATATGCACTGGAGCATGTGCATGTAGTTCAAATTTTAATTATGCACATAAATGCATTAAAAACTCACTTAATGCATAAAAATGTCCAAACGAACCCCGAAAAATCACAAAAAATAACACAACACTCCTGTTGTTCTAAGTTGACACGAGAAAAAATTTGAAAGCAACAAGAGGCAATGGATATCATCTCACCCCCAAAGTTGGGGCGTTCCCTACCGAAACCATCATTCTTGTTGTGAGAAGCTCTGGTTTGTGAGAAGCATCTACCCAAACCTTCCCCAAATGGGACAAAAACTTTACAATGCATGTTGATGGTGCTCCATTATAGGATGCCCAGTTTCATGAATTTCAGACGAGTTTTGGATTTACTAGAATTTAAAAACCAGGTATCTCAATGTTTGTGACCGAGTGACGGTGGCATGATGCTTGACATTCATTCCCATTTCTTGCATGGGACCTAAGCATGCACCCAGGGACCAAAGATTTGATTTTCAACCAATTTATATGCACTGGAGCATGTGCATGTAGTTCAAATTTGAATTATGCACATAAATGCATTGAAAACTCACTTAATGCATAAAAATGTGCAAACGAATCCCGAATAATTCCAATTCTTTTATGATCACTGCAAATAAAAGGTCTAGCAATTCAAACACCGTCCATGGCCGATGTGACCCCATTATGTAATTCAAATCAAGACGAAAAGTCAAGTAGATCCCACACAGTTTATTATAACCAACCATGTGAGATGCAGCACAAAATATCTTTGGAGCGTGTCTGAATAAGGGACCGTGTCTGATGACACTTTGCGCGCTAGTTTTTTGGCTAAAGCGATTCCAAATTTTCGGCTCCGCGGAAATATCTACCTCCCTGCCCCCTCCCCCTTACCAAAAGCCACATTTCCCCTCCTTTCTGCCTTCCTTTCCAAGTCGAAACCTTCACTCCTTGCTTGCAGCGCCGCCTCCTCCTCGCCGGCGACCCTCCTTCACGTTGCTCGGCCTCGCCTATCCAGCTAGGTAATCCACACCCGACCCCCATCCTCCTCCTCCTTCCACAACCCACATGCCCTGACCGTCCGCGTGAGCGCAACACCTTCCACCCAAATCGCTGACCCCTCCACCAAATAAGCGCCGGCCTAATCCATGGAGCATGCAGTATAGCCAAGACCTCAAGGAGCATTTGGCAGCGGAGAAGCAAATCGCGGCCGCACGCGCGAATGAGGTCGCGATGGCTACCATTCGTGCCGACCCCCAGATCTTGGAGGAGCACCTTGCCATCGAGGCCACCGTTGACACTCGCGCGCTGACGCCGCGACGCGGTTGGCTGCTTTAAATGACAGTTCGTGGCGTTTTCTCGAGGCCACTGTCGGTGCCTTCAACGAAGACTACGAGGTGTTTTCTCAATGTGCATGTGCTTACCTCATCTCGAGAGCCAGCAGGTTGGTGCCTGGAGCGGCTCAGGCAACTCACCACTACAACGAGGGTACCCACGATGCGGAGGCCTCGCCCTCTTCCATGTCCAAGGAGCCAGTCGTCATCGATATCTCCGACAATGAGGAGTAGCTTGTCTTATTAGCTCACTATAAGGACCCATGCTCAGTTTGCTAGCAACTGCCTTTCCTTAACAAATTCTAGTGAATTGTGATATCTACTTTCACCATGCAATATTCTACTACAGTGTATATGTTCTATATGTCTTGCAATGTGGTGTTCAATTAACTTCTTGGTTCAATTCTGCAAATGTGATGTTCAATTCTTCAGGGTGCAATATTTCCAAGTTGTTAAGTATGCTTGGTTTGGTTAACTGTCTAATCTTCTATTAGGAGTATGTTATATCTACTTGGTTTATTTGTTGTGGCTTGGTTCACTTGTTGTGGTGTTTAGTTAACTGCTTGGTTCAATTCTGCAATGCGATGTTCAATTGATGTGGCTGCATTCTCTTATTGTATAGCATGTGAGGAACAAAATCAAATTTGGTTGTACTAAATACATGAGAAACAAATACAATTGCTATATTTCCAAGTTGTTAAGCATGCTTGGTTTGGTTAACTGTCTGATCTTCTATTAGGAGTATGTTATATTGTGTAATGTGGTGCTCAGTTAACGTTGGTTCATTTGTTATGGTGTTTAGTTAACTGCTTGGTTAAATACTGCAATGCGATGTTCAATTGTTGTGGCTACATTCTCTTATTGTATACCATGTGTGGAATAAATCGAATTTGGCTGTACTAAATACATGAGAAACAAATACAATTGCTATATTTCAGAGTTGTTAAGCATGCTTGGTTTGGTTAAATGTCTAATCTTCTATTAGGAGTATGTTATATTGTGCAATGTGGTGCTCAGTTAACGTTTGGTTCATTTGTTGTGGTGTTTAGTTAACTGCTTGGTTCAATTCTGCAATGCGATGTTCAATTGATGTGGCTGCATTCTCTTATTGTATTCCATGTGAGGAATAAATCAAATTTGGCTGCACTTAATACATGAGAAACATATACAAGTGCTATATTTCCTAGTTCTTAATCATGCTTGGTTTGAATAAATGGGTTTTCCATGTGGCTTGAATTAGCAATGTGCTTATATTTCATCAACATATTTTACTAATAGCATGCGAACCCTCACTTAACCTGATGACTAACTACCTTATATGTGTTGCAAGGAAACAATGGGAAGCACTGAGGTTTACAAGATGGTACTAACTATTATACCTTGCCTTTTTTTATTACTTTGCCCCGTTTCCAATATAGATAAGACATTTATGCACATCCTTGTTTTCAGGGTTCACTGATGATTACCTCTCAAACCACCTCTGTGGTCAGGATGCGAGGAAAGTTTTCATGCAACACCCACGGTTCAATATTGAAGTGTTCCTGAAGAGGTCGAAGGATGGACGGTCAATCATCCACAGGCACTGGCCTAAAGTTGCAAAGAACTTCAGCATGAATGAAGGCTCAATATTCGCCTTCCGCTTTAGCAGTTTTCTAGATGAGATGCATCTCTCTATGTACCGTCCATGATGCTAATTTCGAAAGAGTCTAGATGTTGCATGTGAAACTTGCTGTTGGTGGAGTTGTGTAATGGGGTAGCTGAGTGCTAAAGCTGTATCATGTTGTACTCTGATGTATTTCAATTATGAAATCTTGCTTCCTTAATATGGAAATGGAATATATTATGTGCTTAATATGAATGTCAATTAGATTAGTAAACGGATTATTAATAATAGGGCAATTAGCCCGCTAATTGGCCAATTAGCTTGCTAATTGGGTTTTTCTATTGCAAACAGTTGTTGAAAAAATACCGCGGGCGATGACCTTAGGCAACGCACATAATTTCTAGGAATAAACTGTGTTGTATCAATGAACAATCGCACACGACATTCTCTTCCAAACTATTTGTGTTACGCCACCTTGCGCAAACATTTTCCTTGTAGTGACTATGTGGGATGTATATACAAACGGAAACATCTAGTGGTGACCGACTGTGTGGGAAGTATTTACGACCGGAAATGATTTCGCCTGTATAATTGTATTTTTAGCACTACTGTACGTATTTCTGTATTTGAGTGCTCGCCGGTCGCACACGACCTCATTTTGCCGAGCGTGTGTGCCAGGAGGGCATATCCCCAACAGTTTCTGGGTCATGTGGGAAGGACCCCCCCTATCGCCCAGACTCACTTGGCAACGGTTCCAAATGCCGTCACAGAAAGGGGTAAAAACCACTTGTTTAGGACCGACGCGTACCAGTGATATCTCCAGTTTCGAGGATCATTGGTGTGTGGTTCTGTTGTGCGGTCGTTGGTATAACCTGTTTTCCAGGATCACAAAACCCAAAGCTGATGATTATTTCAAATCCATCAATGTCAAGGCGGCATACCAGACCAAAGATCCTTTTATTCTGGCAAATCAAGCAACACAGATATTTTTCTTGGAAGACACATTTGCACATAGCGATGACTGGAGAGTATTGCAAAGGTTTGAGCAGAGGAATTTGTTTAATGAAGTTGCACAACAAGATGATGCTTAGACTTCTCCTGATGTACAAGATTCCACAGATGTTCCTAATATCTTTGAGAACCATCACGTCAATGATGCTGGTGAAAAAGATTGACTGTCGTGCTGTGGACATACAAGAGTTGATCAAGAAGAAGCCAACATTCGAGGACATTAAGGATGATGAAGAAAATGACACTCTGGGGAATTACGATTCAGACTGATACACACGGCGAAGATGACACTCGCTATAGATGGAATTGACACTAATGGCGCACCAGACATGTGGTGCGCCATTACAATATACTAATGGCGCACCGTCTGTTGGTGCGCCATTAGTGTGGAAGACACTAATGGCGCACCAGGCACACGGTGCGCCACTAGTAACAAAATGTTTTTTTCATTTTTTCAAACATACTAATGGCGCATCCGGGCAGAGTGCGCCATTAGTATATAGAACTACTAATGGCGCACCAGCCATAGAGTGCGCCACTACTGTATTTTTTTTACTTTTTTGCAAAACTACTAATGGCGCACCGTTGCATAGTGTGTCATTACTAGTTTAAACTAGTAATGGCGCACTGTGCCACGGTGCACCATTAGTATAGAATTTTTTTTTACTTTTTTGCAAAACTACTAATGGCGCATGTCTGTGTGGTGCGCCATTAGTATGTTGGGTTACAAATGGCGCATGTCTCTGTGGTGCGCCATTAGTAACCTGGGACCAGCTAGATATTTTTGGACAGCCACACTTACACACTCACTTTCCCCACTTCATTCCCCCCACCTCCTTCTCTAAGCTTGTCGGCTGCCTCCTCCTCGTCACCTCATTTGCACCATAGATTCATCAAAATTAAGTGTTGAAATTACTTTCCAATCACTCCTCGTCTGCAGCGGTATTTCGCGGATCCTAAGGTAGCAAAGCTCCTGCGTTGGCACGCGCATAGGGAGGAGAAGAAGCGAGAAGATGACGCAAATGATCCGGAGATAAATAAAAAAGACAAGATGCTGAGTCACCCTAAGGATGGGAGCCAGTGGCAAGCGTTGAACTTCGAACACCCAGAATTTGGGAAGGATCCAAGGAACATCGTGCTGGGCGCGAGCACCGATGGATTCAATCCGTTTGGCAGCCAGAGAAGCACAAATAGCACCTGGCCTGTGTTTGAAGCACCGATGGAACAACATCAATCTGTATCTGGAGCTGCTGAAAGAGGAGCTAGACACGCTGTGGAAAACGCCAGCCAATACGTGGGACGCCACAGAGAAAGAATATTTCCCTATGAGAGCCGCACTGCTCACGACGGTGCACGACTATCTCAGTTACGGATATCTCGCGGGGCAGGTGGTCCACGGATTTTCTGGATGCGTCAGAAGCATGGATGACAAAATGTATCGCCAGCTAGATAGAGATCCTGGGTCTTCGAAAACTGTGTTCATGGGACATCGAAGGTGGCTTCGCGACGATGACCCGTGGAGGAAATGCAAGGATCTGTTCGATGGTGAAACCGAATTCCGAAGACGCCCGCGTACGAGGAGCGGCGAGGAAATAGACGGGCTACTGAAAAATTGGAAAGATTTCCCACTGCCGGGAAAGAAGCAAAAGGCGCCAGAGCCGGGAAAGAAGCGAAAGGCGCCAGAGCCGCTGCTGAAGGTATGGAAAACTAGGTCTGTTTTCTAGGACTTGCCGTACTGGAAGATCCACCGTGTGCCTCACAGCCTTGATGCCATGAATATCACGAAGAACGTGTGCGAGAGTCTGCTTGGTACCCTGCTCAACATGCCAGAGAGGACCAAAGATGGGCCGAAAGCAAGGGCAGACTTGAAATCAATGGGCATCAGGCAGGAGCTTCACGCTAATGATGATGATGATGATGATGAGGCGAAGCAGGACACAGAAAGTCGTCGCAAAGGCAAAAAGGCCAAGAAGACCGGAAATGACTACCCTCCCACGTGTTTCACTCTAAGTCAGGAGGAGATCGAGCAGTTTTTCACCTGCCTCGTAGGAGTAAAACTTCCTTGCGGTTACGCGCGGAAGATAAGCGGATACCTAGACCCAGCGAAGCAGAAGTTCAGTGGGATGAAGTCTCACGACTGTCACGCGCTGATGACGCAGATACTTCCAGTTGGAATCCGTGGGATCATGGACGTGCACGTCTGTGAAATGCTATTTGGCCTATGCAAATTTTTCGACGTCATCTCTCGGAAGTCGGTTGGCGTGAGGCAACTCAGAAGGCTACATGAAGAGATCGTGGTGATACTATGCAAGCTTGAGATGTACTTCCCGCCCGCATTCTTCGACGTTATGGTGCATCTGCTGGTCCATATCGTGGAGGCTATCATCCAACTCGGGCCGACGTTCCTGCACAGCATGATGCCGTTCGAAAGGATGAATGGTGTCATCAAAGGATATGTTCGCAACATGTCACGTCCAAAGGGAAGTATAGCCATGGGCTTTCTGACCGAAGAGTGCATCTCCTACTGCACGAATTATCTAGGCATCGAGAACCCCGTTGGTCTGCCCATCAACAGGCACCTCGGCAGGCTCGCTGGATGGGGTCACCGTGAGGGTTGCCGCGAAATGAATGTCGACTTCGAGGGTCGACTCGCCGACTTTGAAAGAGCAAACCTAGTTGCGCTACAACACATAGACGTGGTCGATCCTTGGGTGGTAGAGCACAAAACCTTTATTGAGAAGACGTACAATGACCGAGGCCAGCAGAATACGGACGGAGATATGATCAAAGAGCACAACTCATGGTTCACGCGTTGGTTCAAGCAGAAGCTTCTGTCGTACCCTTTACATGAGGATTCTTCCGCGGAAGAACAACTCATATTCGCCTTGTCACAGGGCGCCGAGCACAACCTGATGACCTATGAGGCGTACGATATCAACGGCTACACATTCTACACCGAGGACAAGGACATGAAGAGCGATGGTTATCAGAACTCTGGGGTAACGATGGAATCCTACACCGATAACGACAAGGACAGATACTACGGAAGGATCGAGGAGATCTGGGAGCTGAGCTACGCTGGAGAGAAGGTCCCGATGTTCCGTGTCAGATGGGCCAAGAGCGTCCTAAAAGAAGACCGGTATTTCACCACCATGGTTATACCCGAAGCCAAATCCAAGACCGCGGGCGCAAACGTCACCGCCAAAAATGAGCCATGGGTACTGGCTTCCCAAGTGGACCAATGCTTCTTCATTACCGACCCGTCAAAGCCCAGTCGTGTTGTCGTGAGGAGAGGCAAAAGGAAGATCATCGGAATGGATGGAGTAGCCAATGAGCAAGACTTCGACAAGTACGGTGGCCCGAAGATCGAACATGACGACGACGATAAAGTAGCAGCATACACCACAAGAAGAAGCACGACCACCCTACCTAAAGGACGTCCGTTCCACAGAAGAACTCCATTTGCGAAAAAGAAGGGCAAGAAGATTATGAACAGATAGCTAGCTAAGATCGATTGTATTTAAATCGTAGCCTTCATTTCTCGATTGTATTTCATGGGCACTTTTTGAACTCATGTATGTTTTTAAATTTCATGGACACTCGATCTCGATCCCCCTCCATCTCGATCGCTATCCCACGTCGCCAGATCCGGTCCCCCTCGCCGTCGAGCACCCCCCGCACCATCTCCCCCGCTCCACCGGCCGCCGCCGCCGACCCCCCACACCCTCCCCCACTCCACCGCCGCCGACGACCCACCGCACCCTCCCCCGCTCCACCGGCCGCCGCCGCCGACCCCCGGCCCGCACCCTCCCCCACTCCATAGTCGCCGATGACCCACCGCACCCTCTCCCCGGCACCCTCCCCGGCCTGCTCCACCGTCACAAATGGATGCAACTAAAATTGCAAAAAAAAACAAATTTGATTATATTTTCAAATAACAAATTTGATGATATTTTAAAATAATAAATTTGATGATATTTTTTCATATTCATAAATATTTTCAAATAACAAATTTGATGATATTTTTTAAAAAAATTATTACTTTTTTACAAAAAATATTACTGTTATGATTTAAACAAGTTTGAACATATTTAAACACAAATAAATATCAAACAGCATTTTAAATGCATAAAAACAAAAATTGGGGAGCCTAGGAATTGAACCCAGGACCTCCTAGTGTGTGTGCTACGTGCTGACCAGTCAAGCTAGTGGGCGTGTTCTGATGGAGATAGGGTTAGGTGGAATATAACCTGACCAGTCGGGCTAGTAATTAAAACAAGATTCTAATGGCGCACCAGGGGGAGGTGCGCCGTTAGAATCATCGTACTTATGGCGCATTAGGGGGAGGTTCGCCATTGCTAACCCTCCCCCACTCCACCTATTCCCCTCGCACTATGTGGCCTTCCTCCCTCGCCAGATCCCCCACTCGACCCCAAACGTACGCCGCCGCCCCCTTGCTCTGCCCCCTCCGTCCGCCGTGCCTGCACGCCGTCGTCGCCGCCGCCGCTGTGGTCTTGCGCTGCCCCGACGCCGCCGCCCCGACCCCACGCCCCCCGAACGGGATCGGCCGAGCGCGCGCCGCCCGCTCCTCTCCTCTCCTCCTCCCTCCGACGAGCGAGGGCCTCCTCCGGCCCCTGTAGTAGCCGGCGAGCGTGGCCCTGATGCACCCACCCCGCCTGCCCCTGCCGTCCTCCGCCACCGGCCCCTGCTCTCCTTCGACCGCGGCGAGCGAGGACCCGGACGAGCTCGGACCCCGACCCCAACCCCTTCGCCGACCCCGACCCCGACCCCTCCGGCGACCAGGTACCTCTCCTCCTTCCTCCTTTCTCCCTCACTCCACCATTCCCCATTCCGCTGCTGCCTCCGGCGGCCGCTCGCTGCCTCGCACACCCGCGCACGGACCTAGCCATGCCGGCCCTGCTTGCCGTCCCGCGCGCGCCCCTGCGCCTGCCTGAGCTGCTTCTGCTGAAGCTCTTGCCCTGTTGCTATGCTAATACTGCTTCTGCTTGCTGTACTGCTGGCTAGCTTTTCAATTTTTACATTCACTAACTTCCTAGATAGACCCTAATCTATGGTTAAACAACTGGTAAAATGACTGAATAAAATATGAGTAGGTAGTATAGGCAATACTAGTGGATATTAGGCCTTTTTACAGGCAATAATAGTGGGTGATGTACCTGGATGTCTGTGGGCGATGCTCAGGTGGTATGTATGATGTCTCCGCTTTTTTTGAGATTGCTACTGCTATCTCACCAGATTATATGTAGTGTGTCATTATTGCTATGGTCATGTAAGAGAAATGCTTTGCCTTGCTAATTTTACCATGAGATTTGGGGTAATCAGCTAGTTCTGGTCAAAGCGAGTGGTTTTCCTGAGCTATGCCTTGGTTAGAAAATGATGCATGATGGTTTGTTCAGAAGAGGAATAATCCCAGGATAGCACGTATCATGGGGTCAAACCTGGGACCCCTATTGTAATTTGATTTTGATTATTAATTTTTCTGTGAGCAGATGAATTACGGTGTTTGTGTTGTAATGAAAATTGAGCTGAAATAGAACTTGACAGCATGTAGAGTGAATATATACAGTCATTGTAATTTTTGGGAGTAATTTTTGGTGTCAAATCACTCAAGCAGTAACTGAATTTTTAAATTGAAATTGACACAATACTATTCAGTTAATTTGCTTGGATAGTAGTATGTATGCTCATCACTTTATGTATGGTGTTATGCCCTGTTATCTCTGTTCAGTTGAGTAATGAAGCACTAGGCTCATCCGTGGTACAAGTTCACCTGTGAACACTTGAAATTAGTCAGGACATCCCGTACTGATAGATGTAAATTGTGTCCAGTAGGCTTGGAAGCACCGGTTTTTCCTGTTTCTAACTCTGAATCTAACAAAACCATACCGTTGGCATAAGTGGTCTTTTGTATATGTGCTGACGCTTTTTTAATATAAAGCTATAGATGATGTTGTACTTGTGATGATGCTACTTGTGATCTTCTGAAATGACCAATTGGCGACTTCATTACGCGGGGATAATGATATTGCAGGTACCCCGAGAGGCCCTTGAGTTTGCCGGAATGTCGATTAACTTCCATTCCAGCAAATTCGGGTACTCCATATGTCCTATTTTCAGCAAAGGTCATGCTGAAATTTTCCGTGAATTTTAGCATGACTTTGCTAAAAATAGGACATATGGGGTACTTGCGACTAATGTTGATTATCTTCTGCTCAAAATTTATGCTGCTATAATGTTGTAAGGGTACTAATTGGTCTCTTCTGCTGCTTATCAGAGATGGGGGGAAGCAGCCACTGCCACTCTGCCTCACCGGAGTACGAGTTGGATGCTTTCGTGTTCTTCACTATCATACTTTCTTCTTTAGTTTCAGCCACGAGGCAGGTATATAAAACTAGAGATCTCCCCTTCACCCATCTCATTATGATAACTCTGTTGTTTGCTACATCACTCCTTGTCCCAAATTGCAGAGGTTGCCTGACGCTTTTATGAAGATGCTGGGTGAAGATCCGCCAGATAATGTGAAGCTCCGACAGGCTGGCAGCGGGGTTCGCAGGATGTGGGACGTGGAGTTGGTGATCGAGGAGGGCCACATGTACCTGTGCCGTGGCTGGGAGAAGTTCTACAGTGCCTACGACCTGCGGACCGGGTAATTTCTTCTCTTGAGGTACGACGATGACGCCACAATGCTCATCGTGAAGGTTTTCAACAAGACTATGTGTCGCATGCGCTACGCTGAAGACGAAGATGCTAGTGCGCTCTTCCTCTTCTTATTCCTCCATATTTGGCTTTGTCTCACATCGATTGTTAACGGTCATTGTTGCATTTGGACAGGCAATGGGAGCAGCAGCAGTGACACTGGCTACAGCCAAAGCAGCAGCAATTATGGCTGTAGCAAAAGCAACAACGATTTTGGCCTTAGCGAAAGCAGCAGTGAAGACAACAAGAAGGATGATCTGGACTGGAGTGGGGGAGAAGAGGAGCAGAGTGGGGATGAGGAGCTGCAGGATGACGATGGGCATTAGGCTGAGGATGACCTAGCGCTGGTGGTGGCTGACCAAGGGCAAGACACAGTGGTGGCTGACCAGGTGCAAGAGATGGTGGTGGCTGACCATGGGCAAGAGATGGTGGTGGCTGAGGGTGGCCTCGCGATGGTAGTGGTGCCTGACAATTACCACGCACTGGTGGTGGCGCCGGTGATCCCACAGCTGGGCGACATGACCACGCCAATTGTGGTAGAAGACTACATCCCACAGCTGCCTCCACTACCTCCACCGCCTCGCCACTCTTGGCGCATCAGGCTGAGGAAGGAGAAGGAGAAGAACAATGAGAACTGAACTATGTCAGGTATGTTAGATCTCCAAAATGATGTATATATAATTAGTTACCTATTTATCTCTAATATGCTTAGTTTCCTATAGGTTAGCTCCAAAATTACTTATGTTAGCACAAAATGATCAAGTTTACATAATAAGCTTATAGTCTTCTTCTTATTCTTCTTCTTATCCAAAATGACATATGTTAGCTTCATTTTACCTAAGTTGGCTCTAATATGCTAACTTAGAGCTTATATGCTTAGTTTCCTATAGGTTAGCTCCAAAATTACTTATGTTAGCACAAAATGATCAAGTTTACATAATAAGCTTATAGTCTTCTTCTTATTCTTCTTCTTATCCAAAATGACATAGGTTAGCTTCATTTTACCTAAGTTGGCTCTAATATGCTAACTTAGAGCTTATATGCTTAGTTTCCTATAGGTTAGCTCCAAAATTACTTATCTTAGCACAAAATGATCAAGTTTACATAATAAGCTTATAGTCTTCTTCTTATTCTTGTTCTTATCCAAAATGGCATAGGTTAGCTTCATTTTACTTATGTTGGCTCTAATATGCTAACTTAGAGCTTATATGCTTAGTTTCCTATAGGTTAGCTCCAAAATTACTTATGTTAGCACAAAATGATCAAGTTTACATAATAAGCTTATAGTCTTCTTCTTATTCTTCTTATTTTTCTTCTAGTCTTCTTCTTCTTCTTCTCTTCTTCTTCTTCTTCTTCTTCTAACTTCTTGTTTCTCATTTTGCAGATTTGATTTAATTCACGGAAGCTTGCATGGATGGAGTGCTTCTTTTCCATATGTGTTTTTATTTTGTATCAATGTGAAACTTTTGTGAATTTATGGATAACGGTGTTAAATGAACATTGTGAAACTTCTGTAATATGTAACGATGGAACTATGTGTTGGCTATGTATGTATATATGATGAAACTTGTGTGTTGGATATGATCTGGTGGACGCAGGTAACATCGTTACATATGGCCCCCTGTATGTAAGCTAAGCAGATCTGTGTTGTATGTTATCTCTAACATTTTTTAACCTGTGAAAATATCAGAAATGAAAAAAAATCCCTAATATTCATACTAGTGGCGCACCACACAAGACACTAATGGCGCACTGTTATAATCACACTAATGGCGCATCACCCAACAGTGCGCCATTAGTATGCCAAAGCACAGGGTTAAATATGGCCCCCTGGGAGGCATACTAATGGCGCATGGTGTTCTATACTAATGGCGCACTGCTTGGTGCGCCATTAGTATACCAGATACTAATGGCGCACCAGTGGTGCGCCATTAGTAAGAAATACTAGTGGCGTGATACTAATGGCGCACCAGCAGTGCGCCATTAGTGGGCAAAACTGGTGCGCCATTAGTAGCCCTTTTCCTAGTAGTGTATTGTAGATGATGATTAGCTTGCTTTTGTCGTATTTGTCTGTCGGAAGACGTTTTTTTATCTACTATGTGAAATTATGTTTGCTATGACAACTGAAACCTGATGAACATGTTGTTTAGTATTTTGCTGTGAGAACATCACTTGTTATGTATGTTCATTTGTGTTTGGTGATTGTATGACGACTAAAACATGATGACATTGTTGTTTAGTTGTACTCATATTTGGCTGTGAAACTTGAATTTGATGACATAGTTTGTTGTTGGACTGCAATTTGCTCGACGTCTTCTGACCTGACAAGGCCTCTACTAATTCATTTATTTCTTACCAAAAGGGCCTATGCTATTTATTTATTAATGAGAAAAAGGGGATACCCCCCGATTTCTATTAATAGAAATCATTAGATGTTCACGACACTACGCCCAACCTGCTACATTGGTTTCATTCATTACTAGTTTTAGCAAAGTGCTCATGTCATAGCCACTGAATACATCACGAGTGCTACATACACTGCAAATCAAGAGACAATCATCCTACAGAGCACATCGATTTTTCCCATTATCTTCACAAGCTCTTTCATCCCCTATTGATGTCAAGGTCGTTTAGCAGCTGTTGCTTGGCCATGATCAGAGGAACTACATCTTTAACCTTCTGCTCTGCATCTTCCTCTTCTACCTTCCTTCAGTTACTTATCCAACACCCCAACCCGTTGGTATTGGGATTCCTTAGCTAACCAAATAATCAGCATAGTTGCGTTCCCCCACATCAGCAACTTCCCAGAAATAAAAATCACACGAATCTTCCCTTTTTTGCACGAATCAAATTGGAAGATCATCAACCAAACTATTAAAAATATCAGCAACTGAAAGCAGCAGAACAACACTTAAACATATTATTACACCATGATTCAGGCATTTGTAGAAGACTCGGCCAGGGTTGAGGATCGTGGTTGAGACGCGGCGGATGACTCCGCATGATTTGCAGCAGTGGCACCACACCAACGGCAGCGGGTTGCGATGAGCAATCGGCTGTGGTGCGTGTGACGGTGGTGGTGTGATGAGACCAACAGGCAATGGTACGGGTGGCGACTTGGTGTATATCTGGTTGTTGCCTGCTGAAGAGCAGGTGGATGAGCAGCCAGCGGACATGGTTGCTGCGGCCAGAGCTTCTGATGCTAGGCAGAGTAAGTAGAGAAGAGGAGAAGCGAACATTCGATATGTCAGTTTAATTACTTGCAGAGTAGCATAGCACCATATATAGTCATAGGCTAGGTTTGGATTTGAACCAGCTACAGGAGCATGTCTCTCTTTTTTCTGAAACTCAGTACCGTCTCTTTACTGGTACACTAGCTTGTTCTGTACGCCTTCTCAAGTCTTTGATTTTCTTTCTTTTTTCTTGCAAGGAAGGAAGGAGGAAAAAATTGAGATTTCATAGGACTCAAACCCAAACCTCTCGGTTGAAAACCAAGGGTGCTAGTCACTTATGTGGCGAACATTCCCTGGGAGGAGGACGACAGACAAACGCATTTTCCTTGGAGTTTTAGTTGCAACGCAAGATCGAACAGTCGCAGTTTCAGGAATGTTATCAGGCGAACGAGCCCAGTTTCTCTTTTCTTCCTATATATAAAAAAGTGTGCTACTTGGTGTCACCTTAGTCAACAAACGATTGTGCCAACCTTGGCCGCTGGATTGACATTCAACGTCTGTCGTGTTTCTTCAGTCTCATCTTCCTCCAGCTGCCAAAGCCAAACATGAGCCAGCGGGACCGCCTGCTCCCGCCTCCCATGGCTGGCTGTGCTTGTCGCACATGCATCGTGGCCACATCGCACCCTAAAACTCTGCACATCTTCCCCGGCTCCTGTTTGTTCCCGTCCGAGGCCTCACCATCGTCCTCCGCCTTGGTTCGCTCGCCGCGGCGCCGCCCTCCGGTTTTGTCAACATGGTTCACAACCGAGAGGAATACGGGGATGATTGTACATGGTGAGGATGATAGTAGGCACCCAGCAGCGCGCATAGTAATTTTGTTTTTTCGGGACAGAGAAGGGTATCAACTGGGTTGTTCGGGAGCTGTGGCCCGTCTAGCACATGACCAGCCCAGTTTGTTTCTTTCCTTTTTGAACATGGCTAGCCCAGCTATTTTGTTTTATGCAGAATAACCAACGTAGGCCTACTTGTTTTTCTACGCCCTGCTGGGCCGGAAATCTTTCAAGACAAGGAGGGATGCATTTTGCCCATAAATGGACTATAAGTAATAAAAAATGGGCTATAAGTAAATATTAAATGGCCTGTAAGATGAAAAAATACAGCAAACAGGCAACTAGTTCCAAATACTTTTTTCTTTCGGATTTGGATATTTTAAATTTCAGTGTTTTTGTGCGTGTAAATTTTCATTGGATTTAAATTAAGGTATGTTTAGTTTTTAAATTAATTTGAATCTGGCTAGAAATTTTGGGCTGTATGCTGTTTGGGACAGATTTGGAGGCTGACTTGTGGGTCTACTAGGTTGACATGTACGAAAGGCTTTGTCAATTTAGTCCACAAATGATTCTAGTAGAAGTGACCATTGGATGTTAATCCAATGTGCTGCTTCTTCAATATCTGATCTTCTTGCTCCAGCCGCCGAAACCAGTGCCGGTGGGACTGCCTGCTCCCACCACCTATGGCCGCCTATGCTGCCGAACAGGCCGCACCGCTCCACCCAACTCCATTGCTGGCCAGGCCATTCCTCTACTCACCCACACCTCCAGTTATTTTCCGGCGACGGCAGCCGGACCAGTAAACTCTCGTACTCATCACTGCGTGGGCAACCACTGATGAGTCTTCCTCGGCTCCGTGTCATTCCCTTCCTAGGCCTCACCATCGTCCACCGCCGTGGTTCTCTTGGTGCACCATGGTCAATGAACGACATCCATCAGACGTGGACTATACGTGGAGAGGCTGACAGCTGGGTCCACGACCGCACACAAGGAAATGCCTCCTTATTACACGCAAAATAATGATTCCTCCACCTGACATCTGGGACCCACCGGAAGGGCCTCTATATTTTGCGAAAAAAACGTTCCCCCCGCTGACAGGTCGGACCCACCAACTATATCTTCGCACGCAAGGAAGTGCCTCCTTATTACACACAAAAAAATGAATACTCCCCCTGCTAGCTGGGACCCAGTATAGTGGGAGGCTGAAATGTGGGCCTACTAAGTTGACGGGGATGGAGGGCTTTGTCAACTTAGTCAATATGAACGATTCTAGCTCCAGTGACCGTATGATGTCCATCCAACAGCCGTAGTGCTTCTTCAACCTCCAGTCGCCCAAAGCAGCACTGGTCGTGCCGCCTGCTCCTGCCTCCCATGGCCGGCTGTGCTGCCATGGAGGCCTCACCGCCTCCTACTACTCCCACCGCTGGTCAGGCCCTGCGGCGAGGGCAGCCTCACACCGCAGCCGAACCGGTGAACCCTCCCACTCCTCTCCGCGTGGGCATCCACTGTCTTGTCTTCCCCGGTTCCGTGTTGTCCCCTTCCTAGGCCTCGCCGTCGTCCACCGCCTTGGTGCTCTTGGCGCGGCATGGTCAATGTGGTTAACGAATGACTTCCATCAGAAGAGTACTGTATGTGGAGAGGCTGACAACTGGGTCCACGGCCGCAGCAGGGAAGTGCCTCCTTACTACGTGCAAAATAATGATTCCTCCACCTGATAGCAGGGACCCACCGGACAGGCGACCATATTTCACAAAAAATGTTTCCCCCCTAACTGCTGGGACCCACCAACTACATCTTCACACGCAAGGAAGTGCCTGATACGTCCATTTTGCATCATGCTTTTATATCGATATTTATTGCATTATGGGCTGTTATTTCACATTATGTCACAATACTTATGGCTATTCTCTCTTATTTTACAAGGTTTACATAAGGAGGCAGAATACCGGCAGCTGGAATTCTGGGCTGGAAAAGGAGCAAATATTAGAGACCTATTCTGCACAACTCCAAAAGTCCTGAAACTCCACGGAATACCTTATAATAAATAATGAAAAATCCTCGCCAAAGATGAAGACCAGGGGGCCCACACCCTTCCCACGAGGGCGAGGGGCGCCCCCCTAGGGCGCGCCCCCTACCTCGTGGGCCCCCTTGTGGCTCTCTGATGACCATCTTCTCCTATATGAAGTTTTTCGTCGAGAAAAAAATAAGAAGCAACCTTTCGGGATGAAACTATGCCACCACGAGGCAGAACCTTGGCGGATCCAATCTATAGCTCCGGCAGAGCTGTTCTGCCGGGGAAACTTCCCTCCCGGAGGGGGAAATCATCACCATCGTCATCACCAACGCTCCTCTCATCGGGAGAGGGCAATCTCCATCAACATCTTCATCAGCACCATCTCATCTCAAAACCCTAGTTCATCTCTTGTATCCAATTTTTGGCTCCAAGTCCGGGATTGGCGCTAGTAGGTTGCTAGTAGTGTTAATTACTCCTTGTAGTTGATGCTAGTTGGTTTAATTGGTGGAAGATCATATGTTCAGAGCCTTTATGCATATTATTCCCCTCTAATTATGAACAGGAATATGCTTTGTGAGTAGTTACGTTTGTTCCCGAGGACAAGGGAGAAGTCTTGCTATTAGTAGTCATGTGAATTTGGTATTCGTTCGATATTTTGATGAGATGTATGTTGTCTCTCCTCTAGTGGTGTTATGTGAACGTCGACTACATGACACTTCACCATTGTTTGGGCCTAGAGGAAGGCATTGGGAAGTAATAAGTAGATGATGGGTTGCTAGAGTGACAGAAGCTTAAACCCTAGTTTATGCGTTGCTTCGTAAGGGGCTGATTTGGATCCATATCTTTCATGCTATGGTTAGGTTTACCTTAATACTTTTGTTGTAGTTGCGGATGCTTGTTCAAGTAAGAACAGCACCCAAGCACCGGTCCACCCACATGTCAAATTATCAAAGTACCGAACGCGAATCATATGAACGTGATGAAAACTAGCTTGAGCATATTCCCATGTGTCCTCGGGAGTGCTTTTCCTTATATAAGAGTTTGTCCAGGCTTGTCCTTTGCTATAAAAAGGATTGGGCCACCTTGCTGCACTTTATTTACTTTTGTTACTTGTTTCTCGTTACAAATTATCTTATCACAAAACTATCTGTTACCACTTATTTCAGTACTTACAGAGAATACCTTGCTGAAAACCGCTTATCATTTCCTTCTGCTCCTCGTTGGGTTTGACACTCTTAATTGTCGAAAGGACTACGATAGATCCCCTATACTTGTGGGTCATCAAGACTCTTATCTGGCGCCGTTGTCGGGGAGTGAAGCGCCTTTGGTAGGTGGAATTTGGTAAGGAAAAATTTATATAGTGTGCTCAAATTTACTGTCACTTGTTACTATGGAAAGTAATCCTCTGAGGGGCTTGTTCGAGGAATCTTCACCCCGACCAGTAGAGCAAAGAATTGCTCCTCAACCTACTGAATCTATTGAAAATGAACATGAAAATGAAATTCCTTATGAGTATCCTTCGAGTATGATAGAAAAATTGCTAGCTAATCCTTTTACAAGAGATGGAACAAAGCATCTTGATGAACACCTAATATATGTGGATGGAGTTTGTGTATTATTTAAGCTTGCAGGTATAACAGATGATGTTGCTAAGAAGAAGGTCTTCCCTTTATCTTTGAAGGGAGACGCATTGATATGGTATAGGCTATGTGATGGTACAAGATCATGGAACTATAGAAGATTGAAATTGGAATTTCATCAAAAATATTACCCTATGCATCTTGTTCATCGTGATCGCAATTATATATATAATTTTTGGCCTCGCGAAGGAGAAAGCATCGCTCAAGCTTGGGGGAGGCTTAAATCAATGTTATATTCATGCCCCAATCATGAGCTTCCAAGAGAAACAATTCTTCAAAATTTGTATGCTCGGCTTTCTGAAAATAATCGCACCATGCTCGATACTTCTTGTGCTGGCTCTTTTATGATGAAGACTATTGGATTTAGATGGGATTTATTGGATAGAATTAAACGCAACTCTGAATATTGCGATCTCGACAAAGGTAAGGAGTCAGGTATGACACCTAAGTTTGATTGTGTTAAATCTTTTATGGATACCGATATTTTCCGTAAGTTTAGCACTAAATATGGACTTGATTCTGAGATAGTAGCTTCTTTCTGTGAATCTTTTGCTACTTATGTTGATCTCCCTAAGGAGAAGTGGTTTAAATATCATCCTCCCATAGAAGTAAAAGTAGTTGCACCTATTAAAGTTGAATAAAACACCGTCACTTATAATGATCCTATTGTTCCTACTTGTTATGTTGAGAAACCACCTTTCCCTGTTAAGATAAAGGATCATGCTAAAGCATCAACTGTGGTTCGTAAAAGCAATATTAAAACATATACACCTCATGAGCAAGTTAAAGTAGAACCTAATATTGCTATTGTTAAAGATCTCTTGTGTGATAATATTGATGGGCATATTATTCAGTTCTGCGGTGAAACTGCTAGAATTGCTAAACCTTGTGCTAAAGATAAAAATAGACTTATGGTAAGCGTGCCTGTTATTTCTGTTAAAATAGGAGATCATTGTTATCATGGCTTATGTGATATGGGTGCTAGTGCTAGTGTTAGACCTTATGACTTGTATAAAGAAATCAAGCATGAAATTGCACCTGCTGAGTTAGAAGATATTGATGTCACAATTAAACTTGCTAATAGAGATACTATTTCAGCAGTGGGAATTGTTAGAGATGTTGAAGTCTTGTGTGGGAAAACTAAATATCCTACTGATTTTCTTGTTCTTAGTTCCCCACAAGATAGCTTTTGTCCCATTATATTTGGTAGACCCTTCTTGAACACTGTTAATGCTAGGATAGACTGCGAAAGAATGTTGTTACTATTGGCTTGGATGATATGACTCATGAATTTAATTTCTCTAAATTTAGTAAACAACACCGTGAAGAAGAATTTCCTAGTAAGGATGAAATTATTGGTCTTGCTTCTATTGCCGTACGTCTTAGTGATCCTTTATAACAATATTTGCTAGACCATGAGAATGATATGTTTATGAATGAAATAAGGGAAATAGATGAAGTATTCTTTAAACAGGAACCTATGCTGAAACACAATTTGCCTGTTGAAATCCTAGGGGAGCGTCCTCCACCTAATGGTGATCCCGTGTTTGAGCTTCAACCGTTGCCTGATAATCTTAAATATGCTTATCTTAATGAAAAGAAGATATATCCTGTTATTATTATTGCTAAACTTCAGAGCATGAAGAAGAAAGATTATTGAAAACTCTGAAGAAACATCGTGCTGCTATTGGATATACTCTTGATGATCTTAAGGGCATTAGTCCCACTCTATGTCAACATAAAATAAATTTGGAAGCAGATGCCAAACCAATTCGTGATCCTCAACGACGTCTGAATCCTAAAATGAAAGAAGTGGTAAGAAAAGAAATACTAAAGCTTCTGGAGGCAGGTATAATTTATCCCGTTGCTAATAGTCAGTGGGTAAGCCCTGTTCATTGTTTCCCTAAGAAGGGAGGTATTACTGTTGTTCCTAATGATAAAGATGAATTGATTCCACAAAGAATTATTACAAGTTATAGGATGGTAATTGATTTCCGCAAATTAAATAAGACTACTAAGAAAGATCATTACCCCTTACCTTTTATCGATCAAATGCTAGAAAGATTATGCAAACATACTCATTACTACTTTCTAGATGGTTATTCTGGTTTCTCTCAAATACCTGTGTTGGCTAAAGATTAATCAAGTACTACTTTTACATGCCCTTTTGGTACTTTTGCTTATAGACATATGCCTTTTGGTTTATGTAATGCACCTGCTACCTTTCAAAGATGCATGATGGCTATATTCTCTGACTTTTGTGAAAAGATTTGTGAGGTTTTCATGGACGATTTTTCCGTCTATGGATCTTCTTTTGATGATTGCTTGAGCAATCTTGATCGAGTTTTGCAGAGATGTGAAGAAACTAATCTTGTCTTGAATTGGGAAAAGTGCCACCTTATGGTTAATGAGGGTATTGTCTTGGGGCATAAAGTATCTGAAAGAGGTATTGAAGTTGATAAAGCCAAGGTTGATGCAATTGAAAAGATGCCATGTCCCAAGGACATCAAAGGTATAAGAAGTTTCCTTGGTCACGCCGGATTTTATAGGAGGTTCATTAAGGACTTCTCAAAAATTTCTCGGCCTCTGACTAATTTATTACAAAAAGATATACCATTTGTCTTTGATGATGATTCTGTAGAAGCATTCGAAATACTTAAGAAAGCACTAGTCTCTGCACCTATTGTTCAGCCACCTGATTGGAATTTACCCTTTGAAATTATGTGTGATGCTAGCGATTATCCTGTAGGTGCTGTTTTAGGGCAAAGGGTTGATAAGAAATTAAATGTTATTCATTATGCTAGTAAGACCCTAGACAATGCTCAAAGAAATTATGCTACTACTGTAAAAGAACTTTTATGAGTTGTATTTGCTTGTGATAAGTTCAGACCTTATATTGTTGATTCTAAAGTAACTATCCACACTGATCATGCTGCTATTAAATATCTTATGGAGAAGAAAGATCCTAAACCTAGACTTATTAGATGGGTTCTCTTGCTACAAGAATTTGATTTGCATATTGTTTATAGAAAAGGAGCTGAGAACCCCATTTTAGACAACTTATCTAGGTTAGAGAATGTTCTTGATGGCCCACTACCTATTGATGATAGCTTTCCTAATGAACAATTAAATGTCATAAGTACTTCTCGTAGTCCATTTTGCATCATGCTTTTATATCGATATTTATTGCATTATGGGCTGTTATTTCACATTATGTCACAATACTTATGGCTATTCTCTCTTATTTTACAAGGTTTACATAAGGAGAGAGAATGCCGGCAGCTGGAATTCTGCGCTGGAAATGGAGCAAATATTAGAGACCTATTCTGGACAACTCCAAAAGTCCTAAAACTCCACGGATACCTTATAATAAATAATGAAAAATCCTTGCCAAAGATGAAGACCAGGGGGCCCACACCCTTCCCACGAGGGTGGGGGGTGCCCCCCCCAGGGCTCGGCCCCCTACCTCGTGGCCCCCCTGGTGGCTCTCCGATGACCATCTTCTCCTATATGAAGTCTTTTGTCGAGAAAAAAAATAAGAAGCAACCTTTCGGGACGAAACTCCGCCGCCACGAGGCGGAAACTTGGCGGATCCAATCTAAAGCTCCGGCAGAGCTGTTCTGCCGGGGAAACTTCCCTCTCGGAGGGGGAAATCATCACCATCGTCATCACCAACGCTCCTCTCATCGGGATAGGGCAATATCCATCAACATCTTCATAAGCACCATCTCATCTCAAAACCCTAGTTCATCTCTTGTATCTAATTCTTGTCTCCAAGTCCGGGATTGGTGCTAGTAGGTTGCTAGTAGTGTTAATTACTCCTTGTAGTTGATGCTAGTTGGTTTAATTGGTGGAAGATCATATGTTCAGATCCTTTATGCATATTATTACCCCTCTGATTATGAACATGAATATGCTTTGTGAGTAGTTACGTTTGTTCCTGAGGACAAGGGAGAAGTCTTGCTATTAGTAGTCATGTGAATTTGGTATTCGTTCGATATTTTGATGAGATGTATGTTGTCTCTCCTCTAGTGGTGTTATGTGAACGTCGACTACATGACACTTCACCATTGTTCGGGCCTAGAGGAAGGCATTGGGAAGTAATAAGTAGATGATGGGTTGCTAGAGTGACAGAAGCTTAAACCCTAGTTTATGTGTTGCTTCATAAGGGGCTGATTTGGATCCATATATTTCATGCTATGGTTAGGTTTACCTTAATACTTCTGTTGTAGTGCGGATGCTTGCAATAGAGGTTAATCATAAGTGGGATGCTTGTTCAAGTAAGAACAACACCCAAGCACCGGTCCACCCACATGTCAAATTATCAAAGTACCGAACGCGAATCATATGAACGTGATGAAAACTAGCTTGACCATATTCCCATGTGTCCTCGGGAGCGCTTTTCCTTATATAAGAGTTTGTCCAGGCTTGTCCTTTGCTACAAAAAGGATTGGGCCACCTTGCTGCACTTTATTTACTTTTGTTACTTGTTGCTCGTTACAAATTATCTTATCACAAAACTATCTGTTACCACTTATTTTAGTACTTACAGAGAATACCTTGCTGAAAACCGCTTATCATTTCCTTCTACTCCTCGTTGGGTTCGACACTCTTACTTATAGAAAGGACTACGATAGATCCCCTATACTTGTGGGTCATCAGTGCCTGACAGTCGGGACACCCGGTCGAATCATACGTAGCATTGTCATTCTGGTTGCGAACGTGTACGTACATACGATCGGTCTGTCTGCAGGCTGCAGCGATGAACCGTGGCCGTACAAGGAAGGGCACGTGTCGTAGTAGAGGCGCGCACATGTCTTAGTAGAGGCACGCACGTAGCATGTACACGTACGTACAACAGCTAGGGTGCAAGAAAGTAAATACGGCCACGTACATACATGCAGGCAGGGTCTCGAACGCCTACTCGCGCATACGTACGGCCAGGGCTCATGTACATGCCTGGGTCGGAACGGAGAAACTGTGTCGTCGTCGTGTTCATGGGGAGCCAACCGGCTGGGTCGAAACAGAATGTGTCGTCGTGTTCATCAGGAGCCAACCGGCTTGGACGGAACAACCGATGGAAACGAGGCTTGGCATACCGCAGAACAGAGGAAACAGCCTTGTGTTCGACCGGCCACGGTCGAAACAGGATCCTGGCGTACCACAAAACGGAGGAAACGGACTTCTCTTGGACCTCCTATGGTTGAAACGGGGTCCTGTTGACCGGGAGGGGTGTGGCGTACCGCAAAACAGAGGAAACAGACTTGTGTTGGAGCGCTACGGTCAAAATGGGGGTCCTGTTCATCGGGAGAGGTGTGGCATACCGCAAAACGGGACTCTACGAGGTATTGTTCATCTGCACCGTCGACCTCCTCTAGCCTCCATGGGCTACTATTCATCCACAGTCGACCTCCTCCCGCCTCCACCTGCGACTGTTCATCCAGCCTCCACCGCGCACTCCTCCACCGGCTACTGTTCAACCAGCCCTCACCACGAGGGTCCTGTTCAACCACCCCTCCATGAGCTACTGTTCATCCAGCCCTCCACTGGCTACTGTTCAACCAGCCCTCCACTAGCTACTGTTCAACCAGCCCACCACAGGGTCCTATTCATCCAGCCCTCCATGGGGTCCTGTTCATCCACTAGCTCGATCGATCGGGGTACTGTTCATCCAGCGGCAACGACCTCTACTACCATGAGTTCTTGTTCATCCAACCCCCACCGGGAACTGTTCATCCAAACCCCCCAACAACGCTCACTGTTCATCCAGAGGAAGCATCGATCAGCTTCAGTTAGCAGCAGTAGCGAAGGAATCGCTCGATCGGGTTCAGTTAACAGCCATCGATCGGTCGCTCGGGTTTAGTAACGCGTAGCCTGCAGTGCAATCGCTCGGGTTTAGTTAGAGCCCAACGCCTCGCTCAGGTTCAGTTAGAGCCCAACACCTCGCACACACACGCGTACGTATGACAGAAACGCGCATCACTCGGCCCCGACCACCCACCATAACCGGGAACTCCCCGATACTTTCCTCGCCCTCGCTTCTACCACGGTTTTTCCATCATGGACGGCCCAAAGAATGTCATGCAGCTGCGTCTCCATCCCGCCCAGGACAAAAAGACCATTTTTTGTCATGATTTTTTGTCATAGAAGTAGGACCCCACCACATCTGTGATGATACCTGGTTTTGTCACAATTATCTTCATAGAAGTGTCATAATTATGACAGAATTTTTTACGTTCAGCCCAAAATGTCACGGATGTGTCTTTTTTTGTAGTGTGGGTTCAAAATTGGAATGTGTGTCCTTGGTTACATGCTTAAGTCCCATGCAAGAAATGAGAATGAATGTCAAATACCTTGCCACTGTCGCCCGACCGCTAACATTGAAATACATGGTTTTTAAATTCTAGTAAATCAAAAACACGTCTGAAATTTATGAAACTTGACATGCTAGCATGGAACGGCATCAACATGCAGTGGTATAAATATTGTCCCATTTGGGGTGGGTTGGGGTATATAAGCTTCTCACAACAAGCCTCATGGTTACGATAGGGAACGTTTCACCTTTCTGGACGAAATGATATCCGTTGCCTCTTCTTGATTTCAATTTTTTTCTAGTGTCAACATAGAACAACATGAGGGTTGTGTTAATTTTAGGAATTTTTCGGTGCTCGTTTGGACATTTTTATACATTAACTGAGTTTTTCTATGCATTTATGTGAATAATTCAAATTTGAACTACAAGCACATGCTCCAATGCATATAAATTGTTTGAAAAATCAAATATGTGTCCTTGGCTGCATGCTTAGTTCCAATGCAAGAAATGGGAATGAATGTCAAACACCTTGCTATCGTCGCTCAACCACAAACATTGAGATACATGGTTTTTAAATTCTAGTAAATCCAAAACTCTTCTGAAGTTCATGAAATTGACATGCTATCATGGAGCGGCATCAACATGCTGTCGTAAAAAAAATTCCAATTTGGGGCTGGTGTGGGTATAAGGTTCTTGCAAACCAGAGCTTCTCACAACAAGCCTAATGGTTTCGGGAGGGAACGTGCCACCCTTGGGGACAAAATGATATTCGTTGCCTCTTCTTGCTTTCAAAATTTTTAGTGTCAGCATAGAACGACATGAGTGTTGTGTCAGTTTTTGGGATTTTTCAGGATCGCTTGGACATTTTTATACATTAACTGGGTTTTCTAGGCATTTTATGTGCATAATTCAAATTTGAACTACATGCACATGATCCAGTGCAGAAAAATGGGTTGGCATATGAAATATGTGTCCTTGGGTACATGCTTAGGTCCCATGCAAGAAATGGAAATGAATTTCAAACACCAGGGCACAGTTGATGTCCGGCAAAACGTTGAGATACTTTGTTTTTAAATTCTAGTAAATCCAAAACTCGTCTGAAATTCATGAAACTTGGCAAGCTATCATGGAATGGCACCCGGCATGTTGTGGTATTTTTCGTGTCCATTTTGAGAGAAGGCGCACTCGAATAACAGCCAATAAAGGCATTTTGAAAAAATAGCTGCCACTTTAATATCACAAACGTTCGTATAATTCAAATCGTGTGCGTTCTGTTAACCATCCATGTGACGCCACCTGTCTTGGTTTTAATGGCTATAGGATGTGTCATGCGGACAACTGCTTGACCGAATGGGAGTAGTGCCAGCGCAGTCTAATGCGCAGGCTAACCGACAGGCGTGCAAGTTGTCCTCCAGTGCGCAAGCTCACTGAAAAGTGTCCGAGCTATATGCTGCACAGGCTGACTAGGAAGTGAGCCCTTTGGACTTCCATGGCCGCGCGCCTTGCTCGCATCCTCTCCATTAATGGCGTGATGCTTATGTGAAAAAGCTTCAGTCTGATAAGCTCGAACCCAAGTCAGAGAAGTGCATCTTCATAGGATACCCCAAAACAAACTATTGGGTACACCTTCTATCACAGATCCGAAGGCAAGATCTTTGTTTCTAAGAATGGATCCTTTCTAGAGAAGGAGTTTCTCTTGAAAGAAGTGAGTGGGAGGAAAGTAGAACTTAATGAGGTAATTGTACCTTATCTTGAATTGGAAAGTAGCTCATTACAGAAATTTGTTCCAGTGATGCCTACACCAACTAGAGAGGAATCTAATCATAATGATCATGAAACTTCGGATCAAGTTACTACCGAACCTCGTAGGTCAATTAGAGCATGTTCCGCGCGAGAGTGGTATGGTAATCCTGTTCTGGAGGTCATGTTACTAGACCATGACGAACCTACGAACTATGAGGAAGCGATGATGAGCCCAGATTCCACAAAATGGCTTGAGGCCATGAAATCTGACATAGGATCCATGTATGAGAATAAAGTATGGACTTTGGTTGACTTGCCTGACAATCGGCAAGCCATCGAGAATAAATGGATCTTCAAGAAGAAGACTGGAGCTGATGGTAATGTTACTATCTATAAAGCTCAACTTGTTGCAAAAGGTTTTCGACAAGTTCAAGGAGTTGACTACGATGAGACCTTCTCACCCGTAGTGATGCTTAAGTCTTTCTGAATCATGTTAGCAATTGCCGCATTTTATGATTATGAAATTTGGCAAATGGACGTCAAAACTGCATTCATTAATGGATTTCTTAAAGAAGAGTTGTATATGATGCAACCAGAAGGTTTTGTCGATCCTGAAGGTGCTAACAAAGTGTGCAAGCTCCAGCGATCCATTTATGGACTGGTGCAAGCATCTTGGAGTTGGAATATACGCTTTGATGAGGTGATCAAAGCATATGGTTTTATATAGACTTTTGGAGAAGCCTGTATTTACAAGAAAGTGACTGGGAGCTCCGTAGCATTTCTATTATTATATGCGGATGACATATTGTTAACTGGAAATGATGTAGAATTTATGGATAGCACAAAAGGATACTTGAATAGGAGTTTTTACAATAAAAGACCTCGGTGAAGCTACTTATATTTTGGGCATCAAGATCTATAGAGATAGATCGAGACGCTTAATAGGACTTTCAAAAGCACATACCTTGACAAGATTTTTGAAGAAGTTCAAAATGAATCAGTCAAAGAAAGGGTTCTTGCCTGGGTTGCAAGGTGTGAAGTTGAGTAAGACTCAAAGCCCGACCACGGCATAAGATAGAGAGAGAATGCAAGTCATTCCCTATGCCTCAGCCATAGGTTCTATAAAGTATGCCATGATGTGTACCAGACATATTGTGTACCTTACCATAAGTTTGCCAAGGGGGTACAATAGTGAGCCAGGAGTAGAACACTGGACAATAGTCAAAATTATCCTTACTTACCTAAGAGGACTAAGAAAATGTTTCTCGGTTATGGAGGTGACAGAGAGTTCGTCGTAAAGGGTTACGTCGATACAAGCTTTGACACTAATCTAGATGACTCGGTGTCTCAATCTGGACACATATTGAAAGTGGGGGGAATTAGCTAGAGTAGCTCCATGCAGAGTATTGTAGACATAGAAATTTGCAAAATACATACGGTTCTGAATGTGGCAGACCCATTGACTAAACTTCTCTCACAAGCAAAACATGATTATGCCTTAGTACTCTTTGGGTGTTAATCACATAGCGATGTGAACTAGATTATTGACTAGTAAACCCTTTGGGTGTTGTTCACATGGCGATGTGAACTATGGGTGTTAATCACATAAAGATGTGAACTATTGGTGTTAAATCACATGGCAATGTGAACTAGATTATTGATTCTAGTGCAGGTGGGAGACTGAAGGAAATATGCCCTAGAGGCAATAATAAAGTTGTTATTTATATTTCCTTATATCATGATAAATTTTTATTATTCATTCTAGAATTGTATTAACCGGAAACTTGATACATGTGTGAATACATAGACAAAACAAAGTGTCCCTAGTATGCCTCTACGACTAGCTCGTTAATCAAAGATGGTGAAGTTTCCTAACCATAGACATGTGTTGTCATTTTATGAAAGGGATCACATACTTAGGCGAATGATGTGATGGACAAGACCCATCCGTTAGCTTAGCATAATGATCGTTAAGTTTTATTTCTATTGCTTTCTTCATGACTTATACATATTCCTTTGACTATGAGATTATGCAACTCCCGAATACCGGAGGAATACCTTGTGTTCTATCAAACGTCACAACGTAGCTGGGTGATTATAAAGATGCTCTACAGGTATCTCCGAAGGTGTTTTTTGGGTGGCATAGATCGAGATTAGGATTTGTCACTCCGAGTATCGAAGAGGTATCTCTGGGCCCTCTCGGTAATGCACATCATGATAAGCCTTGCAAGCAATGTGACTAATGAGTTAGTTACTGGATGCTGCATTATAGAACGAGTAAAGAGACTTGCCGGTAATGATATGAACTAGGTATGAAGATACCGACGATCGAATCTCAGGCAAGTAACATACTGATGACAAAGGTTATAACGTATGTTGTCATTATGGTTTGACCGATAAAGATCTTCATAGAATATGTAGGAACCAATATGAGCATCCAGGTTTCGCTATTGGTTATTGAATGGAGAGGTGTCTCGGTCATGTCTACATAGTTCTTGAACCCATAGGGTCCGCACGTTTAACATTCGATGATGATTTTGTATTATATGAGTTATGTGATTTGGTGACCGAATGTTGTTCGGAGTGCCGAATGAGATAACAGACATGACGCGGAGTCTCAAAATGGTCGAGAGGTAAAGATTCATATATAGGACGATAGTATTCGGACACCGAAAGTGTTTTGGGGGTACCAGGTACGTATCGGGTCACCGGAAGGGGTTCCGGGCAACCCCCGACAAGCTATATGGGCCTAATGGGCCAAGAGGGAAAACACACTAGGCACTAAGGGGCTGGTGCGCCCCCCCATATGGTCTGCCCAAATTGGAGAAGTAAAGGGGAAGAAGGAAAGGAAAAAGGGATTAGGATTCCCCCTCTTCCCTTCCTACTCCGAATAGGAATAGGAAAGGGGGGAGGCTGAATTGGGAGGATCCCAAGTAGGATTCCTCCTACTTGGGGCGCCCCCTTGGCTGCCTCTCCTCCCCTCCAACCTATATATGTGGAGGGCACCGCTAGAACACACAACAAACATTGTTAGCTGTGTGCAGCGCCCCCCTCGACAGTTTATGCCTCCGGTCATATTCACGTAGTGCTTAGGCGAAGCCCTGTATGGATCACTTCACTATCACTGTCACCACGCCGTCGTGATGACAGAACTCTCCCTCGACACTTTGCTGGATCAAGAGTTCGAGGTACGTCATCAAGCTGAACGTGTGTAGAACTCGGAGGTGTCGTACATTCGGTACTTGATCGGTTGAATCGAGAAGACGTTCGACTACATCAACCACGTTAAACTAACGCTTCCACTTTCGGTCTATGAGGGTACGTGAGCACACTATCCCCCTCTCGTTGCTATGCATCTCCTATATAGATCTTGCGTGATCGTAGGAAAATTTTCAAATTGCATGCTACGTTACACAAGAGTTGTTGCCGCCGCTCCCGTCCCAGCTCCCATCCCCGCACCCGCGCCAGCGACCATCCCTGTAGGATTGACGGGCTGGTCACCGAGCACTATCGCAGAGCTGGAAGCAGCCAGCGTCAGCAAGGTCTACATGGACCCACACGAGCTCGTGCACAGGCCAGCACCAGCGCCCGTGCCCGTGCGCGCCCCTCCACCCACTGCAGGCCGGTCCACGTGCATTTGGCTGCACCCGCCACACCCGTGCCCGTGTGCGCACCCCCTCAGCGGCATGGGACGCCGCCGTCAACCGCTACCTCTCAGTGCCGCCCGTTTCCATCCTCTCATGCCCTGCTCGTCGATCGCGCGACGACATGATGCTCGATTTCCAAGTGAAGAACATTTTGTCCTGCCTTGAAGACTTCAACAACGGCGTCCCGGAGGACGACAACGACAATGACGGTGTGGCACGCTGCCTCCGGCACCGCCGGAAATAGTTTTTTGGGGGTTTAATACTGTATCTCGATCATATTATTATAAATTCGGAGGGTGACTGAATGAAAGATATGGTTTGAACGAACTTGCGTTTTCTCTCTTAATGTACAGCTTATCAAACGATTTTCTTTTGAAAAAACATCAATGGTTTCTAAATACAAAACGCTAATCGCAAATGTTTTAGTTAGAACACCCGTATGTAAACCGACAGCTTCCCCAGGAAGCCAAGGAAAAATGTGTCGAGTAGGATTTGTGCAGCTCTTGATCGCAAACGTTTTAGATAGAACACCTGTATGCAAAGTGAGAACTATGGTCTTCCCCTTTAAGTCAAGGGAAAACTCATAGCGCAGGATTTGTGCATCTCTTCAACGCAAACGGTTCAGATTGAATACGGTATGCAAAGCCAGACTTCAACGCTAAGCCAAGAGAAATTGTGCCGAGCAGGATTTGTAAATCCCTTCAATGCAAATGGTTGTTTTGGATAACCCATGTGCAACTACGTACAAACAGTTCGGTAAGATTTGCATCTGTCATATTGGGTATGTGGCCATTTTTCAAACTGGAAAGATTGACATTTGTTGATCTAGTAACATTGCCATTTTTCGACCATGTAACACAGCGATTTGTCAAAATATGCACCTAAAAATCACTAGCACTATCTAATTTTTGCAACAATAATTCCGTAATTAAGCATAGATTTCATTCATAGATTAAGAAGCCGTTCTTTATACAAACAGTTCAACCCGACAGCAGAACCGACCAAATTTTCCCCAATTGTTGCCAACCACGTATTGAAATAGCTAGTTCAACTATATGTACTAGCTAATTTTAAGTACATTGTACAGTTCCACCACATCTATAGTTAGATGAACTGAACAAAATAGCCCCTAAATACTACTACGGAGGGGCTTTGTACTACTTCCGGCAACCTCTCCTGTGCCGAGCACGCTCAGTGAGAGGAAGAGGAGGAGGAGCCTACCGACGAGCTAGAAAAATGCAATACAGTGCCTGCCGATGCTGCACCTTCAGCCACGCTCACCTCAAACGCCCTCTGGTGCTCCAGACAACCGCTGTCGAAGCGGTCGTTCTCCTCATAGATCTCCTGATTCCTCGCCTCTGAGGCGGTGTGTGCTGCGGCCACTGTGGCGGTAAGGCTCTTTGCGTGCTTGACGAGGCGCTCCTCCTCCTCCCACAGGAACTCGGTGTAGCGTGCAAAGTCGCTGATGCATGTGCGGGCCTCCACCTCTACCTCCTGCCTTCGGGTGGCAGCGGCGGAGCGAGTGATGACCCTGGCGGTCGATGGTGGGCTAGCGGCCACGGCGGCCCACGATGGGGTGGCGACCACGACCACCACCTCCCACCTTCGGGTCGTGGTGGCGGAGCGGGTGATGGCCACGTTAGCCGGCAGTGGGGTGGCAGCCACGACGGCCACCTCCAGCCTTCAGACCATGGCGGTGGAGCGGGCATTGGCCCTGGCTTTTGATGGTGGTGTGGCGGCAATGGCAGCCGGCAACAGCTGCCGACGGGCAGCGGCGGCGAAGCGTGTGGTAGGTGTTCCATGCACACCCAATAGGGACGCCACGCGCACTACACTACACCGGGGACTGCGCCGCCATCGCGGTGTAGCCTCCCAGCTAGAGATGTCGTCTAATAACGGCGGAGGGGCTGAGCAAAGATGGCGGACGGGTGCCATTGGCGATTGTGGGAGAAGCAGACGAGATAATCTACAGGGAGGGAAGGGAAAATGCAATGCAGGACTCGCCGGCCATGAGGGTTTATATAGCAGGCCGGTAAGCATTGGGATTTTGGGGGATTTCAATGAGTCGGGCGGGAAGCTTGCGCGGGAACGGGCTCACCAACAATTCATTGGCACCACTCCGGACCGCCGTTTCGCCAAAAGAATGCCCCCGCACGCTATAAGCCGTCTGCGACAGCAGGGTGACAAGACGTGCGAGAGGAGGACGAAAGGCCACATACGCATTCGGTTAATAAAAAAAGATGTTTGTGATTTAATTACCTACTATACCCCCATCCTGGTTTATAAGTAGGATTTAACTAATTAAATACAAATGCATGTCGCCAAAGATTATATAGTTGGATTCGTATTTGAACATAATTTCCAATTATATAATTTATATAACATGCATTAACATTTTGTTGGTTAAATTTAAGGGTAAAGTATGGCACAGAATATAAAGGGGAGTATAGACCAAGACGGAGGTAGTAGCACACAGCCGCTATCTATGCAGTGACGCAACTGTCGGCTGACTTGTAGGCGACCATTTCCTGCATGTTCCACTGCTCTATGTGTGTGGTTGCTTGCGGTTCAGGTGGCCGCGGCACGCTCTGCTCGCTTCCTGCTGCAAGCGCTCTGCTCTCACGTCCCTCCGAGTGCTCTGCCCTCGTCCCTCCACGCGCGCTGCCAGTGTTTGGGGCCGGCGCATGATCACACACGTTCGTGTGCATGCAGTTGCGCCGGGCGCGGCGCGACGATGCAGTTACCCGCTGCAAAAATTGCCACGTGCACGCGCTGAGAATCCAGTCCACCTGACTCCCATTTATTCATGCGGCCATTTGCCTTCATCTCTCGCGTCACATGACACAATAAGCATACCCACGATGACACATACAGAGAGGACATCCAGCAGTTCCAATGGCGCTCCTAGTGGCCACCTGCTACGTCTTAAGCTTGCGTTGGTTTTCCCCAAAGAGGAAGGGATGATGTAGCAGAGTAGCATAAGTATCTCCCTTAGTTTTTGAGAACCAAGGTATCAATCCAGTAGGAGGCCACGCTCAAGTCCCTCGTACCTACACAAAACGATAGCTACTCGCAACCAACGCGATTAGGGGTTGTCAAGCCCTTCACGGTCACTTACGAGAGTGAGATCTGATAGATAGAATATTTTTGGTATTTTTGGTATAAAGGTGCAAAGTAAAAAGTAAAGGCAAAGTAAATAGCAAAACAATATTAAAGTGATGGAGATTGATATGATGAGAATAGACCCGGGGGCCATAGGTTTCACTAGTGGCTTCTCTCAAGAGCATAAGTATTCTACGGTGGGTGAACAAATTACTGTTGAGCAATTGACAGAATTGAGCATAATTATGAGAATATCTAGGCATGATCATGTATATAGGCATCACGTCAGTGACAAGTAGACCGAAACGATTCTGCATCTACTACTATTACTCCACTCATCGACCGCTATCCAGCATGCATCTAGAGTATTAAGTTAAACCAGAGTAATGGCTTAAGCAAGACGACATGATTTAGAGAGATAAATTCATGCAATATGAAATAAACCCCATCTTCTTATCCTCGATGGCAACGATGCAATACGTGCCTTGCTGCCCCTTCTGTCACTGGAAAAGGACACCGCAAGATCGAACCCAAAGCTAAGCACTTCTCCCATGGCAAGAACTACCAATCTAGTTGGCCAAACCAAACGGATAATTCGAAGAGACTTGCAAAGATAACCAATCATACATAAAAGAATTCAGAGAAGATTCAAATATTATTCATAGATAGACTTGATCATAAACCCACAATTCATCGATCTCAACAAACACACCGCAAAAAGCAGATTACATCGAATAGATCTCCACGAGAGAGGGGAGAACTTTGTATTGAGATTCAAAGAGACAGAAGAAGCCATCTAGCTACTAACTATGGACCCGAAGGTCTGAGGTAAACTACTCACACTTCATCGGAGAGGCTAGGATGATGTAGAAGCCCTCCGTGATGACGGCCCTCTTCCGGCGGAGCTCCGGAATAGGCCCCAAGATGGGATCTCGTGGATACAGAAGGTTGCGGCGCTAGAATTAGGTTTTTGGCTCATTTTCTGATCGTTTGGGGGGTACGTGTGTATATATAGGAGGAAAAAGTACGTTGGAGGAGCAACGAGGGGCTCACGAGGCAGGGTGCGCGCCCTAGGGGGGCGGCCCCCCACCCTCGTGACCGCCTCTTTTGTTCCTTGGAGCAGGGTCCAAGTCTCATGGATCATGTTCGGTGAGAAAATCACGTTCCCGAAGATTTTATTCCGTTTGGACTCCGTTTGATATTCTGTTTCTCCAAAACACTGAAATAGGCAAAAAACAGCAATTCTGGGCTGGGCCTCCGGTTAATAGGTTAGTCCCAAAAATAATATAAAAGTGGAAAATAAATCCCAATATAGTCCAAAACAGTAGATAATATAGCATGGAGCAATCAAAAATTGTAGATACGTTGGAGACGTATCAGGCATCCCTAAGCTAAATTCCTACTCGTCCTCGAGTAGGTAAATGATAAAAAGAGAATTTTTTATGCGGAGTGCTACTTGGCATAATTTCAATGCAAATCTCCTTAATTGTGGTATGAATATTCAGATTAGAAAGATTCAAGACAAAAGTTTATATTGACATAAAAAATAATAATACTTCAAGCATACTAACAAAGCAATTATGTCTTCTCAAAATAACATGGCCAAAGAAAGTTATCCCTACAAAATCATATAGTCTGGCTATGCTCTATCTTCACCACACAAAGTATTTAAATCATGCACAACCCCGATGACAAGCCAAGCAATTGTTTCATACTCTAACTTTTTCAAAACTTTTTCAATCTTCCCGCAATACATGAGCGTGAGCCATGGACATAGCACTATAGGTGGAATAGAATGGTGGTTGTGGAGAAGACAAAGAGGAGAAGATAGTGTCACATCAACTTGGCGTATCAATGGGCTATGGAGATGCCCATCAATAGATATCAATGTGAGTGAGTAGGGATTGCCATGCAACGGATGCACTAGAGCTATAAGTATATGAAAGCTCAAAAAGAAACTAAGTGGGTGTGCATCCAACTTGCTTGCTCATGAAGACCTAGGGCAATTTGAGGAAGCCCATTATTGGAATATACAAGCCAAGTTATATAATGTAAAATTCCCACTAGTATATGAAAGTGATAACATGAGAGACTCTCTACTATGAAGATCATGGTGCTACTTTGAAGCACAAGTGTGGTAAAAGGATAGTAACATTGTCCCTTCTCTCTTTTTCTCTCATTTTTATTTTTATTTTTTTATATTTTTTATGGCCTTTCTCTTTTTTATGGCCTTTCTCTTTTTTTTGGACTTCTTTGGCCTCTTTTTTTATTTTCCGTCCGGAGTCTCATCCCGACTTTTGGGGGAATCATAGTCTCCATCATTCTTTCCTCACTGGAACAATGCTCTAATAATGATGATCATCACACTTTTATTTTTCTTACAACTCAACAATTACAACTCGATACTTAGAACAAAATATGACTCTATATGAATGCCTCCGGCGGTGTACCGGCATATGCAATGAATCAAGAGTGACAAGTATGAAAATTATGAACGGTGGCTTTGCCACAAATAATATGTCAACTACATGATCATGCTAAGAAATATGACAATGATGGATGTGTCATGATGAACTAGATGATGGAAATTTGCATGGCAATATATCTTGGAATGGCTATGGAAATGCCATAATAGGTAGGTATGGTGGCTGTTTTGAGGAAGGTATATGGTAGGTGAATGATATCGGCGAAAGTTGCGCGGTATTAGAGAGGCTAGCAAAGGTGGAAGGGTGAGAGTGCGTATGATCCATGGACTCAACATTAGTCATAAAGAACTCATATACTTATTGAAAAAATCTAGAAGTTATCAAAGCAAAGTACTTAGAACAAAGTATGACTCTATATGAATGCCTCCAGCGGTGTACCGGGATATGCAATGATGCATGAGTGACATGTATGAAAGAATTATGAATGGTGGCTTTTTTGAGGAAGGTATATGGTGGGTGTATGATACCGGCGAAGGTGCGCGGTATTAAAGAGGCTAGCAAAGGAGGAAGGGTGAGAGTGCGTATAATCCATGGACTCAACATTAGTCATAAAGAACTCATATACTTATTGCAAAAATCTACAAGTTATCAAAGCAAAGTATTACGCGCATGCTCCTAGGGGGATAGATTGGTAGGAAAAGACCATCGCTCGTCCCCGACCGCCACTCATAAGGAAGACAATCAATAAATAAATCATGCTCCAACTTCATCACATAACGGTTCACCATACGTGCATGCTACCGGAATCACAATCTTCAACACAAGTATTCTTTAAATTCACAACTACTCCACTAGCATGACTTTAATATTATAACCTCCATATCTCAAAACAATTATCATGCTTCAATCTTTTCTTAGTATTCAACACACTCAAAATAAAGTTTCACAAATCTTGAATACCAAGCATATTATTATTAAGCAAATTACCATGCTATTAAGAGACTCTCAAAATAATTTAAGTGAAGCATGAGAGATCAATAGTTTGTTTAAAACCAATCCACCACCGTGCTCTAAAAGATCTAAGTGAAGCATATAGAGCAAAATTACTTAGCTCAAAAGATATAAGTGAAGCATATAGAGCAAAATTATAACGCTCAAAAGATATAAGTGAAGCGCATAGAGCAAAACTACTTAGATCAAAAGATATAAGTGAAGCACATAGAGTATTCTATCAAATTTTAATTCATGTATGGCTCTCTCAAAAGGTGTGTACAGCAAGGATGATTGTGGCATACTAACAAACAAAGACATAAATAATACAAGACGCTCCAAGCAAAACAAATATCATGTCGGTGAATAAAAATATAGCTCCAAGTAAAGTTACCGATGGAAGTGGACGAAAGAGGGGATGCCTTCCGGGGCATCCCCAAGATTTTACTTTTTGGCGTCCTTGGATTATCTTGGGGGTGCCATGGGCATCCCCAAGCTTAGGCTCTTGCCACTCCTTGTTCCATAATCCATCAAATTCTTACCCAAAACTTGAAAACTTCACAACACAAAACTCAAAATAGAAAACTCGTGAGCTCCGTTAGCGAAAGAAAACAAAAGATCACTTCAAGGTACTGTAATGAACTCATTCTTTATTTATATTGGTTTTAAACCTACTATATTCCAACTTCTCTATGGATTATAAACTATTTTACTAGCCATAGATTCATCAAAATAAGCAAAAAAGACACGAAAAACAAAATCTGTCAAAAACAGAACAGTCTGTAGTAATCTGTAGCTAGCGCAAGATCTGGAACCCCAAAAATTCTAAAATAAATTTCTGGACGTGAAGAATGTATCTATTAATCATCTGCAAAAAGAATTAAAGTGACGCCCCCGATTTAATCGTACACTAATCATACACGCAAACGTGTACGATCAAGATCAGGGACTCACGGGAAGATATCACAACACAACTCTACAAATAAAAAGTCATACAAGCATCATATTACAAGCCAGGGGCCTCGGAGGCTCGAATACAAGAGCTCGATCATAGACGAGTCAGCGGAAGCAACAATATCTGAGTACAGACATAAGTTAAACAAGTTTGCCTTAAGAAGGCTAGCACAAACTGGGATACAGATCGAAAGAGGCGCAGGCCTCCTGCCTGGGATCCTCCTAACTACTCCTGGTCGTCGTCAGCGGGCATCACGTAGTAGTAGGCACCTCCGATGTAGTAGGAGTCGTCGTCGACGGTGGCGTCTGGATCCTGGGCTCCAACATCTGGTTGCGACAACCAGGAAGAAGGAAAGGGGGAAAGGAGGGAGAAAGCAACCGTGAGTACTCATCCAAAGTACTCGCAAGCAAGGAGCCACACTACATATGTATGCATTGGTATCAACTGGAATAAGGCTATCATAGGTGGACTGAACTGCAGAATGCCGGAATAAGAGGGGGATATCTAGTCCTTTCGATGACTACTCTTCTGGCAGCCTCCGTCTTGCAGCATGTAGAAGAGAGTAGACTGAAGTCCTCCAAGTAGCATCGCATAGCATAACCCTAACCGATGATCCTCCCCTCGTCGCCCTGTGAGAGAGCGATCACCGGTTGTATCTGGCACTTGGAAGGGTGTGTTTTATTTAGTATCCGGTTCTAGTTGTCATAAGGTCAAGGTACAACTCCAAGTCGTCCTGTTACCGAAGATCACGGCTATTCGAATAGATTAACTTCCCTGCAGGGGTGCACCACATACCCCAACACGCTCGATCCCATTTGGCTGGACACACTTTCCTGGGTCATGCCCGGCCTCGGAAGATCAACACGTCGCAGCCCCACCTAGGCACAACAGAGAGGTCAGCACGCCGGTCTAAACCTAAGCGCACAGGGGTCTGGGCCCATCGCCCATAGCACACCTGCACGTTGCGAACGCGGCCGGAAGCAGACCTAGCCTAGTGGCCTTCCAGTCCAATCCGGCGTGCGCCACTTAGTCGCTGACGTCACGAAGGCTTCGGCTGATACCACGACGCCGGGATACCCATAACTACTCCCACGTAGATGGTTAGTGCGTATAGACCAAGTGGCCAAACTCAGATCAAATACCCAGATCTCGTTAAGCGTGTTAAGTATCCACGAACGCCGACCAGGGCTAGGCCCACCTCTCTCCTAGGTGGTCGGAACCTGCCCTGTCGCTCCGCCTCAAAGATCCACTCGTGGGTGCTCCTACGAGCCGACCCGTCTTTAATCACCACATGTATCATGTATAAAGTATATAGTATATACCCGTGATCACTTCCCGAGTGATCATGGCCCGATAGTATAGCATGGCAGACGGACAAGAATGTAGGGCCACTGATGATAAACTAGCATCCTATACTAAGCATTAGGATTGCAGGTAAAGGTAACAACAGTAGTAGCAAGGATAGGCTATGCATCAAGATAGGATTAACGGGAAGCAGTAACATGCTACACTACTCTAATGCAAGCAGTATAGAGAAGAGTAGGCGATATCTGGTGATCAAAGGGGGGGCTTGCCTGGTTGCTGTGGCAAGAGAGAGGGATCGTCAACTCCGTAGTCGTACTGGGTAGCAGCGGCGTCGGTCTCAGTGTCTATCGAGAGAAGAGGGGGGAGAAACAATAAATATATAAGCAAGCATATGCATAGTGATGCATGACATGACAAGTAACGACGTTAGTGGTGCCCTAACGCGGTATTAGGTGATACCGGTGAAGGGGGATAACATCCGGGAAAGTATCCCCGGTGTTTCGCGTTTTCGGACAGATGAACCGGAGGTGAAATGCTGCAGGTTCACTATGCTAGGGACGCGTGGCGGGCGAACGGGCTGCGTATCCGAATTCGTCTCGTCGTTCTGAGCAACTTTCATGTACAAAGTTTTTCCATCCGGGCTACGGTTTATTTTATATTAATTTTAAAAGATTTAAATCATTTTTAGGATTTATTTAATTAATTTAATCAACATTATCCAGAATAGTGTCTGCTGACGTCATCATGACGTCAGCATGATGTTAGTAGTTGACTTGGTCAACCTGACAGGTGGGTCCCGTTCGTCACACTCTGTTTTGATTAACTAACAGTTAATTAGGTTAATTAGTGATTAGGTTAATCTAATTATAATTAATTAACTTAATTAATTCCTTAATTAATTAATTAATTAATTTTATTATTATTATATTTTTTTAATTCTTTTCTTCTCTTTTTTTTAATTAAAACATTCTGGGGCGGTGGGGCCCGTTGTCATAGGCCCAGGGGGCCTATCGAGCGCGGTTAACGGGCGTGCGCCCGTGCGAGGGCACGGAGCAACAGGGCGTCGGCGGGGCCGTAGCCCGGCACGGTGGTGCAAGGTCGTGGCCTCGGAGAGGCCAGCAGGGGGCACGGGCGCGGCGCGGCTTGGGGCCAGGCGCGCGACGGCGGTCGACGGCGGCGACCGGGGCGGCTTGAACGGCGTCGAGGAGGGGTACAGGCGCGGCTGGGGGCAGGGCGAGGTGCGTGGCCAAGGCGCGCATAGGGCAGCCAAGGCGCGCGTGGAGGCGCTGCCGGACGTAGCCGTTCGCGACCAGAGGTCCACGGCGGGCGCGGCTGGACGACGCAGGCGAGGCTGCAGGAAGCAGGGGAGGCGAGGCGCGTTGGTGCGGGGCGACGGGCGCGGCCAGGGAGCGGCCCGACCGCGGTGAGCGGGGCGACGCGGTCGCACTGTGACTGGGCCAGGAGAAGGGGAGCTCACAGGGGGGGCGTAGGGATCTGGCAGTGGCTCGGGGAGGAGTTGAGGTCGCGTCCCGGCGAGGAGGAGACGAGGACGACGGGCGGCGACGCAGTCGTGGCGGCGTGGGGCTCCGGTGAGCGTTGACGGCGGCCTGGGACGGCACCAGCGACGGGGTCGGGGAGGCGACGAGCAATGGCGTCGGCGGGCAACGGCAAGCGGCGTCGGGCAGCACCGGGTGGCGGGGCGCGGCCGTCGGGGCGGCGTCAGGGGCAGCGGCCTCGGGCGCTGGGGGGGTTCGATCCCGCCCCCAGATCGGATCGGGAGAGGGGGAGAGGAGTGGGGGGGTGCGAGTGGGGCGACGGGGTGGGGTTAGGGTTCGGTCGTGGGGATAAGGGGTGGCCGGTTGGGCCGGTTCGACCGGGCTGGCGGATGTGGCCAACTGGGCCGGTTGGCCCAGTCGGGCCAGGGGCACTTTTCCTTTTCTTTGTTTTTTTGTTGTTGTTTCTTTTGTTTTTTTTTTTTTTGGTTTTATAAAATATACAACTAGCCCCTAAATTAGTATTTATAAATACTCTATTGCCACATTAATTTCTCATCCCTAATAAAATAGTTTAATGTTTTAATATTTATAAAATGCATCTAATTATTTGTATAAGCCACTGTTTTATTTAGTTCAGTGCTATTAATTATTTTATAAAAATGTGATCCTCCACCATAATTACCTAAGCATTATTTGCCACCTCTAGAACATTTTAATTTTAATGTTTGAAAACTTTACCGTTTGACCTGATTTTGAAATTTTGAATTCGAACGGGATTAAACCATCGTGAGATTTACAACAGTAAGAGTGGTGACGTGGCATCATTAGCAGAGGTTACTGTAGCTTGATTATCCGGGCGTCACAATTCTCCTCCACTACAAGAAATCTCGTCCCGAGATTTAAGAGGGGAGTAGGGGGGAAGTTCTGGTTACGAAATTCTAACGTGTCTTCTCAGTCTGGGTTGCCCTTCTTGAAGAGGTTGATCCATAGCGTTGATGTCTTCATTTCTCTACACCCATGCATCATGAGGAAGCTGTCGTCCTTCCTTTGGGAGCTCCATCGTACTTACAGAGGAGTGAAGGATGGGTATACCGGAAGAATGGAATTCTGCATGGTTGCTTATCCGGTAGATAATCATTAGGGAACGTGGCGAAAAGTAACTCTCGAATTGAAATTTACAAAAATATCGAGAGCAAGGTAAGGAGATAACATGGGAAGTTTCAAGCGCATAGGCAATAATTCGTTGCCTGAAGTGAAGTGTGAGAGGGGTTCGGAGCAATGGGAATAAGTATTGCGTCAGATACTAGATTAATGATCTCATCAGAAGGTGGCTCATGAATTACACACGAGGCCACGCGTGAGGAATAACTTTGGGAACAGGGGGTGTACAGGAGAGTCAGTTTTCGATCCTGAGGAACTGTGGGTTATGGGCCCACCATGTGGGTTAAAAGCAGGAAGGGCGGTGACGTATTGCACGATCATGTTAGCAAGGCATGTCAGTGAATAACCGGTCAGTTATGTTGGTAGCATCATTGGTACCAAGGGCGAGGGGCAAAGAGAACCATTTTCCTGCTCGTTGAACGAGGCGGACCATTAGGCAAAGTTCTCTTCCATCGGTGGATACCAGAATGTCATCAACAATAGTAACAGGGTCTTACTGACAGAGTTATACACCGAGGTGTTTACATAAGCAGGAGAATATTCCTGCTTAGATCATATAGATCACAAGAAACGTTAAACCAACCAATGGAAGGGAAAATACGATTATCAGATTAAACAGGACAATGGAAAGGAAATTGTGTTTAAACACATATTTCAAGGGTATATCCTACCCAAGGACAAGCAGATCATGATATCCATGACATGATATAATGTAGAAAACTCTTTAGGTACGGGAGAGAATTTTCATGACATTATCCATACAGCGGTGTTTGGATAATTGAGTAGGAAACATTTAACATTGGGCTTCAATTGTTCCTGTTCAAAATCGGAGTACCACAGACATGCTTCAAGATAGCATGGACATGGTCAACAGGTGAATATCAGACTTTGGAAACACAAAGAGTCTATTAGGAATAACTTGTAGAATAAGTCTTATGATTTCCTCATGGAAGAATGGATAACCTTGTTGAAAAGGAAACTATAACAATAGGTCCTCCGGCCAGGTGTGCTAGGCATGACATCATCTTACCGGGTCATATAAGGACCAATGTTATGACTCTTGGAAAATATTCCAACCATCATATCTGACCGAGTTTCAGATCTGATTGGAGTCAGCATACCTCAGACTCAGGATGCCTGAGATAAAAAGGTACGACAAGAATTGACGAGAAGACCTCGTAAGGTTCTCAGGAAATGAACTATGGAAGCGAGTTTCGAAACAAGAGTTCATCAGTAAACCAAGGAGAGGATGAGGAGGTGGCTGATGAACTCAGCGACAAATCATTGGGATTTCCAAAAGATGGATTTCCACAATTATGCGAACAAAGAGATAACATTTGTCAGATCAAATGATATAGTGAGGTATGCTTGAGGAAAACATACACAATTAAACATTGGTAGAAGGTGCACCCGAACTACGGTCTTAGGTAGCATAATCAATGCTAGAAGGTGATTCGATAGCAAATGGCCTAAGAATGAGATGTCGACCATTAACTTCAAAGCAATAAGGTTGCTAGAAGTTTTAAAATTACTATTCCATTTGTCGGTATTCCGGTTAGGAACAACACGGGGACCAAGACAAGAATGGTGATGGCGATAAGTATCACCTATATCAAGAATTATCAAGAGGTGGTGAAATTACCACGACATTCTTGACATAAAAGGTGGTAATATTCCAAGGTAAAGAAGAACAAATGCTGGATAGCAAGGATCTCAAGATATAACACAAAACACGAATAAGTTTGTGTTGAACGGAAGGCAATAAAGTGGTCAATGATAACACAAACCATTGAGGGGCGAGGATGGTATTTCCCATCAAGAATTCGATATATAACTTGGAAGTGCTCAGGATGTTGATGATGACCACGACACATTTGTCGAGAGATTTCATGAAGATGTAATCGGTTGGCGATGGCATCAAGTCAATGATGATGCAGCGAAAGTCAAATAATACTTGAAGAAGAACTCATAAGAAGTTATGTAGTTCCGTGATAATCTCGAGATACCAGAGGGGGTAATACTCGATGACAGATCAAAGTAGAGGTTGGACTGGGGTATTGCTCTACAAAAGACAAGCGCTTAAACTTGCACGCAAAATGGTATTTAAAGAAGAACATGGCCGGAACCACGATTGCAAAAGGCCAGATCCCAGATATAAGATGAACTTATACCAAAGGAATAATTTAATTTAAGGGAAGCTTTAACGATAAGCTCTACATCGTGTCCATGGGCATGAACACAAAGTTCAAGGTCGACTCCTACTTCTCCAATGCATAACCTTTCATTCACTTCTCACTTTTGAAGAAGTTGTAGTGTTGAAATTTCATCTGGCAAAATACCAGAAGTGTATGACTCATGAAAAATTTCGATTTCACATAGTTTAGAGAAGGCATATGTTCAACCCATAGGGGCTTCTTAGAAACATATACCACAAGTTTCAAGGGTAAATATCACAAGCTCGAAAGTAGAGCAAGGTTGAGAAAGTACATGATACAATTTACCAAAGGCATTATGTATCCGAGGGAAGGCTCACAAGGTTATTGAATATGAAGGACGATGTCAGATAAAATCCAAAAAGTATCTGACGGTCCATAACAGGGCTGATGTGAGTATCGGTTCTCAATCAGAGGAAGAAGGAATACAAAGGCATCAGATTAGCATTTCCAAATCAAGGGATCAAAAGCCAACGCTCTCATTAAGAATGGATCAGTCGAATAGACTTAGGGGTACAATCGACGACAATTTGATTGGTCGATAACCAGCTCATGTTTAAAATGACGTGTGAGCTGGAAGGATGAATCATTGGATCTGATTGAGGCTGGCGAGCATTCACAACATTTTGAATCAACGGACTCAAAATGATAATGACAAGGGATGCCAATAAAATTATAGACTTATGGGATTAACCATAATGCAATCAAGTAAGAACTTCAAGAGTAATAGGCTACTCAGGATTTTCGGAAGTTCAAATAGTATTTTGAAGACTTTTGTGAAATACATGAACCAACTGGGGATGAGCAAATATCCGGTGAGTGCTAGAAATTACCCATAGTGGTATTCATGTGGCAAGGAATGCAAGGCAGTAGGCACAAAGTATTCTCGAAACAATAGAGAGAATTTTGGGGCATCTTGTAATAACAAGATCAATGAGGAATGATTATATGAATGGCACGTGTACGTGGTTATCCATAGAGGTTTATCGATAGAAGGGAATTGCAAAAGCAACATGCACAAGGTCTCAATAGAATATCAGAGAGTATCTTCGAAATCTTCTAGTGCAGCAGACGATCATCTGGCCTGAATGGGGCTCTTCGGGAGGAAGTATTTTCGAGAACCTAAAGTTAGATTTTATAAAAATCATTTAACCCGAATAGAAGAGAGATCAGAGTCCCAGAGTATAGGTCGAGGAATAAAAGATTCTAATACCACCCAAATGGCGACGTGGGCCCGTAAGCCACACAACCATGTTAGTAAACAGTTTTCACTGACTAGACTCGACTTCGGCCAAGGAATTTGGAAGGGGGATTCCTACAGGCAGTCGGCTCTGATACCAACTTGTGACGCCCCCGATTTAATCGTACACTAATCATACACGCAAACGTGTACGATCAAGATCAGGGACTCACGGGAAGATATCACAACACAACTCTACAAATAAAAAGTCATACAAGCATCATATTACAAGCCAGGGGCCTCGGAGGCTCGAATACAAGAGCTCGATCATAGACGAGTCAGCGGAAGCAACAATATCTGAGTACAAACATAAGTTAAACAAGTTTGCCTTAAGAAGGCTAGCACAAACTGGGATACAGATCGAAAGAGGCGCAGGCCTCCTGCCTGGGATCCTCCTAACTACTCCTGGTCGTCGTCAGCGGGCATCACGTAGTAGTAGGCACCTCCGGTGTAGTAGGAGTCGTCGTCGACGGTGGCGTCTGGATCCTGGGCTCCAACATCTGGTTGCAACAACCAGGAAGAAGGAAAGGGGGAAAGGAGGGAGAAAGCAACCGTGAGTACTCATCCAAAGTACTCGCAAGCAAGGAGCCACACTACATATGTATGCATTGGTGTCAACTGGAATAAGGCTATCATAGGTGGACTGAACTGCAGAATGCCGGAATAAGAGGGGGATATCTAGTCCTTTCGATGACTACTCTTCTGGCAGCCTCCGTCTTGCAGCATGTAGAAGAGAGTAGACTGAAGTCCTCCAAGTAGCATCGCATAGCATAACCCTAACCGATGATCCTCCCCTCGTCGCCCTGTGAGAGAGCGATCACCGGTTGTATCTGGCACTTGGAAGGGTGTGTTTTATTTAGTATCCGGTTCTAGTTGTCATAAGGTCAAGGTACAACTCCAAGTCGTCCTGTTACCGCAGATCACGGCTATTCGAATAGATTAACTTCCCTGCAGGGGTGCACCACATACCCCAACACGCTCGATCCCATTTGGCTGGACACACTTTCCTGGGTCATGCCCGGCCTCGGAAGATCAACACATCGCAGCCCCACCTAGGCACAACAGAGAGGTCAGCACGCCGGTCTAAACCTAAGCGCACTGGGGTCTGGGCCCATCGCCCATAGCACACCTGCACGTTGCGAACGCGGCCGGAAGCAGACCTAGCCTAGTGGCCTTCCAGTCCAATCCGGCGCGCGCCACTTAGTCGCTGACGTCACGAAGGCTTCGGCTGATACCACGACGCCGGGATACCCATAACTACTCCCACGTAGATGGTTAGTGCGTATAGACCAAATGGCCAAACTCAGATCAAATACCTAGATCTCGTTAAGCGTGTTAAGTATCCGCGAACGCCGACCAGGGCTAGGCCCACCTCTCTCCTAGGTGGTCGGAACCTGCCCTGTCGCTCCGCCTCAAAGATCCACTCGCGGGTGCTCCTACGAGCCGACCCGTCTTTAATCACCACATGTATCATGTATAAAGTATATAGTATATACCCGTGATCACTTCCCGAGTGATCACGGCCCGATAGTATAGCATGGCAGACGGACAAGAATGTAGGGCCACTGATGATAAACTAGCATCCTATACTAAGCATTAGGATTGCAGGTAAAGGTAACAACAGTAGTAGCAAGGATAGGCTATGCATCAGGATAGGATTAACGGGAAGCAGTAACATGCTACACTACTCTAATGCAAGCAGTATAGAAAAGAGTAGGCGATATCTGGTGATCAAAGGGGGGGCTTGCCTGGTTGCTCTGGCAAGAGAGAGGGATCGTCAACTCCGTAGTCGTACTGGGTAGCAGCGGCGTCGGTCTCGGTGTCTATCGAGAGAAGAGGGGGGAGAAACAATAAATATATAAGCAAGCATATGCATAGTGATGCATGACATGACAAGTAACGACGTTAGAGGTGCCCTAACGCGGTATTAGGTGATACCGGTGAAGGGGGATAACATCCGGGAAAGTATCCCCGGTGTTTCGGGTTTTCGGACAGATGAACCGGAGGTGAAATGCTGCAGGTTCACTATGCTAGGGACGCGTGGCGGGCGAACGGGCTGCGTATCCGAATTCGTCTCGTCGTTCTGAGCAACTTTCATGTACAAAGTTTTTCCATCCGGGCTACGGTTTATTTTATATTAATTTTAAAAGATTTAAATCATTTTTAGGATTTATTTAATTAATTTAATCAACATTATCCAGAATAGTGTCTGCTGACGTCATCATGATGTCAGCATGACGTCAGTAGTTGACTTGGCCAACCTGACAGGTGGGTCCCGTTCGTCACACTCTGTTTTGATTAACTAACAGTTAATTAGGTTAATTAGTGATTAGGTTAATCTAATTATAATTAATTAACTTAATTAATTCCTTAATTAATTAATTAATTAATTAATTATTTTTATTATTATTATATTTTTTAATTCTTTTCTTCTCTTTTTTTAATTAAAACGTTCTGGGGCGGTGGGGCCCGTTGTCATAGGCCCAGGGGGCCTATCGGGCGCGGTTAACGGGCGTGCGCCCGTGCGAGGGCACGGGGCAACAGGGCGTCGGCGGGGCCGTAGCCCGGCACGGTGGTGCAAGGTCGTGGCCTCGGAGAGGCCAGCAGGGGGCACAGGTGCGGCGCGGCTTGGGGCCAGGCGCGCGACGGCGGTCGACGGCGGCGACCGGGGCGGCTTGAACGGCGTCGAGGAGGGGTACAGGCGCGGTTGGGGGCAGGGCGAGGTGCGTGGCCAAGGCGCGCATAGGGCAGCCAAGGCGCTCGTGGAGGCGCTGCCGGACGTAGCCGTTCGCGACCAGAGGTCCACGGCGGGCGCGGCTGGACGACGCAGGCGAGGCTGCAGGAAGCAGGGGAGGCGAGGCGCGTTGGTGCGGGGCGACGGGCGCGGCCAGGGAGCGGCCCGACCGCAGTGAGCGGGGCGACGCGGTCGCACGGTGACTGGGCCAGGAGAAGGGGAGCTCACAGGGGGGCGTAGGGATCTGGCAGTGGCTCGGGGAGGAGTTGAGGTCGCGTCCCGGCGAGGAGGAGACGAGGACGACGGGCGGCGACGCAGTCGTGGCGGCGTGGGGCTCCGGTGAGCGTTGATGGCGGCCTGGGACGGCACCAGCGACGGGGTCGGTGAGGCGACGAGCAACGGCGTCGGCGGGCAACGGCAAGCGGCGTCGGGCAGCACCGGGTGGCGGGGCGCGGCCGTCGGGGCGGCGTCAGGGGCAGCGGCCTCGGGCGCTGGGGGGGGTTCGATCCTACCCCCAGATCGGATCGGGAGAGGGGGAGAGGAGTGGGGGGGTGCGAGTGGGGCGACGGGGTGGGGTTAGGGTTCGGTCGTGGGGATAAGGGGTGGCCGGTTGGGCCGGTTCGACCGGGCCGGCGGATGTGGCCAGCTGGGCCGGTTGGCCCAGTCGGGCCAGGGGCACTTTTCCTTTTCTTTGTTTTTTTTGTTGTTTCTTTTGTTTTATTTATTTTTTTTGGTTTTATAAAATATACCACTAGCCCCTAAATTAGTATTTATAAATACTCTATTGCCACATTAATTTCTCATACCTAATAAAATAGTTTAATGTTTTAATATTTATAAAATGCATCTAATTATTTGTATAAGCCACTGTTTTATTTAGTTCAGTGCTTTTAATTATTTTATAAAAATGTGATCCTCCACCATAATTACCTAAGCATTATTTGCCACCTCTAGAACATTTTAATTTTAATGTTTGAAAACTTTACCGTTTGACCTGATTTTGAAATTTTGAATTCGAACGGGATTGAACCATCGTGAGATTTACAACAGTAAGAGTGGTGACGTGGCATCATTAGCAGAGGTTACTGTAGCTTGATTATCCGGGCGTCACAATTAACTAAATATCACTCTTCAACTAAAAATGACAGCAGTTCTCGTGAGCGCTAAAGTTTCTGGTTTTTACAGCAAGTTCAACAAGACTTTCCCCAAGTCTTCCCAACGGTTCTACTTCGCACAAACACTAATTAAACACAAAAAACACAACCAAAACAGAGGCTAGATAATTTATTTATTACTAAACAGGAGCAAAAAGCAAGGAATAAAAAATAAAATTGGGTTTCCTCCCAACAAGCGCTATCGTTTAACGCCCCTAGCTAGGCATAACAAGCGAGGATAGATCTAGGTATTGCCATCTTTGGTATTAGATAAGGAAAGAGCAAGATTGCTATCTATAGAATTAATATTTCTATTTTGATAAAGCACATGGCCATTAATGGAAGAAGAATGATTAAGTATGTTACGGAAGTTTGTATCTAAGCTAGCCTTTATCTCTTTAATAGATTCGTTTTGGTGAGAAAGCAAGAGATATGTAATTTCAGTTTTCTCACTAATGGGGTGCCGAAATATAGTTTTCATCCTCTCATAAGTATCTATGGGGTCCCCTTCAAGAAACCCCCCCCCTCGAAAATATAATCTAAAACTTGTTTGAACGAAGCGGGTAGCCCAACATAAAACACTTTTTAAGTAAACCTCAATTTGATATTGGGGTACATCGCTAGCCCGGATCCTTAACAGCCTATCCCAAGCATCTTTCAAGGATTCATCAAGTAAATAGCGAAAAATTCCAAAATCATCTTCATCAAAATTACTAAGGTTCTCATTTATAACTCCGGCAAATTGATCTATAGCATTCCGATTCATGAGTTTAGATAAGATAGCAGGATTGTCTAAAGCACTAGAACTTGGGAGAGAACTCCCAACTCTTTTTGGTTCAGACATAGCGGAAGAAAGGCAAGCGGAAAGAGAGGGCGAATAAAGCGACAAGGGTGAATTGGGGGGAGAGGAAAACGAGAGGCAAATGGCAAATAATGTAATACGAGAGATAGGGATTGTGATGGGTACTTGGTATATTGACTTTTGCGCAGACTCCCCGGCAACTGCGCCAGAAATCCTTCTTGCTACGTCTTGAGCTTGCGTTGGTTTTCCCCGAAGAGGAAGGGATGATGCAGCAGAGTAGCGTAAGTATTTCCCTCGGTTTTTGAGAACCAAGGTATCAATCCAGTAGGAGGCCACGCTCAAGTCCCTCGTACCTGCACAAAACGATAGCTACTCGCAACCAACGCGATTAGGGGTTGTCAAGCCCTTCACGGTCACTTACGAGAGTGAGATCTGATAGATAGAATATTTTTGGTATTTTTGGTATAAAGGTGCAAAGTAAAAAGTAAAGGCAAAGTAAATAGCAAAACAATATTAAAGTGATGGAGATTGATATGATGAGAATAGACCCGGGGGCCATAGGTTTCACTAGTGGCCTCTCTCAAGAGCATAAGTATTCTACGGTGGGTGAACAAATTACTATTGAGCAATTGACAGAATTGAGCATAATTATGAGAATATCTAGGCATGATCATGTATATAGGCATCACGTCAGTGACAAGTAGACCGAAACGATTCTGCATCTACTACTATTACTCCACTCATCGACCGCTATCCAGCATGCATCTAGAGTATTAAGTTAAACCAGAGTAATGGCTTAAGCAAGACGACATGATGTAGAGAGATAAATTCATGCAATATGAAATAAACCCCATCTTGTTATCATCGATGGCAACGATGCAATACGTGCCTTGCTGCCCCTTCTGTCACTGGGAAAGGACACCGCAAGATCGAACCCAAAGCTAAGCACTTCTCCCATGGCAAGAACTACCAATCTAGTTGGCCAAACCAAACGGATAATTCGAAGAGACTTGCAAAGATAACCAATCATACATAAAAGAATTCAGAGAAGATTCAAATATTATTCATAGATAGACTTGATCATAAACCCACAATTCATCGATCTCAACAAACACACCGCAAAAAGAAGACTACATCGAATAGATCTCCACGAGAGAGGGGAGAACTTTGTATTGAGATTCAAAGAGAGAGAAGAAGCCATCTAGCTACTAAGTATGGACCAGAAGGTCTGAGGTAAACTACTCACACTTCATCGGAGAGGCTAGGATGATGTAGAAGCCCTCCGTGATGATGGCCCTCTTCCGGTGGAGCTCCGGAACAGGCCCCAAGATGGGATCCCGTGGATACAGAAGGTTGCGGCGGTGGAATTAGGTTTTTGGCTCCTCTTCTGATTGTTTGGGGGTACGTGTGTATATATAGGTGGAAGAAGTACGCCGGAGGAGCAACGAGGGGCCCATGAGGTTGGGGGCGCGCCCTAGGGGGGGCGCCCCCCACCCTCGTGACCGCCTCTTTTGTTCCTTGGAGCAGGGTCCAAGTCTCCTGGATCACGTTCGGTGAGAAAATCATGTTCCCAAAGATTTTATTCCGTTTGGACTCCATTTGATATTATGTTTCTCCGAAACACTGAAATAGGAAAAAAATAGCAATTCTGGGTTGGGCCTCCAGTTAATAGCTTAGTCCCAAAAATAATATAAAAATGGAAAATAAATCCCAATATAGTCCAAAACAGTAGATAATATAGCATGGAGCAATCAAAAATTATAGATACGTTGGAGACGTATCACCACCCACGACAACGGCAGGCATTTCACCATGCATCACGTAGTGGACACACACGTGAGGGGGAAGGCCCTCTCGGTGTTGTACACAAACAATCCGGTCTCGGCGGGGAGCTCCATCCAAACTATGGAGCAGTTCCTTACCGAGGACAAGTACCAAGTGGTCGGCTTCGATCTCGAGTACACCATCGGTCGTGTAGGCCACGATTAGAAGATTGCCATCGCCAGTTCTGCGTGCGACATGACGTCCTCGTCTACCACTACCTGAAGGTGAAACTATCCCTGGGTGGTTTTGGTAATTCCTAACAACATATAGCTCATTGAGCTAATACTATTTCAAAATAAATATTTCAGGAAAGCTCAATGATTGGCATGGCATGGATTAGAAATGTGGACACCTCAAAATGCTAAGGACAAAAGATTGGCTCAAGCTCTAAAGCTCAAGACTCTACATTTTACCTTTTAGTGATCCAAGATCACATTGAGTCCATAGGAAAAGCCAATACTATTAAAAGGGGATGAGGTGTTGCTTAATGGGATACTTACTCAAAGTTCTTAGTGATATGCTCCAAAACCCTCAACCACTTTCTCATCTCCACATATGTCCCAAACCAAAAGTCAAACTTGGCCCCACCAAAACTTTCCATCCGGCGCCACGGAGTTTAGTTGACATAGCCACTGCCACAAAACCCTAGTCTTTTCGGTCTCACCGATAGGGATCTCGATCTCACCGAGATGGGATTACAAACTCTCAGTTTCCCTTCCTAACGTTTCGGTCTAACTGAGATGAGCGATCGGTCCCACCAAGTTCGCAATGCAAACTCTCTGTTTCCCCTTCATAACGTTTCGGTCCAACCGAGATGAGCGAATCGGTCCCACCGAGTTTGCCTGACCAATTCTCCAGTTAGCTTATTACCAAAATTGGTCCCACCGAGTTTGTGTAATCGGTCTCACCAAGATTACGTTATGCCCTAACCCTAATGAAATCGGTCCCACCGAGTTGACATGTCAGTCCCACCGAAAATCCTAACGTTCACATTTTGAACTGAATCGGTCCGACCGAGTTTCACAAGTCGGTCCCACCGAGTTTGGTCAATTGTGTGTAACGGTTAGATTTTGTGTGGAGGCTATATATACCCCTCCACCCACTCTTCATTCATGGGGAGAGCCATCAGAACATGCCTATACTTCCAACTTACATTTTCTGAGAGAGAACCACCTACACTTGTGTTGAGATGAAGATCTTCCATTCCAACCACATAAATCTTGATTTCTAGCCGTCCCCAAGTGGCTTTCCACTCAAATCATCTTTCCACCAAATCCAAATCTGTGTGAGAGAGTTGAGTGTTGGGGAGACTATCATTTGAAGCACAAGAGCAAGGAGTTCATCATCAACACACCATCTCTTACCTTTTGGAGAGTGGTGTCTCCTAGATTGGTTAGGTGTCACTTGGGATCCTCCGTCAAGATTGTGGAGTTGAACCAAGGAGTTTGTACGGGCAAGGAGATCGCCTACTTCGTGAAGATCTACCCTAGTGAGGCAAGTCCTTCATGGGCGATGGCCATGGTGGGATAGACAAGGTTGATTCTTCGTGGACCCTTCGTGGGTGGAGCCCTCCATGGACTCGCGCAACCATTATCCTTCGTGGGTTGAAGTCTCCAGCAACGTGGATGTACGATAGCACCACCTATTGGAACCACACCAAAAATCTCCATGTCTACATTTCGTTTGCTCCCTCCAAACTCCTCCCTTTACCTTCATATGCAATTGTTTTACATTCCACTTCTATACTCTTAGAATTGCATGTGTAGGTTGATTACTTGAATTGTGCTAAGTTGCTAAAATCTGCCAAGACTTAAAATTGGGAAAAGGATAGACTTTTATTTGGTCAAGTAGTCTAATCACCCCCCCTCTAGACATACTTTCGATCCTACAAGTGGTATCAGAGCTTTGGTCTCCATTTGCTTTGATTTCCATAGCTTTTGGTGATCATAGCCTTGGTTTCACAACCTAGGAGAGTATGGCGTCTAGTGAGGGAAGTTACCACCGTAGAGGTCCTTACTTTGATGGTACTAATTTTGCTAATTGGAAGCATAAGATGAAAATGCATATTCTTGGACATAACAATGCCGTTTGGGCTATTGTGTGTATTGGCTTGCAAGGTGAATTATTTGATGGGAGAGAACCAAATCGTGAAGCTACCGCGGAAGAGTTGAAGATGCTGCAATACAATGCTCAAGCTTGTGATATTCTCTTCAACGGATTGTGCCCCGAAGAATTCAACAAAATCAGCCGTCTTGAGAATGCAAAGGAAATTTGGGATACTTTGATTGATATGCACAAAGGTACCGACTCCGTCAAGGAATCCAAATTGGATGTGCTTCAAAGTCAACTTGACAAGTTCAAAATGAAGGATGGTGAAGGTGTCGCTAAAATGTACACTAGGCTTGCTCTCATCACAAATGAGATTGCCAGCTTAGGAAGTGAAGAGATGACCGATAGATTCATCATCATGAAGATTCTAAGAGCCTTGGATGGAAAATATGATACCCTGTGCACATTGATCCAAATGATGCCCAATTACAAAGATCTCAAGCCAACGGAAGTCATTGGAAGAATTGTTGCTCATGAGATGTCACTCAAGGATAAGGAAGAGCTTCACAACAAGTCAATTGGTGCTTACAAAGCCTCATGTGATGCTCCCACATCATCATGTGAGAAACAAGCCTTCAATGAAGAATTGAGCCTAATGGTGAAGAATTTCAACAAGTTCTACAAAAGTAGAAGCAAGGAAAGAAGATCCAAGTCAAGGTCCTAAAGTGACAAAGGATCTTCAAGTCGTGAACGTAATTGCTACAATTGTGGAAGACCTGGACACTACTCCATTGAGTGTACGGCTCCCTACAAAAGAAGAGAAGATTCTCCCAAAAGAAGAAGTAGAAGAGAAGAATCACCACTAAGAGAGAGAAGGAGTAGAGATGACCGTTATGAACGAAGAACATCACGGAGAAGCAAGGATTCGGAAAGGAAGGACAAATCATCAAGGAGCTACACAAAACGAAGACATCAAGCTCACGTTGGTGAATGGGTATCCGGCTCCGACTCCGACAATCACTCTGAGAGAAGTTATCACTCCGCCTCCGAATATACTCAAGATGAAGGTGTTGCCGGTCTAGCAGTTGTGTCAACCAACTCCTACGACAAATTTGACTCACCAAATGAAGGAATTGGAAGATGCTTCATGGCTAACGGCCCAAAGGTATCACACCCCGAGTATGTTGATTTCAATAGTGATGAAGATGACTTGCTAGGTGATGATTAATTACTTGTTGACAATTCTAGTGATGAAAACTATGATGAACTTGCTATTAATCATGCTAATCAAGATAAAACGAATGACGATGATAAGAAGGAGATTGAGCATCTAACTAAAGAACTAAACACTCTTAAGTTAGCTCATGAAACTACCTTGGAAAATCATCGAGATCTTTTAAAGACTCATGAGAAGTTACGCTTCGAAAAGCTCAACCTTGAGCAAGACCATGGGTTCTTAAAAGCGAACAATAATGATCTTCGCAAGAAAAGTTCTTCTTACATTGCCAAGCGTTTACTCTTCTCTACTTACATGCCACAAGTTAAATCTAGCAACAAGAGTAAGAAAAATTCTTCTTCTAGTAGTAAGAATAATCATGCCAAAACCAATGATGTTGCTTCTAGTAGTTCTCTTGATTCCACTAAAGATTCGCTTAGCCAAGTTACACTTGAGCAAGAAAATAGCTTATTGAAGGGAATTGTAGAGAAATGTGTTTACAAGAGCCTTGCCGGAAGTATGCAATTTGAGGAAATTGTACGCAAGCAAGGAAGACACCGGAAGAATCAAGGTGTTGGTTTTGAACGAAAGTCCAATGCCAATGGAGTTGAGTGGGAAGAACATCAATACCCCAAGACGAAGTTTGTTCCTCAACAAGAGAAGTATGTTCCTACTTCTTTCCAAGGAACACAACCTCAAGATGATATTCCACCACAAGACCACAAGCAAAAAAGGCAAGGTCAACCTTCAAGAGGAGATTGATGCATTGGAGGAAGCTCCCAAAGCCTTGGTCAAGTGGGTTCCCAAGACCACATCAAGTTCAATTCATCAAGTACGACTACAACTCCAAGGATTCCCATCAAGATGGCGTGGATCCCGAAGAAAAAGAACTAGAGAGTTCCTGAGGGTGACTCCGCCAACATACTACAATCATATCATTTTGGCAAGGACAAGTGCAAACAACTTCCATATCTTGCACTAGTTCAAGGAGTCACAAACCCTCTTGTTGGTAAGACAAGGGACAAGGTAACCTAATGCTTTCATGGACATCACCTTATGTGAACATCACTCTATGTCTATGGATATCCTTGTTTGTTCCTTGTGGGACTAACCCGTGTAGGTATTGAAAGTGCAACTCACTCTAATGGATTGCTCCAAATGATCTACATCAAGATTGAGCATCTACATCTTCAACACCTACATGAAGTCATCATCGACGAAACCCAAGGTTAGTTCATCCCTCTTAAGGGGGATATCACATCTAGGGGGAGCTTCACTCAAATCAATTGAGCTAAAGCAACTCTAATGGTGTGAACACAACAATACTTTATGTAAAACTAGCAACGCCACTTATGCTTAAACGATGAGTATGACCTATGATCAAATGTTCTCATTTGACTCCTCAGTCAATATACTCATATATAGATGACCTAGTCATCGCTCATTGCCTGATAGATGCTAGAGTGTTTGTTCATGCTTTGCCACATATTTCATTTGCCATTTTATTGTGTGAGCATGTTGGTTGCATATTTTACTCATTCGAGGACATCCACTTGTGGTTTTGATTGTTTGGCGTTTTTCTCTTTTGCCTAGTGGATGAACAAGAATGCCTAAGAACCTCCTCTAGCTATCTATGATTTTCTTGTCTCAAACTCTATTCATGCTACATCACAAAGTTTCATCAAGCCAGATTCGAACCACTCTATGTGAGGAGCACTCGGAGTCCCCGATTCGTCATAGACTTAAACTTCCAAAACCTCTTTGTGCATTTCGGTATGACCGAGTCATCCACTTCGGTCACACCGAGTTCGCTAAGTTGATCTAGGTTTTCAATCTCGGTGCAACCGATTTGAACTTTTCGGTCACACCGAGTTGCAGTAACCGCTCGCGTTCCTGCATCTCGGTGCCACCGAGTTATTCCACTCGGTCACGCCGACAGGGTCAGGATATATGTACTCATGGGTTGAATTTTGGAAATTTCTCCAAAACTCTTCACCCCGCGCGTGTCCTGCTCTGCCTCCTTTGGTCTCCGGATCGTCTCCTCGCCGCCAGCGACCTCCCGCCGCTGGTCTCCGTCACTGTCAACGGAATTCTGCTCTGCCGTTGTCACCGTAGCAAACTCTCTTCAAGCTAGGGTATGAGTTTGACTCTTTGTGCTATTTCCCAACTACGATTCGTAGCACATTTACTTTGCCATGATCTTTACCACGTATGCAATCAATCTGTCCAGAAGAAAACATCCTTAGATTATAATTGATTTGAAAATTTAGGGTTAGGTATCCTCCGGACTCATCTCGGACCGACCGAATTGTAGAAATCGGTATCACTGATTTGGCTTAGGCCATAGCACATGCATTTTCGGTCTGACCAAAAATTGCAAATCGGTGTGACCGAGTTCGATTCTTTGTGAAACCCTAGCAGTCTCGGTGCCACCGAACTGTGACTCGGTCTGAGCGAGTTCACTAGTTTAGGTTCCAAAAGTTGCTTCGGTATCACCGAGTTTATCAAATCAGTAGCTCCGAAATGCTTTCTGTGGAGAACTAAAACTAAGTTTTTAAGTCATCTGTTTTGAAAAACTCTGCACTTTCTGATGCTCATCCACTCTACCTCATCTACATCTATTCACATGGTCTGCTGTTAGTAAGTTTGCAAAATGTCTGATCAGAGTGACCGCTAGAACAGGTCTGAGGAACATGTGCAACTGAGTGAGGGTTCAGATCCCTCAAGCACTTCTGATGATGGCAGCGTGAGCACTCTAAGTAACTTGCCAAAGGCAGCCACCAGAACAAGGAAGAAGAGAACCTCAGATTCAGAGGATGAGGACTATGTGGCTACTAAGGAGGAGGTAACCTCCAAGGAGAAGGTGCTGAAAAGGAGTATGGCATAGCTGCTACAGTTATGCCAGGGATGAATAAGAAGGCTCTAGCAAGAAGGATTCCTATGTCAAAGGCCAGAGCCTCTACTCAAGAGACAATGGACTTCACTCTTGAATCCAAAGAGGCTGGAGAAGGCAAGAAGAGAAAGGAGAGGGTCAAGAAGACCACTGTCAGAGTTCTAGGGAGATCATCCATGTTCATGGATCCCACAGAAGAAGATGAAGAGTAAGAGAATGCTCCAGCACCCAAAGCTCAGAAGCTTATGGGAGATGCGATTAAGTCAGGGCCTGCAACATCAAAGCCCAAAGCTGCTCTGAAAGCTCAAGCTCAGAAGCCCACTAAGCCCAAGAGGAACACCAGAACTATGCCTGCTGAAGAGGAGAACAAGGCCCCAGCGCCTGAAGCTGAAGAAGAGGATGATGAATCCCATGTGTTGAGAAAGTTGAAACCCAAGAACCCATACCACAATGATACTCATCCAGTGGCTGAAGACATGCACATCAGAAAAGATGCTGGACTGAGATTGTGGAGACTGTCTAATCCCTATGCTGTGAGGAGAAGGACTGCAGTTGACTACAGGTTCCACACAAAAGAACAGCAAGACTTCTATGAAACTATTTTGCTTAACAAGAAAACCATTGTTTGTGACATGAGATGGATTGATTGGGAATTTATCAAGGATAATGAAGATCATTTCCCAGGAGTATATGACAGCTTCAAAGCATGTGGAGTAGATGAATTTGTTGGACAGAATCTCACAAGATGGAATGATGAGCTGATCATGCAATTTTACTCCAGTACTCACTTTTATCTAGATGGGAAGATCATATGGATGTCTGAAGGTACTAGGTACCAGTCCACTGTTGAAGAATGGGCCAAGCTGATAAACGCCCCAGAGGAACATGAGGATGACTTGGATGTGTATGCCAAGAAGAAGAAAGACCACAACTCTATGGCAAACATGTACAAGGAGATCCCAGATAAAGCTTTGGAGACTCACAGGCTTGGATCACTACATTACTTGTTGTCTGGTCTACCTACCATCAACTGGATCCTAAGGCACACATTGCTACCCAACTCAGGAGATCATAAGATGATCAGAGGGCATTCTATCAACCTGCTACAGCTTTTTGATGTCCCTCAAAAGTTCAAGGTCATGAGTCTGATTGTAGAGACAATCAAGAGGACTGCTGCTGACCAGAAGGGAAGCTGTGGGTATGCTCCACACATTCAAGAGCTCATCAACTCCAAGATGGGCACAAGAACATATCTGTTGGATAAAGAGCATCTACCCTTATATCCTGATTTTGAAGACAACATTGTAGTGATGAATGAGGAGGAACCATCATCAACTCAAGCACAGGAGAAGAGAGCCAAAGAAAAGGCTGAGAAAGCTGTTATTGACGTTCTGGGAACGGGGGTCCCCAGACTTGCCTGCCTGCGGCCTGTGGCGTGGCTCAAAAGGGGCCCCAGGACGGCCCATCTTCACCAACACAGACCCAAGACCCTCGCGAGGGGCCAAGCCTCGCGGGGCGGACGACGCGGAGCTTCCTCAGCCACGGCCTCATCAGGCTGGCTCGCGAGGAGGCGGAGAGATCAAGGCGGGGTACCTCATGAGGTGCCCGTGACGCAAGCCAGGACGACCAAAGGCGCCAGGCGGGTGCCAGCCCGCGCAGCGTCCTCCTTTCCTCTTTGGTGCAAAGGGAGCAAGCGCAGCTGCGGAGTACTGAGGCATCAGGCAAAGATTGCCATTTCGGTGCAACAAGACCAAGACCAGGAGGACTGCAAGACGGAGGTCATTGTGGAGCCCAAGACGGCGTCACCACCAGAGCTTTGTGCAGGCGAAGACTACTTTTGTCGGGATAGCTGGTACTAGCTGTCCCCCTTCAAATTAGCCCGACATTGTTGGCTCCCTTCCCGCTCGATATTTCGGAAGAGGACCAGGGCCTCTATAAATAGGACCAACCACCCACAGAACAAAAGAAGAGAGAGACGAGAGAAGGAAGGAGAGAGAGAGGGAAGGGTGACTGAACTCCTCCCAGCAGTTCATCACCCCAGCCAAGAGCAGACCCTCGCGAGGCTGTTCTTCCTTGTATTGTTCATCATCATCAGCCCAAGAGGAAATCCACCACACCACACACTGGAGTAGGGTATTACACCACAACGGTGGCCCGAACCAGTATAAACCCTGTGTCATTCGTGTTGCTCTTTCCATAGCTTAGATCTTAGCGAGGTGGAGGGGTGCAAGTAGGTAGGAGGCGAAATCTCCGCGCGCACCCCAGTGTTCGAACCTCAAGGGTCTGCCAGAACCCAAAATCCGACAGCTGCCAAGATGCCAAGTGTTGAAGAGGCATCTCAAGTTTTCCTGAAGAGCAAGCAAGATCAATTTGCATATCTGATCCAGTCTACACTAAGGATTGAGAAGGGCTTGGCCACCCTGACTCAAAACAGGAGAGCTTGGAGAGGATCATAGAAACCAAATTTTATGATCTTGATCTGAAGGTAACTGAGATTCAAACAGCAATTGAGCAGCTCCAAGAGATAACAGAACAAAAGAGAGGGAAGGCAACTACTGATGCATTTCAGCGAGTTCCTAGAGGACAGAGGTCTGCTGCAGCGCATGTACCTGATACAAGAGCAACAGCATCAGCACAAGCAGCTACAGCCTCAGTACCACCTCCAGCAGCCACTCCACCAGCTCCAACTACATCAACGGATGCCTTCGTCCTTGGAGTTCTCTCTACACCACCTCCCGAAGACCAAAGCCTGAGAAACGCATAGATCATAGGATTCGAGAGAGTGTTTTGCTTCTTTGCTTTTGGTTGAACTTTTTATTGTGTGTCTGTGTGAGATACTTTATGTCCTTGTGTGAGATACTTGTGTGATCATGTGATTGATCATATGCTACTTTAATGCTTGCTTGGATGATATTATCCTCTATTTTCTTATATGATCATTCACTTTGCTTGGTGGTGAGTGCATGCTTTTAAGTTATATCATTTTGAGCTCTCCACCAAGATGTATGTGACATGTAAGAGTAACCCATGATCCTAATCGACTGTGCATTTGCATTCAAAAGCAAATTTTAAATAATGCACAAATTTTGGGGGAGCTCTTGCTTATCACATACTTCTCAAAGCGATGATGTATTTCAATCTTATAATCATTTGTCGGAGCTTTGATCTATATGTTGTCATCAACTACCAAAAGGGGGAGATTGAAAGTGCAACTATCCCTGGGTGTTTTTCGTAATTCCGAACAACATATAGCTCATTGATCTAATACTATTTCAAGATAAATATTTCACGAAAGCTCAATGATTGGCATGGCATGGATTAGAAATGTGGACCCCTCAAAATGCTAAGGACAAAAGATTGGCTCAAGATCTAAATCTCAAGACTCTACATTTTACCTTTTAGTGATCCAAGATCACATTGAGTCCATAGGAAAAGCAATACTATTAAAAGGGGATGAGGTGTTGCTTAATGGGTTACTTGCTCAAAGTGCTTAGTGATATGCTCCAAAACCCTCAACCACTTTCTCATATCCACATATGTCCCAAACCAAAAGTCAAACTCGGCCCCACCAAAACTTTCCATCCGGCGCCACCGAGTTTAGTTGACATAGCCACTGCCACAAAACCCTAGTCTTTTCGGTCTCACTGATAGGGATCTCAGTCTCACCGAGATGGGATTGCAAACTCTCTATTTCCCTTCGTAACGTTTTGGTCTAACCGAGATGAGTGATCGGTCCCACCAAGTTTGCAATGCAAACTCTCTGCTTCCCCTTCGTAATGTTTCAGTCCAACCGAGATGAGCGAATCGGTCCCACCGAGTTTGCCTGACCAACTCTCTGGTTAGCTTATTACCAAAATCGGTCCCACATAGTTTGTGTAATCGGTCTCACCGAGATTACGTTATGCCCTAACCCTAATGAAATCGGTCCCACCGAGTTGACATGTCAGTCCCACCAAAAATCCTAACGTTCACATTTTGAACTGAATCGGTCCGACCGAGTTTCAAAAGTCGGTCCCACCGAGTTTGGTCAATTCTGTGTAATGGTTAGATTTTGTGTGGAGGCGATATATACCCCTCCACCCACTCTTAATTCACAGAGAGAGCCATCAGAACATGCCTACACTTCCAACTTACATTTTCTGAGAGAAAACCACCTACACTTGTGTTGAGATCAAGATCTTCCATTCCAACCACATAAATCTTGATTACTAGCCATCCCCAAGTTGCTTTCCACTCAAATCATCTTTCCACCAAATCCAAATCTGTGAGAGAGAGTTGAGTGTTGGGGAGACTATCATTTGAAGCACAAGAGCAAGGAGTTCATCATCAACACACCATCTATTACCTTTTGGAGAGTTGTGTCTCCTAGATTGGTTAGGTGTCACCTGGGAGCCTCCATCCAGATTTTGGAGTTGAACCAAGGAGTTTGTACGGGCAAGGAGATTGCCTACTTCGTGAAGATCTACCCTGGTGAGGCAAGTCCTTCATGGGCGATGGCCATGGTGGGATAGACAAGGTTGCTTCTTCGTGGGTGGAGCCCTCCGTGGACTCACGCAACCGTTACCCTTCGCGGGCTGAAGTCTCCATCAACGTGGATGTACGATAGCACCACCAATCGGAACCACGCCAAAAATCTCTGTGTCTACATTGTGTTTGCTCCCTACAAACTCCTCCCTTTAGCTTCATGTGCAATGTTTTACATTCCGCTGCTATACTCTTAGACTTGCATGTGTAGGTTGTTTACTTGACTAGTGGTAAGTTGCTAAAATCTGCGAAGACTTAAAATTGGGAAAAGGCTAGATTTTTATTTGGTCAAGTAGCCTAATCACCCCCCTCTAGACATACTTTCGATCCTACACTACCACCTGGTCACAAGGCCTTGCGAGCATTTCTCCAGGTTTATCAACAGCTCCGACTAGAGTTTTGCTATGGTGGACACCACCAACGATCTAAAAGCGCTCAAGGTTTCGAGCTTGAAATGCCAGAATCTTGTCAACATCCAGGACCACTACAAGGTCTGGGGCAGCGACAACAACGAATAGAGCTCCCTGGTTGACCTCAGCTTGGCCATCATCGACCCCTACTACATGAAGATGAAGGATGAGAGCAAGAAGGACAAGAACACCTGGCATAGTGTTTGGCATGAGAGATTGGATGAACAACACATCAAGTACGCGGCCAAGGACGCGTACACAAGCTACGAGATGTATAGTCGGATCGTTGACATGAGGAAGTGTCTTCTTCCTTCCCCAGATGAGGGATCAAGCCACAGAGCAGTGGCGGGAGCGTTAGAAGAAGTAGATAACTAGACTATCGTTTCTCCTACTTTAGAATGCATGCAATCATTTATTGAGGTGTGTGCGACTGATCTGTATAGTCACTTATGTAATAGGATCTTTATTTCAGTTATATATATACATGTTATTCTTTTGTAGACAGAGCAAAACGCACAACTTATTAGCAGCAATCGTTTGTGTTTTTATTGGTCTTCCCACACATTTCTGATTACGGACCTATTTTCCATGTATCACACACATCTTGTTTAGTTGAACCGTTTCAATTGTGTCGCCTAATCACACACAGTTCATCCTAGTGAACTGTATGCCGTATATCACACACACCCTCATCTGGCTGCCCATTTCTGTTGTCCTACATCATCACAAACAGTTCTTCTGGATTAACCATTTGCCACTCATCGCACACGCAAATCTAATAAGAACCATGTTTGATGTTGCCGCCATCGCAAATATTTTGCATATTTTTTGATGGTTTTATTACATCATCGTTTGTGATTGATGAATGACACACAATTTCGTCTAAGGGTCTCTGATTCGACTGTCGCATTTGGACCAACTTGCAGTAGTGCATAGACATGAGTTTTCATTTGATAACGGGATCACATCATTAGGAAAATGATGTGATGGACAAGACCCAAACTATAAACATAGCATATGATCATATCAAGTTTATTGCTATCATTGTCTGCATGTCAAAGTATCAATTCCTATAACCATCAGTTCATGCAACTCACTGACACCAGAGGAGTACCTTGTGTAGCAAACATGAGAATGTAACAGGGTGACTATAAAGATGCTCTACATGTATATCCGAGGGTGTCTGTTTAGTTGGCATGGATCAATACTGGGATTTGTCACTTCGTATGACAGAGAGGTATCTCAGGGCCCACTCGGTAATACAACATCACAATGAGCTTGCAAGCAATGTGACTAAAAAAATTAACCACGGGATCTTGTATTATATAACGAGTAAAGAGAGTTGCCGGTAACGAGATTGAACTAGGTATGGAGATATCGACGATCAAATCTCATGCAAGTAACATGCCGATAGGCAAAGGGAACTACATACGGGATTAGCTGAATCCTTGGCATCAAGGTTCGACCCATAAAGACCTTTGTAGAATATGTAGGAACCAATATGGGCATCCTGGTCCCTCTATTGTTTATTGACCGTAGAGGTGTCCCGGTCATGTCTGCATAGTTGTTGAACCTGCAGGGACCACACACTTAACGTTTGGTGATGATATAAGTATAGTTGAGTTGTTATGGTGGTGACCGAAGGTTGTTCAGAGTCCTGGATGAGATCCCAAAAATGATGAGGAACTCCGGAATGGTCCGGAGGTGAAAATTGATAAATAGGACGGACGGAATCAGAGTCCGGAAGTGTTTCAGAGGGTATCGGGTAATCACCGGAAGACCAAAAGGGGCTTCGGGGGACCTGACAAGTGTTGGGGCCTCATGGGCCAAGGGATGGGAGCACACCATCCCACTAAGGGCTAGGCACCCCTTCACCCCATCCCACGCCACTAAGAAGGCTGATGCACCCCCCTAGGGAAGCCTCCCCCTTGTTTGGGGGGGCACCCAAACACTGGGCGCCCCATCTGTGGCCGCCGGCCCCTGGGGGAAACCCTAGGGGCGCCCCCTCCTCCCTTCCCCCTATATATAGAGGGGTAGAGGAAGGGCAGCCTCACCCATCTACTATGCCACGGCGCTGCTGAGGGAGTCCTGGATTAGGGGGTGTTAGGTTAGCCGGACTATACCTTCAGCCGGACTCCTGGACTATGAAGATACAAGATTGAAGACTTCGTCCCGTGTCCGGATGGGACTTTCCTTGGCGTGGAAAGCAAGCTTGGTGATGCGGATATTTGAGATCTCCTACCATTGTAACCGACTCTGTGTAACCCTAACCCTATCCGGTGTCTATATAAACCGGAGGGTTGTAGTCCGTAGGCAATCAACTCCATACACAACAATCATACCATAGGCTAGCTTCTAGGGTTTAGCCTCCTTGATATCGTGGTAGATCTACTCTTGTACTACCCATATCATCAATATTAATCAAGCAGGAGTAGGGTATTACCTCCATCGAGAGGGCCCGAACCTGGGTAAAACAAAGTGTTCCCTGTCTCCTGTTACCATCCGGCCTAGACGCACAGTTCGGGACCCCTACCCGAGATCCGCCGGTTTTGACACCGACATTGGTGCTTTCATTGAGAGTTCCTCTGTGTCGTTGCCTTTAGGCCCGATGGCTCCTTTAATCATCAACCACGATACGGTCCAGGGTGAGACTTTTCTCCCCGGACAGATCTTCGTCTTCGGCGGCTTCGCTCGGCCACCTGGAGCAGATCGAAAGCTACGCCCCTGGCCATCAAGTCAGGTTTGGAAGCTTAAACTACATGGCTGACATCCGCGGAGACTTGATCTTCGACGGGCTCGAGCCACGGCCAAGCGCGCCGCACTGTCTCGATGGGCATGATATAGCTCTGCCGCAAAACAGCACCTTGGAGGCCGCACGCGCATCGGTTTCGACCATTGATTCGGAGCCTACTGCGCCGATTGAGGATGAGCGGTTGGACGTCACCTCGGGGGCTGCGATCCCGAAAGCGATCGAGCCGAGCGCTAGCCCCGCACTCTGCACGACCCGTGGCTCCGAGGATCCGGACTCCTCCCCGGACTCCGAACCCCCCGCGCCCCTGCCAATCAAATCCGATTGGGCGCTGACAATGGAGTTCACCGCCGCAAACATCTTTCAGCATTCGCCTTTTGGCGACATCTTGAATTCTCTTATGTCTCTCTCTTTATCAGGAGAGCCCTGGCCGGACTATGGTCAGCGAAGGTGGGATACGGACGATGAGGAAATTCAAAGCCCACCCACCACCCACTTGGTAGCCACTGTCGACAATTTAAACGACGTGCTCAACTTCGAATCCGGAGACATCGACAGCATAGATGACGATGCAGGAGATATCGACGAACCAACGCCCATAAGGCAGTGGACAGCCACCTCATCTCACGATGTGTATATGGTGGATACCCCTAAAGGAAGCGACAACGAGGAAAAAGGGGATGGGACGGGAGATCGACCCCCCGAAAAGCAATCAAAGCGCCGGCGTAAACGACGACCCAAGCCCTGCCTCGACAAAAACCCAGCCATAGAGCAGGACAAGCCGGTAGACGACGAGCAGGCCTTAGAGCAACTGTCCGAACAGGGCAACACGGATAGAGAAACCGAACATCCCTCCTCCGGCAAAAACGGCATTCCGGATGACCTCACGCCGAATAAACCTATGGAGCAGAAGAATCTCCACGGGAGGCTCGTTGCAACCGCACGCAGCCTAAAGAAGTAGAAGCGGAAGCTAAAAACAGCGGAAGACGCACTCCGGATTAGATGGAGCAAAGTAATCAATACCACAGATAAGTATGGCGACAGTCGCCACACTAAAAGCTATCCGAAAAGAAAGCTACTGCCTGAATTCGATGAAGAGGCCCTAGAGCCCTCGCATTCAAAAAATGAAAAAGCCACACGGTCGGATAGACGACCCCATAAAGCGGCAAGCGGCGCCGCACCTAAATCGGCATGCGACCCTCTTAAGGATTCGCATCATGGCCCAGTCAGGTCCATTTATGGGCCAAGAAAGCAAAGCCCTCGTAAGCAATGCTATGAAGCCATCATCAGAATCCGGCACACCCAAATATAGGGGCGCCACACACACCCTATGTTTCACCGACGAGGTCCTGGACTATGAATTCCCAGAGGGATTCAAACCCGTAAACATAGAGGAATATGATGGAACAACAGACCCTGGAGTCTGGATCGAGGATTATATCCTCCACATACACATGGCTAGAGGAGATGATCTCCATGCCATAAAATATCTACCCCTTAAGCTTAAAGGGCCAGCCCGGCGTTGGCTTAAAAGCCTTCCCGAAAACACAATTGGAAGCTGGGAAGAGCTCGAGGATGCTTTCCGAGCAAACTTTCAAGGGACCTATGTCCGCCCTCCGGATGCAGACGATCTTAGTCACATAACTCAACAACCCGGAGAAACAGCTCGGTAGTTCTGGAATAGATTCCTCACTAAAAAGAATCAGATAGTCGACTGTCCGGACGCCGAAGCCTTAGCAGCCTTCAGGCATAACGTCCGAGATGAATGGCTCGCCAGACACCTCGGCCAAGAAAAGCCAAGAATAATGGCCGCACTAACAAGCCTCATGACCCGCTTTTGTGTAGGGGAGGACAGCTGGTTGGCAAGGTGCAGCCCCAGTGACCCAAGTACATCCGAAACTAGGGATGGAAACAGAAAACCGCGACGCAACAAGGACCGTCGTTGGACTAAAGACAAAAGTCGAAGAGCACGACAGTCAATGCAGGATTCAAAGGCTCACGACAAAATCAGGAAAAATCGCCCCCCCCCAGGATAACAGGGATGATCCATCCAACCTAAATAAAGTCCTGGACAGGATATGTCAGATACACAGTACTCCCGGGAAGCCTGCTAACCATACCCACAGAGACTGTTGGGTTTTCAAACAATCCGGCAGACTCAATGCCAAACACAAGGGGCTCGACACACCAAGCGAAGACGAGGATGAACCCCAAAAGCAGAGCACCAGGAAACAAAAGAACTTCCCACAAGAAGTAAAAACAGTGAACTCAGTTCACATAATAAAACGTGCGGTGCCCGTAAAGGTACGCACCACACGGCCCATCCCCAAAGGGTCCTGCCACTGGTTGTCAAAACCGATCATCTTCGATCAGCTAGATTATTCTAGGAATATCAAGAATGTAGGCTGGACTGCCTTGATACTCGATCCAATAATTGGCGGACTCCAATTTTCAAATGTCCTTATGGACGGCGGCAGTGGACTAAACCTGATATATCAGGATACAATCCAGCACATGGGGATAAACCCAGCAAAAATCCACCGCAGCAAAACCTCCTTTCAAGGGGTAATACCTGGTCCGGACACCCATTGTACGGGTTTTCTCCGGCTCACAGTCACATTCGGCTCTGCCAATAACCTCCGCCGCGAAAAGCTGACCTTCCATATCGTCCTGTTCTCAAGTCGCTATCAAGCACTACTGGGACGCGAAGCTTTCGCTCGCTTTAACGCAATACCGCATTATGCATCTCTTACGCTTAAGATGCCCGGTCCACGAGGCATCATCTCTTTGAAGGGAAAGCACTAAAGTGCGCCTCCCCAAGCGAAGGACTGTGCGGCCGCTTTGACAGCCCCACAGCAAAATGGCTTACCGGCCAAAAAACTTCGAAATAGGTCATTCAAGACCACGAACGCGGATAGACGAGTTCGGTGCAAAATCATCATTGATGCAGGCCTAGAAGCCATATACCCCGCACTAGGGGCTCCACGCCTAAAAAACAAGAGACAATAAAGCTTAACCTTATATATCTTACTTTATACTTTGCTTATTTTTAACTTTTTCGGCACGACCCGTTTTCAACTCAGTTCCTCTCTTTTACAGATGAACGTCGGGCGGCGCCCATCCAGGATACAGCACAACGGAGACACAAGCGCAGACGTGCAGTAGGGACCCGTCCTAAAGGATTCTTTTTAGATTAAGACCCTGCGTGAACCTTTTTTACTGTCTCTTGTTGCTACACATCCCCTGGTTTTTTTCTTTCTGATATAACCAAGGAGGATGCTGGCGTCTTGGCATGTGGCCATGTCAGAATTTTTGCACGTACCTGGACACTAGGGGCTTTTTTTAATAAAGAGTGTTGTTTCGCCCGCACTCATAAAGACCGAACACCTTAGGGAGTGTTCGGCGTCGCGAGTTTTGGCATTATATGCATCAGCTCCGAATCATGTCTTTGGTCAAATGTTGGGTTGCCCGGCTCCTGAGTTCGGCTACCTTACGTTCCGCTCTATCGGCTAAGGTAGCACTAGGAGAACTACTGCGATTGTGCCCCCGGTTCGGCCAGGGCGAGCACCTCAGCAGAGAAAGCCGAAAACTGACTGTCATGATGTAGCGTGAGACTGGTCAGCCACTCGATGACCTATCGGAATCTATCAGATTCCTCCGCTTTAATGAAGGGCCGCTTCCCGGTCAGGCATATACGCGCCCCGAATTCAGACAAGCGCAGTTGCTACCAAGGAGCTACCTAAAGAGTCTCATTTTCAAACTCCTATGGCTAAGTGAAAGTGTTAAAGCATTATAGTCCGGTTGCCTGGCCCGCTGCGCTATCACCTCCTTTGTAGGACTAAGACGTTGGGTTAAGTGTGAAAATGCGTCTTCTGCGAGCACCCCTGCACTATGTGCATGGGGGCTGAAGCCAACAACTGCCATCTTTCAGATTCTATATATATATATATATATATATATATATATCTTAAAACGGCCGCATAGAAGGTGTTCACAATACTTGGAGGCACAAGTATAAAAAAGGCCACTACAGTTTATCAAAATATTACTTTATAATTACATATGCTATCATAACATAGCATCTTTCGGGCACTGCGTCTCTATTACACGAGCGCCTTCAAGAACTTCCTGAAAATAGTGCTCGGAGGGTACTCGGCTTTTAGCCGAATCTCGGGACGCAACAACGGTGGTCTCCATCTCTGCCCAGTATGTCTTAACACGGGCAAGAGCCATCCTAGCGCCCTCTATGCATGCTAACCTCTTCATTGCATCTATACGCGGCACCGCGTCAAGGAATTCCTGCACCAAGCTGAAATAACTCTTCGGCTCCGACCTCCCAGGCCACAGATGACCCATGACATACTTCATGGCGAGTCCGGACAATCTATTCAGTTCGGCCCATTGAGCCAGGCGATCATCCACTGCCAGTGGACGCCCTGGATTGTGGAACTGTGACCAGAAAAGCTTTTCCACTTCGCGATCTTTTAGATCTCGAAAGTGTTCGGTCGCATCAGCAGCACTTGCTGCCAAATCTAGATAGGTGTCCTCCACACTCCACATCCGGTCCAACGGAGCAAACTTCGGATCACAAAACTTCCTCCGAAGCATTAAGGGCTTTCCAGCCGCAATCTATTCGGCCTGACGTAGCTCCTCCTTCGCAGCTCTCATCGCAGAGCGAGCATCCTTGGCATCGGCAATGGCCTTCTCTAAGTCCGTCTGTCTCGCCCGGTCTTCTTTCTCAAGAAGTTTGCAACGGTCTGCAGCGCTCTTTAACTTCTCGGCCATCTCTTTTTTGCTTCGGCAGTGAGCAGCCTATTCGGCTCTCAGCTCTTCAAGGGCCTTCTCGGCAGCCGCATCGCTTTTTCTGGCTTGCTCCTTAGCTCGGGCAAGTTCTGCCCTAAGATTCTCCACGGCGGCCGTACCATCTGTGTCAAGCACACACATTGTAAGACACTGGCATGAAGCTCCTCTTACCTGATGCCGCCCGCAGAATTACACACCTTGAGCCTCATCAAGCAGCTTGTTGACAAGCGCGATGTTGGCATCTCCCACGTCCAGTTGCCGCTTTAGTTCGGCCACATCATTAGTTCGGCTTGATTCCGGACACCTTGCCACCTACATTCAAAGGCGACATCTTAGACCTGGGATTATGATCCTCTGCGTGCCATCATTTCTTGACAACGCACAGAGTCTCAGGGGCTATTATCTACACAGGGCGCATCTTACTTATGCGCAACTGACAAAAGTGTACATTATCTAACGTACCTCAAAACCCGTCAGTAAACTTTTGACGGCCTCATGCAATCCGCTTTCTGCGGATGAAATCCTTTCAATCACCGTGCCCATCAATGCACGGTGCTCCTCTGAGATAGAAGCTCGCCCCAGCAGAATCTTTAGCTCCTCCGGTCGAGCACCAGACGGTGCCGGACTTGTCCTATGGCCTCTTTCGAAGGCCGGACGCGGAGAGCCTTGGGGGGCCACATAGCTATCTTCCGCCCCTGCCGGATTCGGAGAAACCCTCCGCGACGACACCTCAAGGTCGCCCGCCTCACTAGGCGGTACGGCAGGGGGAGGCATCCCGCTCTCCATCATCTCCGGAAGAAGATCCCCCGAAGACGAGCTTTGTTGAGAAGGGCCGAGGTCCGAGCTACAAGGTAAAATTTCGGTTAATCTTCTCATATATGAATCAAGGATTTCTCTCATCCCTCAAAAGGAAAACCTCTCTCTACTTATGGCTCGCTGGTGGGTTGATCCCTTTGAGGGCATAGTTCGGCCGAGGAACTCCCCGGCGTCGGACCCTCTAACGAGGATTTTCGCCCCCGCTTCGGGGCCATGGTCTCCGGGTCGTCAGAGGCGGCCCTCTTCTTCCCCTTGGGAGAGGAATTGTCGGTTCCTCCCTTCAGACCAGCCTCCTTTGAGGAGGCCATAGTTCCCTTGTCCTTCCCCTCACTTCCCTCCAAAGGCATTATCTTCAACATCCTGACAAGCACGGGATCCGGCCTGGTTTCGGGAAGGGGAGCCGGACACCTGATCAGCTTTGCCTTCGCTATCCACTCCTGTTTAAAAGGACAGCTCTTGTAGGGGCAAGTTTATGACAATTATACGGATAGAAGGTCCGGGCACAAGGTTGCTTACTTGAGTATCCGGGCGATTGCAGCTTAGGCCTGCGTCCTCGGTTAAATCCGGACACATCTCTTGTGATCCGAAGAACGGTCTATACATCTCCGCGGGCGTTGCGCCCATAAAGTTCTGGATAGCTCGTGGTCCCTCTGGATTAAACTCCCACAGGCGAAGGGGGCGACGTTTGCCGAGCAATATTCGGCGAATCAGCATGACCTGCGTCACCTTAGCCAGGTTGAGGTCTCCTTCTAGGAGATCCCTAATGCGGCCCTGCAACAGGGGCACGTCTTTGGATAACCCCCAATCTAATCCTTTGTTGACCCATGACGCTAGCCGTGGTGGGGGACCCGAGCGAAAGGCAGGAGGCGCCACCCACTTGGTGCTCCTAGGAGCTGTGATATAGAACCACTCTCGTTGCCACAAGCCGAGCTCCTCTTGAAAGGAGCCCTCGGGCCATGGAGCATCGGCATTCTTACTTATGACAGCACCTCCGCACTCTGCGTGCCGTCCCTCGATCATCTTCGGCTCCACTCCAAAAGTCTTGAGCCATAATCCGAAGTGAGGAGTAACACGGAGGAACGCTTCACACACAACGATGAATGAGGAAATGTGGAGGATGGACTCCGGGGCTAAGTCATGAAATTCCAGCCCGTAATAAAACAGTAGCCCCCTCACGAAGGGATCCATCGGGAAGCCTAACCCCCGAAGGAAGTGAGACATGAACACTACGCTCTCGCCGGGCTGGGGACTGGGAATAGCCTGCCTTTGAGCAGGCAACCTATGCGGAATTTCGGCGGTCAAGAACTTAGCCTCTCTCAACTTTAGCACGTCCTCCTCCGTGACGGAGGAGGGCATCCATCGGCCTTGAAGGTCAGAACCGGACATTGTCGAAGGTCCGAAGCGCCTGGAATCTGGAGCCTAGGGTGTTGGAACTCGAGGCGACGGGCAAACTCGTTTGAGATTAGAAAAAGGAGTAAGGCCTTGGTCTCTTTATAAGAGGTTGAATACCAGGAGCCCTCCCCGTAACCATTTGGGACTCGCCTTTAATCGAGAAAACATGCTAACGGGCATGATTGGGTTACCCACGTCCGTATTGATGAGAATCCCGTGAAAGGGGGGCACACGATCTCTGCTTTGACAAGACGTACCAAGGAAACCGCCTCGCAAAACATGCTGAGGTGGAAAAGTGAAAACGATTCGAGCGAAGAACTTGGCTGTAGTGTGATGACACACTGCGGAATACGTCAGCAGATTTGATTTTTGTTAATATTATTCTCTCTATGGCAATATGTGGAAGCTTATTTTGCAGAGCCGGACACTACTCTTGGTGTTTACAATCTTCTACGAAGGACTTGGAGGAGAACCCGCCTTGCAATGCCGAAGACAATTTGCGCGCCGGACTCGTCGTCATTGAAGCCTGGTTCAGGGGCTACTGAGGGAGTCCTGGATTAGGGGGTGTTCGGGTAGCCGGACTATACCTTCAGCCGGACTCCTGAACTATGAAGATACAAGATTGAAGACTTCGTCCCGTGTCCGGATGGGACTTTCCTTGGCGTGGAAGGCAAGCTTGGCGATGCGGATATTCGAGATCTCCTACCATTGTAACCGACTCTATGTAACCCTAACCCTATCCGGTGTCTATATAAACTGGAGGGTTGTAGTCCGTAGGCAATCAACTCCATACACAACAATCATACCATAGGCTAGCTTCTAGGGTTTAGCCTCCTTGATATCGTGGTAGATCTACTCTTGTACTACCCATATCATCAATATTAATCAAGCAGGAGTAGGGTATTACCTCCATCGAGAGGGCCTGAACCTTGGTAAAACAAAGTGTTCCCTGTCTCCTGTTACCATCCGGCCTAGACGCACAGTTCGGGACCCCCTACCCGAGATCCGCCGGTTTTGACACTGACAGCTGCCCTCCCTCTCCCTCGTAATTCCCCTCTCTCTCTGTGTTGGGGAACACATTATTTCAAAAAAATCCTACGATCACGCAAGATCTATCTACGATATGCATAGCAATGAGACGGGAGAGTGTGTCAACGTACCCTCGTAGACCGATAGCGGAAGCGTTATGTTAACACGGTTGATGTAGTCGAACGTCTTCACGATCCAACCGATCTAAGTAACGAACGTACGACACCTCCGTGTTCAGCACATGTTCAGCTCGATGACGTCCCTCGAACTCTTGATCCAGCAGAGGGTCGAGGGAGAGTTCCGTCAGCACGACGGCATGGTGATGGTGTTGGTGATGTGATCTGCGCAGGGCTTCGCCTAAGCACTATGACGCTATGACCGGAGGAGTAAACTATGGAGGGGGGCACCACACACGGCTAAGAGAACAGTTCATGTGACTTTGGGGTGCCCCCCGCCCCGTATATAAAGGAGGGGAGGAGGAGGCCGTCCAATAAGGGGCGCGACAGGGAGAGGGGAGTCCTACTAGTACTCCAGCCCTAGTAGGATTCGGCCCCCGTTTTCCTTCTACTGGAGGGGGAAAAGGGGAAGGAGAGGGAGTAGGAGAAGGAAAGGGGGTTGGTGCCCCCTTCCCAAGTCCAATTCGGCCTCCTCCCTTGTGGGGGTGCACCAGCCCCTTGTGGGTAGCCTCCCTCCTATGGCCCATATGGCCCATTCATGACCCACAAGTATAGGGGATCAATTGTAGCTCTTTTCGGTAAGTAAGAGTGTCGAACCCAATGAGGAGCAGAAGGAAATGACAAGTTGTTTTCAGTAAGGTGTTGTCTGCAAGTGCTGAAATTGTAAGTAGCGAGTAGTCTGATAGCAAGATAACTTGTAACGAGCAAGTAACGATAATAGTAACAAGTATGCAGCAAGTTAGCCCAATCCTTTTGAGGCAAAGGACAGGCCAAAACGGTGTCTTATGATAAGCAAAGCATTCTTGAGGGCACGGGAATTTCATCTAGTCACTTTCATCATGTTGGTTTGATTTGTGTTCGCTACTTTGATAATTTGATATAACCCCTCTGGTACTTCGGTATGTACCCGATACACTCCGGAACCCTTTCGGTGTCCAAATATTACCTTCCAATATATCAGTCTTTACCTCTCGACCATTTTGAGACTCCTCTTCGTGTCCATGATCTCATCTGGGACTCCGAACAAACTTCGGTCACCAAAACACATAACTCATAATACAAATCGTCATCGAATGTTAAGCGTGCGGACCCTACGTGTTCGAGAACTATGTAGACATGACCGAGACACATCTCTGGTCAATAACCAATAGCGGAACCTGGATGCTCATATTGGCTCCTACATATTCTACGAAGATCTTTATCGGTCAAAGCGCATAACAACATACGCCATTCCCTTTGTCATCGGTATGTTACTTGCCCGAGATTCGATCGTCGGTATCATCATACCTAGTTCAATCTCGTTACCAGTAAGTCTCTTTACTCGTTCCTTAATGCATCATCCCACAACTAACTCATTAGTCACATTGCTTGCAAGGCTTATAGTGATGTGCATTACCAACAGGGCCCAGAGATACCTCTCCGATACTCAGAGTGACAAATCCTAATCTCTATCTATGCCAACCCAACAAACACCTTCGGAGATACCTATAGAGCATCTTTATAATAACCCAGTTACGTTGTGACGTTTGATAGCACACAAGGTGTTGGGGATATAACTATTGGGTATGGACCGCCCTGGAGGGGCCGGGTTATACCACTGGCAACTTATCAATGAAGATGGCGGCCTATACAAGCCCGTTGACGGCCCAAGACCCAGAGGCGACTTAAGGCCCAAGAGGATGAACCACTATGTTTGTATGACTTATTTTGTAAGGCAAGCGTAGTTAGTCACCGAGCTGCACACGCAGTGTATGAGCTGGCCGGGACTCCGTGAGCCGTCGGGCGTTGTCCTGTGTATATAAAGGGATGACCTAGTGGCGGTTTAGGGACAAGAAAGAACAACCGAGTGTTAGGTTAAGCGTATTCGCTCCCTGGTAATCGAAATCCTAGCAATACAATCCCAATCTGGAGTAGGCCTTTACTTTCACCGCAAGGGGTCGAACTTGTATAAACTCATGTGTCCTTTGTCCCGATTAACCCCTTTAAGCTAACCTAGTTGCGATGGCTCCATGACTAAGTCCTTCTGCTAGGACATCTGTCATGTCAACTCCATGACAGTTGGCCCCCACCGTGGGGCCAGTGCACGATAGTTTCGAGTTCTTGAAGAGCAGCTTTGCACAGATCAAGGGATACGTTGCGGGCCAGATGACCAAGAGTCGTCGCAGCAAGCTCTACATCGACGATGCAGGCTGGGCCCCGAGGCCGACTCAATTGAGTATGGATATCGGGTCCCCTTCGGCGGAATCGACGTCTTCATCGGCAAGATCGGTGAACCGGGCCCTGAGCCGGACAACTGCACCGACATCATCGAGACAGCTCAGCGTGCATGACCCACCCGGGTTCAACCCGCCGTAAAGCATGCTTTTGTTGGTTTCATCCATGGGGTGGAAGTTAACAAGGGATATGTATCTGGCGGTGAGACGTCTATCTACTCTGATGGTGAATCGTCCACAGGCGAGACTAATTGAATGTATCAGGTGCAAGACGGATGGCTTGGGGTTTGTTCCGATGGCGACAGTATTCCGGACCCCTATGAGCCGCCGAATAGGGTTGCGATCTTCATGTCCAGTACACAGCCGGTGCTCGGTTCGACAACCGCCGCGGCTATGACCTCTAGCTCCACTGCTGCGGTGACGGCTGGTCCTAGCGGCACTACACGCCCGCCGGCTCAAGCTTTGACAGAGTTATTGGAGGCTTTGGCGACTTTGATGGGGGTGGAGGTAACCCCGGACAACCAGGAACATCACAAGGTGGATGTGGCGAAGCTACGAGATGAGATAGCTCAAGCCAAGGAGGAGCTGGTGGCTGAGAACTCTAGGATGGCTACGGAGGGAGCTACTTTGGATGCCCAGGCACAACAGATTCAGGCAGAATCTTTCCGGCTCACCTTGGATCAAAACGCCTCAAACGAGGTCATGAGGAGGAGGCATCAGAGTAGTTTACCCCTGGTTTACGATGCAAGAAATCTCCTCAACACGCCTGGAGTAGGCACCAGTGACCTGTCGATGGTGAACCAAGCGGCCGAAGCACCTGTGACTGGAGCGCCGGTTCAGCCGCGTGTGATGGATCCGCCTCATTTGGATACGACTCCGCCTCAGCACGTGCCGACACCACCGGGTCATTATTCTAACCCTTTGGGCAATATGATTGCAGCGGCATCACGATTGGTGGCTCTTCCAGTTGAAGGCGAGTCTCCACCTGCGATCGATATGCGGAGGGCCAGAGAACTTCTTCAGACGGCGGTGGCTCAGCAGGCGGCTTATTCGTATAGCCATGAACGGATTCACTCAACCCCTCGTCCAAGACGGATTTATAGCAGGCACCTTGACACACCGAAAGTTTCAATATTGAACCGAAGTTTAAGCCGGTTAAGCAATTCCTTTGTTGCTTTAATGAAGAAAGACGTAAGGCCATTGATGATGAAGTGGCCCGGCTCTTAGCAGCTGGGTTTATTGTTGAAGTTTATCATCCTGAATGGTTAGCTAACCCGGTGCTGGTGCTTTAGAAGAATGGCACTTGGTGCATGTGCTTGGATTATACAGACCTTAATAAGGCATGCCCGGCTGATCCTTTGCTCTCCCTCGTATTAATCAGATTATTGATGCTACGTTAGGTTGTGAGCGCTTGAGTTTTTTTGGATGCTTACCCTGGATATCATCAGATAAAGATGGCAGTTAAGGACCAGGAGAAGACAGCTTTCATCACTCCTTTTGGAGCCTTCTGTTATGTGTCTATGCCTTTTGGGCTCAAGAGTGCCCAAGCGACTTACCAGCGGTGTGTGCAAAATTGCCTCCATGATCAAATTGGACGCAATGTTCACACCTATGTGGATGGTATTGTAGTGAAATCAAGGAATAAAGAGACCTTGATAGATGACCTGAAAGAGACCTTTGACAATCTCCGGGTCTACAAGATGATGCTTAACCAGGCCAAATGTGTCTTTGGCGTACCAGCAAGCAAGCTCTTAGGTGTTTTGGTGTCTGAAAGAGGCATTGAGCCTAACCCGGTGAAGATCAAGTCTATTACCTCCCTGGCTAAACTGGCATGTATTAATGATGTTCAGCGACTGGCGGGTCGTATTACGGCCTTAAGCCAGTTTGTAAGCCAGTTGGGAGAAAAAGCTATCCCTCTATACTAGATGATGAAGAAACAGATCACTTTGTTTGGAGTGATGCTGCTGATCAGGCCTTTGAAGCCTTGAAGAAACAGTTAGCTGAGCCGCCGATCCTTGCTGCTATTGATAAGGAGCCCTTGTTGTTATATGTGGCTGCTGAGGGAGTCCTGGATTAGGGGGTGTCCGGATAGACGGACTATAACATTTGGCCGGACTGTTGGACTATGAAGATACAAGATTGAAGACTTCGTCCCGTGTCCGGATGGGACTCTACTTGGCGTGGAAGGCAAGCTAGGCCATATAGATATGGATATCTCCTCCTTTGTAACCGACCTTTTGTAACCCTAGCCCTCTCCGGTGTCTATATAAACCGGAGGGTTTTAGTCCGTAGAAAAACAACTACAACATACAATCAAACCATAGGCTAGCTTCTAGGGTTTAGCCTCTCTGATCTCGTGGTAGATCTACTCTTCTACTACCCATATCATCAATATTAATCAAGTAGGACGTAGGGTTTTACCTCCATCAAGAGGGCCCGAACCTGGGTAAAACATTGTGTTTTCGGCCTCCTGTTACCATCCGGCCTAGACGCACAGTTCAGGACCCCCTACCCGAGATGCGCCGATTTTGACACCGACATTGGTGCTTTCATTGAGAGTTCCTCTTTGTCATCGCTTTTAGGCCCGATGGCTCCTCCGATCATCAACAACGATGCGGTCCAGGGTGAGACCTTTCTCCCCAGATAGATCTTCGTGTTTGGCGGCTTGCACTACGGGCTAATTCACTTGGCCATATGGAGCAGATTGAAAGCTACGCCCCTGGCCATCAGCTCAGATTTGGAAGTTTGAACTACACGGCTGACATCCGCTCAGACTTGATCTTCGACGGATTTGAGCCGTAGCCGAGCGCGCCGCACTGTCATGATGGGTATGACCTAGCTCTTCCACCAAACAGTGCCCTGGAGGCCACGCCCACATCAGCTCCGACCCTTAGCTCGGAGCCAACTGCGTCGATCGAGGACGGGTGGCTATACACCGCCTCGGGGGCTGCAGTCTCAACGGCGATCGAGCCGAACACCAGCCTCATCCTCTACGAAGCCCGTGACTCCAAGGTGCCGGACTCTTTTCCGGACTCCGAACCTTCCGTGCCCCTGCCAATCGAATCCGATTGGGCGCCGATCATGGAATTCACCGCCGCGGATATCTTTCAGCACTCGCCCTTCGGCAACATTCTGAATTCACTAAGGTCTCTCTCTTTGTCAGGAGAGCCCTGGCCGGACTATGGCCAACAGGTTTTGGATGCGGACGACGAAGAAATTCGACGCCCACCCACCACCCACATTGTAGCCACTGTCGATGATTTAACTGACATGCTCGACTTCGACTCCGAAGACATCGACGGTATGGACGACGATGTAGGAGACGAACATGAACCAGCGCCTATATGGCACTGGAAAGCCACCTCATCATACGATATATACATGGTGGATACACCCAAAGAAGGCAATGGTGATGAGATAACGGAGGATGACCCCTCCAAGAAGCAACCCAAGCACCAACATCAGCGGCGCCGCTCTAAGTCCCGCCAAAGCAAAAGTGGTGATACCGGCACAGGAGATAATAACACTCCGGATAGTGCCGAAGACAACAATAATCCCCTCCAGCAAGATTTAGAGCAGGAGGATGGAGGACCAGCCCTCCTGAGAGAGCGGCAGACGGAGAGGAGGAGGATAATAATTACATGCCCCCCTTCGAAGACGAGGCAAGCCTCGACGACGACGAATTCGCTGTGCCAGAGGATCCCGTCGAACAAAAGCGCTTCAAGCGCCGACTTATGGCCACGGCAAATAGCCTGAAGAAAAAGCAGCAGCAGCTTCAAGCTGAACAAGATCTGCTAGCTGACAGATGGACTGAAGTCCTCGCTGCTGAGGAATATAAACTCGAGCGCCCCTCCAAGAGTTACCCAAAGTGCAGGTTGCTACCCCGACTGGAGGAAGAAGCGTATGATGCGGCCGATCGTCCACCTCGTGGCCGTGATAGAGAGGCATTACAGCCAAAAGCTCAGCCCGCACCCCGACGCCATTCAAATAAAAAAGGATGGGGAAACACGCCAGACCTGCGAGACATATTGGAGGACAAAGCAAAGCATGCAAGATCGATCTATGGATCATGAGGGCGCGCCACTATGTGAGACGATAAACGTCACGCCGGATACAGTAAAAGTAAATCCGGCCGGGCCGAACACAGCGGGCAAGACCCATTCGAGCTGCGTCGCGATATAGCCCAATATAGAGGCGCCGCACACCCTCTATACTTCACAGACGAAGTAATGGATCATCAAATCCCAGAAGGTTTCAAACCTGTAAATATTGAATCATATGACGGCACTACAGATCTTGCGGTATGGATCGAGGATTTCCTCCTCCACATCCACATGGACCGCGGTGATGACTTACACGCCATCAAATACCTCCCACTAAAGCTTAAAGGACCAGCGCGGCATTGGCTTAACAGCTTGCCAGTAGATTCCATTAGCTGTTGGGAAGATCTGGAAGTTGCATTCCTTGACAACTTTCAAGGCACTTATGTGCGACCGCCAGATGCCGATGACTTGAGCCACATAATTCAATAGCCAGAAGAGTCGGCCAGACAATTCTAGACTCGGTTCCTTACAAAGAAAAATCAAACCGTCGACTGTCCCGACGCAGAGGCCTTAGCGGCTTTCAAACACAATATCCGTGACGAGTGGCTAGCCCGGCACCTTGGTCAGGAAAAGCCGAAATCTATGGCAGCCCTCACGACACTCATGACCCGCTTTTGTGCGGGAGAAGACAGCTGGCTGGCTCGCAGCAATAACATGTCAAAGAACCATGGTACTTCAGATACCAAGGACGGCAATAGCAGGTCGCGTCGCAACAAACATAAGCGCCACATTAACAGCGATAATACTGAAGATACGGCAGTCAATGCCGGATTCAAAGGCTCTAAACCCGGTCAGCAGAAAAAGCCATTTAAACAAAGTACACCGGGACCGTCCAGTTTGGACTGCATACTCGATCGCTCGTGTCAAATACACGGCACCCCCGACAAGCCAGCCAACCACACCAATAGGGATTGTTGGGTATTCAAGTAGGCCGGCAAGTTAATTTCAGAAAACAAAGATAAAGGGCCACATAGCGATGACGAGGAGGAGACCCGGCAGCCGAACACCGGAGGACAGAAGAGGTTCCCCCCACAAGTGCGGACGGTGAACATGATATATGCAACGCGCATCCCCAAACGAGAACGGAAGCGTGCGCTCAGGGACGTATATGCGCTGGAGCCAGTCGCCCCAAAGTTCAACCCATGGTCCTCCTGTCCGATCACCTTCGATCGCAGGGACCACCCCACTAGTATCCGTCATGGAGGATTCGCAGCACTGGTCCTAGACCCAATCATTGACGGATTTCACCTCACTCGAGTCCTCATGGATGGTGGTAGCAGCCTGAACCTGCTTTATCAAGACAATGTGCGCAAAATGGGTATAGACCCCTCAAGGATCAAACCCACAAAAATGACCTTTAAAGGCGTCATTCAAGGTGTAGAGGCCCATTGCACAGGCTCAATTACACTAGAAGTGGTCTTCGGATCCCCAGATAACTTCCGAAGCGAAGAGTTAATCTTCGATATAGTCCCGTTCCGCAGTGGTTATCATGCACTGCTCGGGCGAACCGCATTTGCTAGATTCAATGCGGTACCGCATTATGCATACCTCAAGCTCAAGATGCCAGGACCTCGCGGAGTTATTACCGTCAATGGAAACACAGAGCGCTCTCTCCGAACAGAGGAGCACACAGGGGCCCTCGCAGGAGAAGCACAAAGCAGCCACTCAAGGCAATCAAACAGTTCGGTGTTTCAAAACCCGGACACCGTCAAGCGCGCTCGGAGCAATCGGCAAACATACCGTCTGGCGCGATCTGAGCTCGTGTAGCAATGCGGCCCCCACCCCAGTCCCAGCCAAACGGTGAAATCTGTGCCATGCGTACATAATTACGCATTGAAAATACCATGGGCGCAGGTAGGGAAGGGGGGCATAACTACGGAACGCCCCAGGACGTGGCTTAAACTGCACTAGGGGCTCCCCGCTTTGTTATTTTTCTCTTTTTCAGGACTTTAATCTCTGCAACCCTGTCCGGCAGCACTATTGCCAAGCACATGATGCAGCGACCAAGGAGGCAGAAAGCTACGTCACACCACGAAATTCCCACGTGGATTACAGTAACGAGCGAAATATTTGATTTAGTACTATTCCTCAGCCTGCCCTTGGAAGGGACACAGTCCTACTCTTTGCTTATCACACTACCTGTATCATTCCACTTTAACGCACCTTTTTGAATAAACAATGCATAGCACTGCGCCTATTATTGCATTCTTGTTTTACATATATGTGTTCATTAACGACGCCTTGCAACCATACACTTTGGTACGGCCAATACAACAGGGGCTTACGTACCCCACAATATGGTGTGAAAAGTCCAAACACTTCCACAAGTGCGGCACCCCGAACTTATAGCATTATATGCATCAGCTCCGAATCATGTCTTTGGTCAAATGTTGGGTTTGCCCGGCTCCTATGTTTTGGTACCTTACGTTCCGCTCTATCAACTAAGGTAGCGCTAGGAGAACTACTGCGAGTGTGCTCCGGTTCTGCTGGGCTTAGCACCTCAGTAGAGAAAGCTAAAACTGACTGTCATGATAAGGCGAGAGACTGGTCGCTGTTCGGCGAGGTTTTCGAGTCCTTAAAGACTTATGCCTCTTAGGGCGAGGGGCCGGCCTTGTCCGGCTTAAAGGTGTGTATCGCGCCCCGAATTCGGCCTTCCGAATACCAGAGCTTCGCCAAAATTTAAAATTATAGAATTCTATGGCTAAGTGAGAGTGATAAAGCATTATTAGTCCAGTTGCCTTGTTCGTTGTGCTGAGCGCCTCCCTCGAAGGACCCAAACATGGGAACAAGAGAGCTCAGGTTTATCCCAAACACCCCAGCACTAGTGGCATGGGGGCAGAAGCCGAGGACTAGCCATCTCTCAGATAGGATAAACGGCTAAACAGAAGGTAATATTTTAAATTCAAACAAGCGTTGCATAGTGCATATGAAACAAGTTTTCAGAAATACAGGATCACACGAGCGAGTTTTACTCAAATATCACATCTTTTGTACACTCATCCGCTATGAGACGGGCTCCCGGTAGAACACCCTCGTATTACATCTCGAGGTGGCGGTGCTCCTTGCCCTCCGGCGGCCCTTCCTTGATCAGCTTCACAACGTCTAGCTTGACCCACTGCAATTTCACACGAGCGAAAGCCCAGCGTGCACCTTCAATGCAAATGGATCACTTGACGACCTCCAGCCGCGGGCAGGCATCCACAAGCAGCCTCACCAGGCCGAAGAAGCTGTTCGGAAGGGCGTCGCCAGGCCATAGGCAGACTATAAAGCCCTTCATTGCCTGTTCGGCCGCCTTATGTAGGTCGACCATCTGCTTCAGCTGGTCGCTCATTGGCATCGGGTGTTCGGCCTCAGTATACTGTGACCAGAACAGCTTCTCCATTGAGATTGCATCCTCGGCCTGGTAAAATTGTGCGGCATCGGACACGCTGCGGGGAAAATCTACAAATGCTCCTGGAGAGCTCCGGATCCGGGTAAGTAGTCGGTAATTTACTCTTACATGCTTGCTTTGCATATAGAAAGCATTACCCTCCGCTATCTTCTTCACTGCGTCGATCTCCTAAAGGGCCTTTTGGGCTTAGGCCTTGACACTTTTTGCGCTCTTGAGGGCCGCGGCAAGCTCAGACTCTTGCGTCGTTGAGTCAAGCTCCAACGCCTCGTGCTTCACCACGAGAGCCTGGAGCTCTTGCAGCACCTCGCCCACCCGAGCCTCGTGCTTCTCTCACTCGGTGCGGTCCTTGGCCGCTTTATCTTCGGCCTCGGACAGTGCTTGCTTTAGGGTCGCCACTTCGGTCGCGGCCCCTGGCAAATTCATGATAATCCTGTCATTTTGCAATCGCATTTCTTTTTATACATATACATAGACTAGGTGCTACTTACCTTTATTCTCCTCAAGCTGCCTCTTGGTAAGGCCGAGCTCGTCCTGGGATCCTCTAAGGTCCTGCTTCAGTACGGCGACCTCCGCAGTCAGTGCGGCGGACGCCAATAGCGAAGCCTGCATATGCATATTGACATACTTCTATTAGACTCCCGCGATATTGTTTGATCCTCTATTTGGCTTTTCTTTGTGAACGCCGAATAGAGCATCAGGGGCTACTCTCTATGCGGTAATATTTTTCCTATACTTTAAACACTTGCCTCAAAGCCTGTTAGAAGGCTGGCACAGGCTTCAATCAATCCGCTCTTAGCGGACTGAACCTTCTGGATTACCGCACTCATAATAGTGCAGTGCTCCTCGTCGATGGAAGCGGTGCGAAGCGCTTCCAGCAGATTGTTCGGCGCCTCTGGATGGACAGAGGTCGTCGGTGCAGGCGTCTCGCCCCTCTTAGAAGGATGCCGCCTACCCGTTCCCGGAACCACTGGAGGTTCCGGCGCGGTGTTCAGTTGAGGGCCGAACTCGGAGTTCTCAGGGGCCCCGTCCCCTCGGCTCCCAGAGTACGGAAGGTCGCCTTGAGGCGCCTCTAGGGCTGTCTCCCCTCAACCCGGTGCCTCTTGAGACAGCACCTCGGCGTCGTCAGCAGGATGAGGGGAGGTGGCGGTCGGGACTGGATCGCTATCCATGTCCGACGAGCCAAGGGAGCCGTCCGATGATACATCGATACTGGTTCGTGGCGGCCTGGATAATCATATTTCGGCGTTAGGGAAAGCAGTGCGGCAAAGGAATACTATGACTTACTATGGTATCCGAATACTTAGGACTTCCCCAGGGGCTTGGCCCTGGGCAACCACTCGTCTTCGCTGTCGGCGGCGGTGGTGGAGTAGTCCATAGGGAGGGTCCACCCTTTCTTGGACCCTCCGGCCTCCCCAGTTGGGGCGGCCTTCCTTTTCTTGTCTCCCCCGTTGGAGGGGGAGCGTCCTCCTCGTCTTCGGGGGAGGATTGCGTCGTAGAGTCCTCGGACGGTAAGTCCGGTGACGCCTAGCATTGGGAACTCTTTCGGGTTCCCTTGGCCTTCTTGGTCTTCTCCGGCACCGTATAAGGAGCCGGAGTCAGCATCTTCGTCAGAAGAGCGTTTGCTGGGCCTTCGGGTAAAGGAGCCGGATAGTCGATCTGTCCGGCCGTCTCCTGCCAATCCTATCAAAGGTACGGGAGTTTAGATCCCGCATGGAGCCAAGCTATGAAAAACATCTATCCTGTAAGAGGTAAAGGCGGCTTACTGCGCTGGCTTGGCACTTCACGCTGAATCCGCGATCCTCAGTAGTAGGAGGGGGGACCTCGGCGCTCTTGAACAGCACCCTCCAGGCATCTTCGTGAGTGGTGTCGAAGAGCCTGTTCAGAGTTCAGTGCTGTGCCGGGTCAAACTCCCACAATTGAAGGCCCGTTGTTGGCACGGGAGGATCCGGCAGATGAGCATAACTTGGACTACGTTGACAAGTATGAGCTTCTTGTTCACCATGCTTTGAATGCATGTTTGGAGTCCGGTCAGCTCTCTCAGGTTACCCCTGGACAGGCCCTTCTCTTGCCAGGAGGTGAGCCGTGTGGGGAAGCCAGATCGGAACTCGGGGGCCGCTGCCCATGTAGGGTCACGCGGCTCGGTGATATAGAACCACCCCAATTACCACCCCTTTATTGTCTCCACAAAGGAGCCCTCGAGCCGTGTGACGTTGGGCATCTTGCCCACCATGGCGCCTCCGCACTCCGCCTGGCAGCCGCCCACTACCTTTGTCTTGACATTGAAAGTCTTCAGCCATAAGCCGAAGTGGGGCTTAATGTGGAGGAAGGCCTCGCACACGACGATAAACACCGAGATGTTGAGGATGAAGTTCGGGGCTAGATCGTGGAAATCCAGGCCATAGTAGAACATGAGCCCCCGGACAAATGGGTGGAGAGGAAATCCCAGTCCACGGAGGAAATGGGTGAGGAACACCACCCTCTCATGGGGCCTGGGGGTGGGGACGAGCTGCCCCTCATCTGGGAGCCGGTGCGCGATGTCGTCGGGCAGTTATCCGGCTCTCCTCAGCTTCTTGATGTCTCCCTCCGTGATGGAGGAGACCATCCACTTGCCTCACACTCCGAACATGGCTGGAGAAGGTTGAGGTGGGGAATGCGGACTTGGGCGCTGGAGCTCGAGTGCGCGAAAATGCATAAGCAAAGGAGGAAGAAGGCGTGGATGAAAAGGGGGAATCCTTATCCCTTTATATGGGCGGCCGTAACTAAGCGTCCCCACTAGCCTGGTAAAACTCGCTTGTCCCCCAAGCGCCGTAATTGATGGCACGGTTGGGTTACCCACACCCGTATTGATGAGAATCCCGTAATCAGGGGACACGATCTCTGCTTTGACAAGACGTGTCAAAAAACTACCTCGCGTTATGTGCGGAGATAGTTAAAGGAAACGGTTCGAATAATCACCGGGCCGTGACGTAATGTCATGTTGCCAAAACGTGTCGGCTGATTAAAGATTTGTGGAAATATTATTCTCTCTATGATGGTATGTGGAACTTGTTTTGCAGGGTCGGACACTATCCTTATATTTGAAATTCTTCCGTGGTGTATTCGAAGGAGGAACCCGCCTTGCAATGCCGAAGACAACATTGCGCGCCGGAATCATCGTCATTGAAAGCCTGGTTCAGGGGCTACTGAGGGAGTCCTGGATTAGGGGGTGTCCGGATAGCCAGACTATAACCTTTGGCCGGACTGTTGGACTATGAAGATACAAGATTGAAGACTTCGTCCCGTGTCCGGATGGGACTCTACTTGGCGTGGAAGGCAAGCTAGGCAATATAGATATGGATATCTCCTCCTTTGTAACCAACCTTGTGTAACCCAAGCCCTCTCCGGTGTCTATATAAACCAGAGGGTTTTAGTCCGTAGAACAACTACAACATACAATCAAACCATAGGCTAGCGGCTAGGGTTTAGCCTCTCTGATCTAGTGGTAGATCTACTCTTGTACTACCCCTATCATCAATATTAATCAAGTAGGACGTAGGGTTTATCACCATTAAGAGGGCCCGAACCTGGGTAAAACATCATGTTCCCTGCCTCCTGTTACCATCCAGCCTAGACGCATAGTTCGGGACCCCCTACCCGAGATCCGCCGGATTTGACACGGACAGCTGCCAACAACCGAGCTGTCAGCGTGGCAATCGTTGTAGAAAGGAAGGAATCAGGAAAGGAGTATCCAGTTCAGCGGCCGGTTTATTATATCAGTGAGGTGCTCACCGAGTCCAAGCAGAGGTATCAGCATTGGCAGAAGCTGGTGTATGGAGTGTTCATGGCTAGTCGAAAGCTCAAGCAATATTTTCTTGGTCATCCCATCATTGTGGTTAGCTCTACTCCTTTAGGGGATATTATTCAAAATAGAGAGGCCACAGGTCGGGTAGCCAAATGGGCCATTAAGCTTGGACCCCATGGTTTTAAATATATGTCTCACACAGCCATCAAGTCCCAAGCACTTGTGGATTTCATCAATGATTGGACAGAGTTGCAGATGCCTGAGGAAAAGCTGGATAGCACTTACTAGACTATTCACTTTGATGGATCCAGACAGTTAGAAGGCTTGGGGGCCGGAGTTATTTTGACTTCCCCACGAGGTGATAAGTTTTGTTATGTTTTAAGGTTGATGTTCCCTTGTACTAACAATGCAGCTGAGTATGAAGCCTTACTCCATGGTCTGTAGATGGCTAAAGAGATGAATCTAAGCTGAGTGAGGTGTTTTGGCGACTCGGATTTGGTGGCTCAGCAAGTTTTAGGCACTTGGGATTCTAAAGACCCACTCATGGCAGCTTATCGCCGCGAGGTTGATGCTATTGCTGGTCATTTCAAAGGTTATCAAGTGGAACATGTTGATCGCAGGAAAAATGAGGCGGCTGATGCTTTGAGCCGGTTAGGGTCCTAGCATAAGCCGGTGCCACCTAACGTTTTCCTTGACATTCTACATAACCCTTCAGTCAAGTTGCCTACGGAGGAGGATCTTGCTATTCCTTACCCGGAGGCACAATTGGTGGCGGCTCTTCATGCTATTCCTGATTGGACAGTTCCATATTTTGCTTATATGATCCAGGGTGAGTTACCTGAAGATGAAACTTTAGCAAGGCAGTAACCCGGTGGTCTAAGTCAATGACTATTGTCAATGGAGAGTTGCATCATTGCAGTGTCACAGGGGCATTTCAACATTGTGTTTCTCCTGAAGAAGGCCGTGAGATCCTACGAGAGATTCATGAAGGAGATTGTGGTCATCGTGCTGGCTCTAAGTCTCCCGTGGCCAAGGCTTTTAGTCATGGGTTTTATTGGCTGACGGCTCATGCAGATGCAGAGGATTTGGTCAGTAAATGTGTTGGTTGTCAGAAATTTTCAAGAAGAGCTCATGTGCCGGCTCAAGAATTGAGAATGATTCCGATAACTTGGCCATTTGCAGTATAGGGGCTCGATATGGATGGACCTTTCAAAAGGTCCAAGGATAAAAGGCCCACCTTTTGGTGGCGGTTGATAAATTTAAAAGTGGGTTGAGGCAGAGTCGGCCAGTAAGTGTGACGCGGCAACAACGATTCAATTCATCAAAAAGGTGATTTTCCATTTTGGTTATCCCTGCAGTATTATAACTGATAATGGCACCAATATGTCCAAGGGTGCTATGAAAGAATTCTGTCAACGAGAGCATATTCGACTTGATGTATCATCATTGGCTCACCCCTAGTCCGATGGCCAAGCTGAAAGAGCCAATCAAGAAATTTTCAATGGCATCAAGCCCCGGCTTATGGTCCCTTTGCGGAGGACGCCAGGTTGTTGGGTGGAGGAGTTATCCTCAGTATTATGGAGTGTCAATACTACACCCAATAGATCTACGGGTTGCATGCCTTCCTTCATGGTTTACAGAGCAGAGGTGGTTCTCCCTAGTGACATCCGTCATGACTCGCCCCGTGTGGCAGCTTATGTTGAAGGTGATAATGAGAAAGCACGTCAGGATGCACTTGACCTGTTGGATGAAGAGCCTGGCCTTGCAGCGGCTCGTTTGGTGATTTACCAGCAAGATCTGCGTCGTTATCACAACCATCGAGTTAAAATCAGAACCTTTCAAGAAGGCGATTTGGTGCTCCGACTTATCCAGGATCAAACTGATATGCACAAGTTATCCCCACCTTGGGAAGGGCCCTTTGTGGTCATCAAAAATCTGAACAATGGGTCATACTACCTTATCGATGTTCGCGACCACAAGGACTCACGCACGTCGGAGGAGGAGACCCGCCGGCCGTGGAATATTTCTCATCTTCGGCCTTACTATACTTGAGCCACTGGTTCTTGTGATGTACATATTTCTATTGATGTATATATTATGATGAATATAATAAAGCCGGCATCCCTGATAATTCAGGGCCTCTATCGTTTCATTTCTAAGAATAATGAGTCTTTATTGTCACTTCATATGATCACTTGGGGGCTTCCTGCTCATTGAGTATAGCTATGACTACCCTCTTGATCCGGCTTGTACGCCATGATTGCCAAATACTTGGGGGTTTCCTGCTCATTGAGCATAGTTATTACTATCCTACTGATCCGTCTTATATGACCGCAATCAAATATTACTTGGGGGCTCTTTGTTAATGAACAGAGCTTTGTTGACCCTGGTAATAGGCTTGGAAGCCAGGTGTATTCACCAAAAAATCCGTGTTACCTACCTTTGTTTGCCTGCCACTCCGACCAGGCAATCCTGGTATGACTCGCTGTACTCTTGACAATCAATCTTTTAAGAAGACCCTGCGTTTGTAAAAGTTAAAACGACAATTGGTCATGTGAGCTCTGGCTTAGGGTTTGAATTAAGGTTTAACTCAGCGGCTGCGTGGCCCTTGAATAACGCTTGACATGCAGGCTTGTCAGCCTATGAATGCTTTGTTTTCTTTTTTTTGGATTTTTATTTGATTTTTTGAGATTGATCGTTTCTACCATGTTGATACATGGTTTAAAACTGATAAAGGCTATGTTTGCCTTATGGTTCATATATGAATCTACCCGGAGTTTCATTAACCCGGCCCGGTTTTGGACTTTAAGTCGCTAGTATATGATGATTATGTGCTTGGAGTACTGGCTCTAAGCTTTGGGATGTTACCCCTTGCTGCATATCACGTTGTGAGCCAGCGATATGAATAAATTGAATAGGGCATTGTGCTCTCAATCTTTGGGTTGTAACCCTTACTGCACGACGTATGATAAGCCGACAGTGTAAAAAAATATCACATGTATGATATTTATTTATGATATATGAGGTTTTGGTAAACCAACCCTGGTTCTGGACTATTTAGTCAATAGTGGTTTTTATATTGGGTGTTATGACCCTCCCTGGGGTAAACCGCCAGGGCACCTATTATCTGTTTACATGTAGGAAAATTGATAAGCATGGTCTGTATAATTGATGATATCAATCAACATAAGTGGCAAGTCTTCACATAATGGATCGACAATGTTATGCAAACAAAATATGCACGATGGCACGATAGATCAGTGTTTAACTAGCCTATTACATGGCTCCGTGAGCCCAAATGACTAAGAATTTTTTCAAGCAATGCCTGATGATGCAAATTATGAACTGTCCAGCAGATCAGTTCTCCTGGTCATGGCGGCTTGAAGCTTCCGGGTTATCGCGCGCCAATTCTTCTTCTCCCCCACCGTATGGACGTCAGGCGATGAGCAATTGATGCCAGTCAAGGCTTGAAATTCAGCTTCATCATCGATAAGCTCGGATGGATCGGTTTCAGGGGAAAAAGTATGCTCACGAATTGGAGGGATAAGATCTGCGATCTTGTAAGCCGGCGTAGGCATTTTCTGATTCTCCGCGGTATAAGCCGCATGATATTTGGATAGATATGTTTCTTCCGCAAGCAGGCTCGCCAATGGGCGCATCTCCTTCACACAAGTAGCAAAAGTTTTCTTGTCAAAAGGAGACCCGTCCTCTTTGAAGCTGGGGCAGCTAGTGGCTAGCTCGGCCGGGTCTAATTCTTCCTGCCATGCCTTCGCCCGGCTTAAAGCCATAATGGCACCGGCTCTGGTAGCTGATCGCTAGTTCTCTTCAATTCTTGCAGGCTGGACAGAAACTTGGCTTAAGACATTGCTAAGAAGGGATGGTGCTTGCTTGCTTGAGGAGATGGTGGCTATTGTGCGCTGAGCTTTATCAGCACTTCTTTTCCAAGATTGCTACTTCTGGGGCCTGCATCACATATTATGATTAAGTCACCAAACGCCTTATCAAATGGAGTGTGGAAAGTTATTACAACGTACAAAATCTTACCAAAAATAGCAAAGGTCATTGTCGGTGTCAAAACCGGCGGATCTCGGGTAGGGGGTCTAAGGCGGATGGTAACAGGAGGCAGGGGACACGATGTTTACCCAGGTTCGGGCCCTCTTGATGGAGGTAAAACCCTACATCCTGCTTGATTTATTCATGATGATATGGGTATTACAAGAGTTGATCTACCACGAGATCGAAGAGGCTAAACCCTAGAAGCTAGCCTATGGTATGATTGTATGTTGTCCTACGGACTAAAACCCTCCGGTTTATATAGACACCGGAATGTGCTAGGGTTACACAAGGTCGGTTACAAAGGAGGAGATATACATATCTGTATTGCCTAGCTTGCCTTCCACGCCAAGTAGAGTCCCATCCGGACGCGAGACGAAGTCTTCAATCTTGTATCTTCATAGTCTAACAGTCCGGCCAAAGGATATAGTCCGGCTGTCCGGAGACCCCCTAATCCAGGACTCCCTCAGTAACCCCTGAACCAGGCTTCAATGACGATGAGTCCAGCGCGCAGTGTTGTCTTCGGCATTGCAAGGTGGGTTCCTCCTCCGAACACATCACAGAAGAATTTGAATACAAGGATAGTGTCCGACCCTTCAAAATAAATTCCACATTCCACCATAGAGAGAATAATATTTCCACAAATCTTAATCTGCTGACACGTTTTGGCAACATGACATCATGCCATGGCTAGGTGATTATTCGAACCGTTTTTCTTCAACCAGCTCCACACATAACGCGAGGCGGTTTCTTGACACGTCTTGTCAAAGCAGAGATCGTGTTCCCCTAATTACGGGATTATCATCAATACGGTCATGGGTAACCCAACCGTGTCTAGGACTCCTAGATTATAGGCAAGTCCCAAATGGCTACAGAGAGGATGCTTGATATTCACCCTCTTTATAAAGGGACAAGGCTTTTACTTTCTTCCCTCGCGTGCTCAATCGAATCCTTCCCCCGCCTCGAGTTCTAACACCCAAAGTCCAGGTCAGGTGCTTCGGACCTTCAATCATGTCCGGATCTAGCCTTCAAGGCCGGTGGATGCCCTCCTCCGTTACGGAAGAGGATATCAAGAAGTTGAGGGAGGCCAGATTCCTGACCGCCAAAATTTCGCATAGGCTGCCCACCCGAGGGCAGGCCATCCCTACTCCTGAACCCGACGAGAGCGTCATGTTCGTCTCCCAGTTCCTCCAAGGTCTAGGCCTCGCTCTGGATCCCTTCCTAAGGGGTTTGATGTTCTATTACGGGCTAGACTTCCACGATCTAGCCCCGGACTCCTTTCTCCACATCTCGGCATTTATTGTCGTGTGTGAGGCCTTCCTCCGCATTACCCCTCACTTCGGCCTGTGGCTCAAGACCTTTGACATGAAGCCGAAGATGGTCGAGGAGCAGCACGTAGCGTGCGGAGGCGCATTAATAAGCAAGATCGCTAGAGCTCCATGACCAAAGGGTTCCTTTCCAGAGGTGTCCGGATTATGGCAACGGGAGTGGTTTTACATCACAGCTCCCAGAAGTGCCAAGTGGGTGGCTGCCCCTGCTTTCCGCTCGGCTCCCACCACAACTGATGTCATGGATTAGCAGAGGGCTGAGCTGGGGTTCAGCCAAGGACGTGCCTATACTGCAGAGCCGCATTCAAGATCTCTTCGAAGGAGATTTCAGTCTGGTTGTGGTGGTGCAAGTCATGCTGGTTCGTCGAGCCCAGCCTTGCAAATGCCGACCCCTCCGCATGTGGGAGTTCAACCCAGAAGGACCGCGCTCTATTCAGAATTTCCTTGTCCTGACGCACAAGGAGTTGTATAAATCATTCTTCGGACCCCAAATAGAGTGTCCGGATACCACCGAGGACGTGGGCCTGAGCAGCAACCGCACCGCCGAACAAGTAAGTAATCCTCTAGCCGAACACGCCGTCTTTCATTTATCATGACGTCATTCTAAGAAATTGCTCTTTGACCAGGACTGGCTAACAAAGGCGAAGATGATTCGGTGTTTGGCCCCCCTTCTTGAGGGTTTGGAAAATCCGGTACTGGAAAAGATGCTCGAGCTAGCACCTTGCCCGGAGCCCTCAAAGGCAAATAAAGGGGGGAATAGTGAGGCCAGAAGCGGGCCCCCATCGCTACCAATTCCAACCGAGAGAATGAGCGCCTCCGTGAAGGAGGGTAACCAAGGGGAAGAATATGACCCTCTCTCTCTTCGAGGAAGGAAGAGGACTGCCTCTGAAGAACCGGAAACCAAGGCTTCCAAACGGGAGAAGAAATCTTCACCAGAGGGTCCTGCCTTGGAGGGTGCTCTTGCCGCACAAAGTCCGCGCGGGGATCAGCCCTCCAATGAGCTGTAAGTAATTGAAAAGTACTTTAATAGTGAAGATATACTACCTTACCTCTGAGGAAAATAAGCGAAGCATTTATCTTGCAGTTCAGATCTTAGCCCTTCTCAACAGAGCTCATCTTCGTGGGATCTTCTTCCGGAGATGATGGAGGGCGAAACGCCTCCCCCGGACTCCCCTGCTCAAGAAGCGGGCGACCTTGAAGTGTCGTCAAGGAGGGCCTCTCCGGATCCGGTGTGGCCAGAAGATAATCCTATAGTCACCCGAAGTCCCCAGCGTCCGGCTCTTGAAGAGAGCAAACAAAAGAGTCCGGCACCGTCTGGTATGCGGTCAGACGTACTGAGGGAGCTGTTGGAGTGAGCGGCCATCTTAGAAGAACACCGTACGTTGATGGGTATAGTGATGGAAAGAATTTCGTCCGCCGAAAGCGGATTGCATGAAGCCTTTATGAGTCTACTGATGGGCTTTGAGGTACGTGAAATGATATATTTTTTGATAGTACCGCACATTTTTAGGTGTGCCCTGTGTAGATAGTAGCCCCTGAGACTCTGGTTGTCGTCAAGAACGGCGGCGAACAAAGGATCGTAGTCCCAGGTAATAACCAAACCGCCTTTATGTGCAGGTGGCTGGAGCTCCGGTGGCTGGCCGGACTCATGAGATTGCCGAAGTAAAGCGGCAACTAGATGCGGTGGATGCCGACATCGAGCTTGTTAATAAGCGGCTTGATGAGGCACATGGTAAGTGATATTTTTTGGTGAAAGCCCTCTGGATTGGCTCTGGAGTTCGGCAGACGCATATATGAACTTGGCGGCGAGCGCTGTCGATGCGGCCGAATACTTTCGAGATCAAACAGATCGTGAAGTGGACAAGCTGTTCTGGTCGCAGTTTAACGTTCCAGAGTGTCCGCTTCCCTTGACTGATCATCTAGCCGAATGGGCCGAACTCAATAGATTGTCCGGACTCGCCATGAGGTCTGTGTAGATCATCTGTGGCCGGAAAAGCCAAAGCCGAACAACTATTTCAGCTTAGTGCAGCAGTTCCTTGCTGCGGTGCCGTGCATCAATGTGATGAAGAGGTCGGCGTGCATAGAAGGCTCACGGATGGCCCTTGCCCGTGTCAAAGCATACTGGGCGGAGATGGATGCTACCACTGTTGCGACGCAGGGTTTGGCCATAGGCCGAGTGGCTGCCAAGCACTATTTCGAAGAAGTTCTCGAGGGTGCTCGTTTGATAGAGGCCTAGTTCTCGAAGAATATTATGTTTGAGTGACATGTATTCCCATTGTAAACACAATGTTTTTATGAAATTTATTAAGGCTGTATTTATACTTTTGCCTGAAAGTAATATGATGCCTCCTATGCGGCCGTTTATGTATATATGTATATAACCTGAAAGATTGCAGTCGTCGGCTTCAACCCCCACGCATATAATGTGGAGGTGCTCGCAAAAGACGCATTTTCACATTTAACCCAACGTCTTGGTCCTATTAAGGAGGTGATAGCACAGCGAACGAGGCAACCGGACTATAATGCTTTAACACTTTCACTTAGCCATAGGAGTTTGACGGTGGGGCTACTATATAGCCCCTGGTGGCTCCGCACTCTCCCGAATTCGGGGTGCGTACATGCCTGACCGGGAAATGGCCCTTCGTTAAGGCGGAGGAAGTCTAATATTCTGATAGGTCATCGAGTGGTTGACCAGTCTCGCGCTATATCATGACAGTCAGTTTTCGGCTTTCTCTACTGAGGTGCTCGTCCGGATGACCCGCGGCACAATCGCAGTAGTTCTCCTGGTGCCGCCTTAGCCGATAGAGCGGAACGTAAGGCAGCAAAACACAGGAGCCGGGCAAACCCAACATTTGACCAAAGACATGATTCGGAGCTGATGCATATAAGGCCAAACTCGCGACGCTGAACACTCCCTAAGGTATTCGGTCTTTATGGTATAAACCTGGCCTAAACAGTGCTCTTTGTAAGAAGCCCCTGGTGTCCAGGTACGTGCATTATTCTGACATGGCCACATGCCAAGACGCCAGCATCCTTCTCAATAGTACTGAGAATCTGAGGGATGTGTATCAACAAGAGACAGTAAGAAAGGTTTACGCAGGGTCTTAATCTAAAAAGAATCCTTGGAACGGGTCCCTGCTGCACGTCTGCGCCTGTGTCTCCGTTGTGCCGTATCCTGGACGGATGTAGCACGATTGTCATCTGTAAAAGAGAGGAACTTAGGTGAAAAGTTGTCGTGCAAAAAGGTAGGTTTAAAGAAACCATGTATAATTCAAGATGAGTAAAAATTGCCACTTGTCTGCGCGCGTTGAGCCTCTTGTATTTGTAATAGGGGTGTGGCCATCAAACCTGTATGAATTACATATAGCTGCGCTGGACTCGTCTAACCGTGACCGTGGTCTTGATGACCTATCAAATGCTTTAGTTGGTGAGGCCGATTTTAGTGTGCGGCTGCCAAGGCAGTCACACTCTCTTCGAGGCGCAAAGATCGCTCAATATTTCCATTCACAGTAATGATGCCATGTGGACCGGGCATCTTAAGCGTGAGGAAGCGTAATGCGGTATTGCATTAAAGTGAGCGAAAGCTTCGCGTCCAAGTAGTGCTTGATAGCCACTTTGGAATGGAGCAATGTGGAAAGTTAAATTTTCGCTACGGAAGTTATCGGGGAAGCCGAATATAACCTCTAGTAGCAGGGGGCCCGTGCAATGAGCCCCTGGGCCTGGCGTTACTCCTTTAAAGGTAGTATTGCTGTGCCCAATTTTCGTTGGGTCTATCCCCATTTTGCGGATTGTGTCCTGATATATCAGGTTTAGACTGCTGCCACCGTCCATGAGGACTCGTGTGAAGTGGTATCCGTCAATTATTGGGTCTAATACCAAGGCAGCCCATCCTACACGCCGGATACTTGCTGAGTAATCCCGATGGTCGAAAGTGATCGGTTGAGACAACCAGTGGCAGGACTCCGCGGTGATAGGCCCTTGGGCATATTTCTCTGGGAGTAGCGCTTTGTTTCTCCCCTTTATCACGTGTAACACGTTTACTGTTTTGACTTCTGGTGGAAATTTCTTTTGTTCCCCAGTGTTGTGCTTTAGAGGCTCATCCTCGTCTTCGCTTGGTGTATCCTCCCCCTTGTGTACGGCGTTGAGCTTGCCGGACTGCTTGAAGACCCAACATTCTCTATGGGTATGATTAGCGGGTTTACCAGGGGTGCTATGGATCTGACATATTTGGTCCCGAATTTTGTTGAGGCTGGACAGTTCGTCTCTGCTGCCTTTAGAGGGCGGCTTTTGCTGACCTGGCCGAGAGCTTCTGAATCCGGCGTTTACCACAGTGCTCTTCGGGCTGTCTTATTTATTCCGGCGCTTTTTTTTGTTGCGCCGTGATTTCCCGTTTCCATCTCTAATTTCAGATGTACTTGGGTCGCTGGTGCTGCATCTGGCTAGCCAGCTATCCTCACCCGTGCAAAAGCGGGTCATGAGGCCTGTTAATGCTGCCATTGTTCTCGGATTTTCTTGGCCGAGGTGTCTGGCAAGCCATTCATCGCGGACGCTATGCTTAAAAGCTGCTAATGCCTCGGCGTCCGGAAAATCGACTATTTGGTTCTTTTTAGTAAGAAACCTGTTCCAAAGATTTCGGGCTGACTCTCCGGGCTGTTGAGTTATATGAGTCAAATCGTCCGCGTCCGGAGGCTGGACATAAGTCCCTTGAAAATTTGCCTGAAAAGCGTCTTCGAGCTCTTCCCAGCTTCCAATGGAGCTTTCGGGGAGGCTTTTAAGACAGTGCCGAGCTGGCCCTTTGAGCTTGAGGGGTAAGTATTTGATGGCGTGGAGATTATCTCCTCGAGCCATATGGATATGGAGGATATAGTCCTCAATCCAGACCCCAGGGTCTGTTGTTCCGTCGTATGCCTCTATGTTTATGGGTTTAAATCCCTCTGGAAATTCATGGTCCAGCACCTCGTTGGTGAAACATAGGGGGTGTGCGGCGCCCTTGTATCTGGGTGTACCGCGTTGTTCGGATGTTTGTTGTGTTGCATCGTATGCTGGAGCGTGCTTGCGTGGTCCATAGATCGATCTAGTTGCGCCGTCCTTTTGATGCGAGCCCTCACGTGGATCGCATATTGGCTTATGTGCGGCGTTGTTTGCCGCTCTATGTTGGCCGTGAGGTCGTCTACCCGGCTAGATGGCCGTTTTAATTTTTGGTTGCGGGGGATCTAAGGCCTCCTCATCGAATTCAGGTAGCAACTTCCGTTTCGGGTAGCTCTTGGTGTGGCGATTACCGCCGTACTTCGCTGCTGTGTTAAGTACTTTATTCCATCTGATTTGGAGTGTGTCTTGTGCAGCCTTGAGCCTTTGTTTCTGCTTTTTTAGACTCCTCACGGTGGCAACAAGCCTTTGATGGGCATTCTGTTGCTCCGGGTGTCTATCCGGTGTGATGTCGTCCGGACTATTATCTTTGACGGAGTCGGGTTGTTCGGTTTGATTCTCCGTGTTGCCGTGGTCCGGCAATGATTCACCCTGCTCTAACGCTGGGTATATATGATCATTGTTTCTGCCGAGGCGGGATTTGGGGCGGCGCTTACGCCGCCGCTTTGACTGCTTCTCGAGGGGACAACCCTTTGTTGTGTCCTTCTGTTCCTCGTCGTGGTTTTCTTTTGGTGTGTCCACCATGTATATGTCATGTGGTGAAGTGGGCGTCCAATGCCCTGTGGGCAGTGGTTCCTGTTCGTCTCCTGCATCGTCGTCCACACCGTCGATGTCTTCGGACTCGGAGTCGAGCATGTTGGTTAAGTCATTGATAGAGGCTACTAAGTGGGTGGTGGGTGGGCGGCGAATTTCTTCGTCATCCGCATCCCAATCCTGTCAGACATAGTTTGGCCAGGATCCTCCTGAAAAGGAGAGAGACCTTAATGAGTTCAGTATACCACCGAAGGGAGAGTGCTGAAAAATATCCGTGGAGGTAAACTGCATGATCGGTGCCCAATCAGATTCGATAGGAACGGGCGCAGGCGGTTCGGAGTCCGTGGCGGGAGAAGGATCCGGCAGTTTAGCAACACGGCTCTCGTGAAGGGTAAGGTCGATATTCGGCTCGATCGCCGCTGAGGATACGGCCTCCGTGATGGGGTCTATCCACCCGTCCATTAGTGGCGCAACTGGCTCCGAATTGAGGCTCGGAGCGGCTGCCGGTGCGATCTCCTGAACACTGTTCGATGGTAGAGCTAAATCGTACTCATCATGACTGTGTGACGCACAAGGCAGGGGCTCGAATCCGTCGAAGATCAAGTCTCCGCGGATATTGGCCATGTAATTTAAGCTTCCAAACCTGACCTGACGGCCAGGGGCGTAGCTTTCGATCTGCTCCAGATGGCCAAGCGAATAGGCCCGCAGTGCAAAGCCGCCGAATACAAAAATCTGTCCGGGGAGAAAAGTCTCACCCTGGACTGCATCGCTAACGATGATCGAAGGAGCCATCAAGCCTAACGGCGACGACACAGAGGAACTCTCAATGAAAGCACCAATGTCGGTGTCAAAACCGACGGATCTCGGGTAGGGGGTCCCGAACTGTGCGTCTAAGGCGGATGGTAACAGGAGGCAGGGGACACAATGTTTTACCCAGGTTCGGGCCCTCTTGATGAAGGTAAAACTCTACGTCCTGCTTGATTTATTCTTGATGATATGGGTATTACAAGAATTGATCTACCACGAGATCGAAGAGGCTAAACCCTAGAAGCTAGCCTATGGTATGATTGTATGTTGTCCTACGGACTAAAACCCTCCGGTTTATATAGACACCGGAAAGGGCTAGGGTTACACAAGGTTGGTTACAAAGGAGGAGATACACATATCCGTAATGCCTAGCTTCCCTTCCACGCCAAGTAGAGTCCCATCCGGACACGAGACGAAGTCTTCAATCTTGTATCTTCATAGTCTAATAGTCCAGCCAAAGGATATGGTCGCACATGAACACGTCACCATGTATCCTCGACGCCGGGGGTGATGCACCGCAGCTCACGTCGAAGGAGATCTGACCGGCAGTGCGATACGTAGGACAGCCGGCAGATGCTTTTGTAGACCTGAAGCCCCATTTGCCCGGGAGGGACCCCGTCAGGGCTCGCCGCGGCTATGGGCTGCTCCAGGTCGATTCGCTCGCCCCTAGAGCCTCGTGGATCCACAGCCCTCCAGCATGAAGAACTAGGGAAGAACGAGAATAAAGATACAATGGAGAGATAAAAACTAGATGAACAGGAAAAAGTAGTAGATGTGTTTGTTCGATTGTGTGTTGTTTCAATCGGCCGTCACCCCCAACATATATAAGAGGCGGCTGGACTTCCCGTACAAGCAAAGGATTTATCTAGGCTTTCCTTACAAGAAAATTACATCAATTCACGTCCAAAACCCTGGTCAAATTCGGACTGGTTTTATCCAAACTTTCCAAAACTGTTTGGTTTAAACTGGCTGCACTTTGCGGGTCCTTTTTGCGGTAGTAAACGATCTCAGATGAAAACAAGCCCAAAAGCAATCTTGACCGTTTCGACGAGACGAACAACTTTCTTGTTGAAGGTTTTTTTTATCAGAGATCATCTTGAGGGTCAGATCGGTCTCGCAACACAGGCTATCTCCTCGTGCTACCCGCCACACATGTGTCTGGTGGGGCGCGCCACATCTTGCCTCGTGACAGGGCTGCACTCCGATTGCTCTAACTTTGGCATACGGACTCAGATTTGAACGAATTTTATATCAAAATTGATCGTTTCGACGAGACGAAGACAACCCGTGTAGACCATTTTTTCATTTGAGGTCGTCTTGGGGGCTTAATCGGCTAAACTGTACTTTGAATATAAGATCTTGGTACTTCGAGCATAGTTTCGGCCTTCGAGATGAAATCGGACGGCGATGACCCAAATTTCAAAGATGTTCATACCAATAATACGGAACTCTTTCATGTAGATCACTTCTCCATTTGAGTCCATCTAGATAATCATTTGAGCCCATCTTCAGCTTCTGGTCGGATTGACTATCACAACCTCCACCCCGGCAGGCCTTCCACCCGGGTAAGCTTTCCGCACCGACAAGGTTTCACCCCGGCAAGGTTTTTTACACCGGCAAGGGTTCTCCCTAGCTCGCCAAGGTTTCTACCCCGGCAAGGGTTCCTCTTCGGCAAGGTTTCTCCCTTGGCAAGATTTCACACCGGCAAGCTTCTTCGCCGGCAAGCTTTCCACGCCGGCAAGCTTTCCACATCGGTAAGCCCTCACATCGGCAAGGTTTTACCCCGGCAAGGTTTCATTCAACCGGCAAAGGCCGAATACTTTCTCACTCAGGGTCGGCCTGCGAAGTGTTGCCTCTAACTTTTGCATACGAACCCTGATTCGTGACCATGCCAAAATCTGGTGTCAACACATGCCCCCCTGTTTTTCGGCAAAGCTTGTGTGCCGAAAAATAACTTGTATTGTGTTTGTTCTAAGTACGATTTCAACACTCCATCGGCCATTTATTTTCGTCAGGACGATAATCAGGAATCAGCCATGTTTGTGCTAAGGGCGATAATCATATATCGGCCATGTCTTGTGTGAACTTTCTGATGCAAACTTGGGTGAAACCTTCTCAGCTTCATTAACAATCCGGTGATAAAGTTCCATAGATATGTATCTCAATGTCATCCTCCGAACCATAATGTTCACCCTTTTGCTAGGATTTTGTAGACAATCAACAATAAACTTTCTCCAATCCTTACTTTCGCTTGCATACAAATTTCATTAGTGGCCGGAGCTGTGGACTCCAATTCGGCCTTACCTATGTTGGCAAGAATAAACATCGGCTATTGATAGATGTGCAATACACCATGACCAACATGGTAACCAAATGCTTGCTATGCCAATCTCTCCAATTATCATGTCTAGATATATGAAGAATCTTGAAACAACCCATGGTAAATTTTACATCTTGACATACCTCAAGATAAACTGAAAATGATTCGTCAAAACATTGATAACCATTGGATATTTGTTGCACTACTAGTAACGAATCACCGGAAGCCTCAATATGTAAAGCACCTATAGCAAGGCAAAGCTCCAATCCGAATGACAATGCATATTCGGTTTTGATCATTGTGCAAAAATATTTTAAGCAGCATGAGGCTTCACAAAATAGCACCATAAGGATATATATAAACAACACCAACACCTTTGCCATTGCTACAAATTTAACCATCAATATATAATCTCCATGGTTCTAGAGAGATAAAGCTGTGGATGAATTCCATGGCAAAGGCATCAATGGCATTGTTGAAGAAAATGGATGATGTGCTAACCGAAGATTTTGATGTTGTGATCCACCTCTTCAGCTTAATTGTTTGTTGCTTCCATTCTTCTCTTTCTTCACTTTTATTGTACTTGTTGCAATAGAAGCATGCACATCATTTTTGTTATGAATGATCCTCTTGGGAACCCATGCCATGTTCTTCTGTCTCAGCTCTTGTGCACTAAGATTTTGTAATTCCTTCTTTTGCCAATACGTTAAGCCGAGTGGCATCTCGGCTGTAATTCTATTTTGACCAATGGCAGTTTCTTTTTGGCCTTATGCACTCTCAACTTCTTTTCTTCAGATTTGGCACTTTGACTCTCAATAATTGGTTGCTTTGTCTCATTGCCTTTAGTAGCCAATGTTAACACTTTAATTGGCTCTTTTTATTTGAGATCAAATCTGAAGTTGCACTCTTACGACCATCTCTTTTAACATGGTAAACTTGCTTGACCACCTCTTTCTTCATCCTTGAGCTCTGGACCGATTCCTTATGATTGAAATGGTCTTTTAACATGTGATTGTTCAGATATTGATCTTCTCGGAGCTGCATAATATTAATGAGATGGTCTAAAATAAGATGGAGAATCTGCCCTTGTATCATACCTGTCCCATGATGGATACGGATCTATATGAGCATAGGGAGGCATCCACGGCATTGGCATTGGCGGCCCAAAATAAGGATATGAATATGTTGCATTAAAATTCTCACTTTGCCAATACCGATCCTCATATTTGCGCCTTGGGGTGATCTGGGTTTCTTTGCATGATTGGGCCGATAAGCATTCTTCTCTTCACTCTTCTTTTGATATTTATCCAATAGTTCAGCGAAGGTGATTTTTGATCTCTTACACTTGAGCTTATTTCGGCCTTTGTTTCCTTTTGGTTTGCTTTCATCGATCATTGGATTTGCTTGCAACCCCCCAGTCCTTGGCGTCTCCATTGTAGCTTCGATGGAATTCTTGCCCTCAAGATTATGTTCATTATGCTCTTCGACAACTTCTTTACTTGAAAGCTTGATACCATCACCTACAGTTTTTACCTTCTCTTCAAATGGATCGGCTTGAAGCAGCCGATGCAAAAACTTTCTACCATCGGGACCAATCGAAATAGACTGGTCATCTATTGGTGTCTCAACAAATTTCAATCGTCCTTTATCAATGGCCGATTTAACTATTTGATGAAACATGTTACAATCCTCAAAATTATGCTTGGACGAATCATGCAACTTACAATACATTCGTCCCTGGACAGATGGCTCAACATGGTGATCAAGAATTCTAATATAATTATTCCTTAACAATAAATCAAAGATTTTATCACACATGTTTGAATTAAAGGTAAACCTTTTATTTTCTAGACAATCTTGATGTGAGAATGGCTTTGGAATTAAGCAAACGAATGGTTCAGATTTTGCACCACACCATTCGTCTATGCATTGTGTTTTGCACTCTATTTCCGATGTCTTTGGGTAAGATATTATACTAGCATCGGTTTTCTCAACAGAATTTAACCTTGGCTTTAAATTTCTAAAACGAAAATAGTTAGAACATACATGTCTCAATTGATACCAAGTGCAAGCCAAGTATGAAATAAGCAAAGCTACCCAAATAGATATGAACTTTAGATAAAGCAATGGGGAAAGCTTTGGCTGTAATAATAAGTCACTATCGGTCTTTATAAATGGCGTAATAGGTTGACCGATATGCTCAATAACAACTTCATTGCTAGCAAGTAAATTACCCTTCTTCATTGGTCTTTCAAAATTACTTATGAGGATTTTTCTAACAGATGCATCAACAATAAAGTCCTGACCAAATCTGAAAATAGGTAAATTACTTGCTAAACATACCTCTTCAAGTATGTTGCGAGAGCACGATGGTGGTGTGACTTGAACAATATCTTGCTCCGCCTTTGGATGGCTCCCCAACGCCTCTTCATCATCTTTTTCTTGATTCCGTGCATCATTACATTGAAAAATTTTGTCGGCTGAGCTTTGTTCGGCTACTTGTTCTTGTCCTTGAAGTTCATCAATTTCTCTGGCACCAAACTCATAGGGCAGGAAGTAGGTTCCATTAACTTTAGAAAAATCAAGTATGGTCGCTTTGCTATGCTTGCCGTGCCCTTTCTCAATAATGCTTGCCTCTTTGCATTTGATGGATTCAGAATATATACTTCTTGATTTGGCTCTTTTAACCGGAGCACTTTCATGTTCTGAATCATCTTTTTTTACATTGCTTCTACCAATTGGCAATGCTTCTTTCACTTGAGCCAATTCTGTTTCTTTTTGTTTCTGGCGGCGAGCGACGAAATTGGCTTTAATCTTTTTCTCAATTTCAGCCCACTTCGGATACGATTGCCCCCCAATGCTTCTAGATTCTTTCGGCAATGGCACATGGGTGTTGCCGAAACTTTGCAATTTTGTAGGGGCTGTATAATATGATGTAGTATTAGGTGAAGGCATATGCATTGTTGTAAAACCATATTTTTGCTCGGCAATTTTATCAATTGGCAAAGATTCATCTTCTTGTAAAACTCTAGCTTTTATTGCAGCATAATCAGGAAACAACCCCTTTTCATATTGTTCAAGGCAAAGAGCACTAATCCTCTTGTTTTGTGCCAAGCTCTTTTTTAATGCAGCCACAACCGCTTCTGGAAGGGATTGCTCCGCAACGCTTTCAGATTCTTACGGCAATGATTCGTGACTGTTGCCGAAATTCTTGAATTGCGTAGAGTATGCATTATATGCTACAATATTTGATGACGGCACATGTGTTCCTGTAAAATTTTCACTTATTCGGCTGTGACCATGAAGATGCGGGGCCGAATTATGAACATCTACAGTTGCATACGGTGCTGAAAAATTACTAACATGAGGTGTAGCATATGATGGTTGAGAGTAACTGGTCGAATAGCTAGTAGTAGAATGGCCAACTCTCCCATCCATTGGCAAGGTTGGATTCACATATTGCAAATCAGTTGCCGATGAATAAAAAGGTGAAACACTTTCTTGTATGCTATTGGAAATTTTAACATGAGGTGTTTCAAATTGATTAACCAAACCCATCATGTTGTTCATCGGCATATGGATTTGTGGGGTTGCCGATGCATGAGAGTTTGGTTACATATGTTGTACGTTGCTAAAATCATAAGAATTTGAAGCATGAAAATTGTTTTGCATCGGCCCTTGCGCATAATTAGATGCATGATTGATAAAACTAGGGCTAGCCGATACATTATGCTCATTAGGTGATCCAGCAACAACATATGAATTATTTGCATCTACAAAGGGGAATTCGGTATTCATATTACCTTTGTAGATTTCAGCAACTTGATGACGATCTCTTCGTAGCAAGAACGGGCCAGAGACCGTTCGAAACTTCGTCCCCAGTGGAGTCGCCAAAAAGTGTGTTCGCACACGAACACGTCACTCTGTACCCTCGACGCCGGGGGTGATGCACCGCAGCTCCCGTCGAAGGAGATCTGACCAGCAGCGCGATACGCAGGACAGCCGGCAGATGCTTTTGTAGACCCGAAGCCCCGTTTGCCCGGGAGGGAACCCGTCAGGGCTCGCAGTGGCTATGGGCTGCTCTAGGTCGATTCGCTCGCCCCTAGAGCCTCGTGGATCCGCAGCCCTCCAGCATGAAGAACTAGCGAAGAACGAGAAGAAAGATACAATGGAGAGATAAAAAGTAGATGAACACGGAAAAGTAGTAGATGTGTTTGTTCGATTGTGTGTTGTTTCAATCGGCCGTCACCCCCAACATATATAAGAGGCGGCTGGACTTCCCGTACAAGAAAAGGATTTATCTAGGCTTTCCTTACAAGAAAATTACATCAATTCACGTCCAAAACCCTAGTCAAATTCGGACTGGTTTTATCAGAACTTTCCAAAACTGTTCGGTTTAAACTGGCTGCACCTTGCGGGTCCTTTTTGTGGTAGTAAACGATCTCAGATGAAAACAAGCCCAAAAGCAATCTTGACCGTTTCGACGAGACGAACAACTTTCATGTTGAAGGTTTTTTTATCAGAGATCATCTTGAGGGTCAGATCGGTCTCGCAACACAGGCTATCTCCTCGCGCTACCCGCCACACATGTGTCTGGTGGGGCGCGCCACATCTCGCCTCGTGACAGGGCTGCACTCTGATTGCTCTAACTTTTGCATACGAACTCGGATTTGAACGATTTTTATATCAAAATCGATCGCTTCGATGAGACGAAGACAACCCGTGTAGATCATTTTTTCATTTGAGGTCGTCTTGGGGGCTTAATCGGTTGAACTGTACTTTGAATATAAGATCTTGGTACTTCGAGCATAGTTTCGGCCTTCGAGATGAAATCGGACGGCGATGACCCAAATTTCAAAGATGTTCATATCAATAATACGGAACTCTTTCATGTATATCACTTCTCCATTTGAGTCGATCTAGATAATCATTTGAGCCCATCTTCAGCTTCTGGTCGGATTGACTATCACAACCTCCACCCCGGCAGGCCTTCCACCCGGGTAAGCTTTCCGCACCGACAAGGTTTCACCCCGGCAAGGTTTTTTACACCGGCAAGGGTTCTCCCTAGCTCGCCAAGGTTTCTACCCCGGCAAGGGTTCCTCTTCGGCAAGGTTTCTCCCTTGGCAAGATTTCACACCGGCAAGCTTCTTCGCCGACAAGCTTTCCACGCCGGCAAGCTTTCCACATCGGTAAGCCCTCACATCGGCAAGGTTTTACCCCGGCAAGGTTTCATTCAACCGGCAAAGGCCGAATACTTTCTCACTCAGGGTCGGCCTGCGAAGTGTTGCCTCTAACTTTTGCATACGAACCCTGATTCGTGACCATGCCAAAATCTGGTGTCAACAGGATATAGTCCGGCTGTCCAGAGACCCCCTAATCCAGGACTCCCTCAGTCATCTGCGTGATATGATGCTTTAAACCAGTAAGTTCTGTGGTGACCTCCTCCAATGAGGCTTCAGCTTTTTTAGCCCTCTGTATCAGGGCAGCCTTCTCTTCAGCCCACGTGGCTTTATCAGCATGAAACTCAGTTTTTAGCTTTTCATTTTCATCCAAGCTAAATTTAAACTTGGAGTCAGCCTTTCGGGTCTCAGCTTCTTCTGCTTCAAGCCGTGTTTTTAAGTCAGTCAACTAAGATTGAAATTGACTAGATGATTCCTGCAAGAAGGATGAAACAACTATGCACAGTTATGATACGGTCTTACAAATTGATAAGTCCCAAGCCCTTTGCAAGCACCAGCACTTGGCACTTGGGGGCTAATGGGTGCACAAAGTCTCTTTTAAGCAGTGGCAGATGACTCTGGTTCATCTTTTTCAAGTTAAACCAGTTTGTAAGGGTGGCTAGATGAGATTTACAGCGACAGTGATAAGTCCCGGTTTATTTGTATTGATTAAACTGGCCCTTGGGGGCTACAACTGCAAAGTTGATCACTATTACCTGAAGACCCGGCTCAAATTGATAGTTTAACCCGGCCCTTGGGGGCTACAGGTGCAAAGTTGATTCTTGAAAGTGCCGGCTTATCTTCATAAGTTTAAGCTGGCCCTTGGGGCCTATAGGTTTTGATTCAAATGCATAGCTAAAGGCTATCTAACAAGTCTACAGTATATTCTATTCTATCATATTCAGTAGACTTGGGGGCTGAAGGATTATATCTTATGTAAAAGCAGAAATTGATATCTCATATTTCTGGTGCATATGCTTGACCATGTCAATCTCTAGATCACGGCCGCTGTGTATTTGACTGAGATAGCCGGAGATGATTTCAATAACATTTAGATGACAATAATTGGCCATGTGAAATTTGACTTTGCGCCTCTCGATCAATTCTTCTTTGGGAGAATGTTTTGCTAAAGCAACAGGATTCCCCGGTTCTTGAAAACCAGTGCCAGTGATTAGAACTTCCTCAGTATTTGGATCTGAAGGCTTGATTGGTCTTGGCGGTTCAGCACCCAAGGGATCGACAATTATATGCTCAGTAGAGGTACCAAGATTTTCTGGTGGCGGGTCATCAACAGGTTCCTCCGGCTGTTGCACGGAGGCCTCAGATATTGGTGCTTGTTTTTCCGGTTCATGAGTCTTGGGGTCTTCTGTTGGCTTGTTTATTTTAGCCTTTTTGCTAGGCTTTGCTTTTCCACCGCAAGAGGATTCAAAATTTAGTATGAATTTAGAGATGTGGAAAAACACAGATAAAGTTAGTACCCAGGGGCAGTCTTGAAAGCCGGAAGCTGAGTCCGGGATGAGTCGCCAGACGAAGAGTGAGAGGTCCCCTGATAATTTGAGTTAAAAGGATTAAGTTCTTGATGAATAAGACTTGCCTTGGAATAAATAGAGTTGGAATTTTGAAGTACCTCATTCCAGCGTTTGCGTGGGGCTGGTGTGTTAGGTAAACCGGAGGAAAGTTCTTCGCCTCCACTAGTCCGAGTTCTGCGCTGGTTCTCATGCTGTTGTTGCTTCAAAATAAAGTTGGGATCCAAGTGAGCTAAAGGGTGAGAAAACCTTAGTTTCCAGGTCACTCGCCGAATTTTCTGTCTTGGCAAAGGCTCTGTGTCGAAGGAAATAATAGTTACCTCATCATCACCCGCCTGGCTGGTTTTCACGCCATCCTGATAGCAATCAGTGTCAATAAAATGAATGAAAAAAGGGAACCAAGGGAATCAAGGTCTACCTCTGACTCATCATCTTCATCCAAGTTTAATGTATCAGAGGCAGTGGATTTCTCTTTATTCTTCTTCACGGCTTTGGTCTTAGCCCTGGCCTTCTTGGCGTCTTTTTCCTCATATTTCTTATTCAAAAAGGCGGATCTAGCCTGCAAAAAATTACAATATAGGTTGGGGATTTGCAAGTTATATGAACCATGAAGTAAAGTATATAAACCGGACATGCTTACATCCGGTGCCGGGTTGAGTGTGCAGAAGGGATTTAGCCCCACTTTGGTGCAACTCTCCAAGCTTTCATTGAGAAGAGTTTTTGTCATATCATTGATGGCTTTATGAGACAACTGGGTTGAATTGTAATGCAGTGGATCTTTCGTATCACCAGTATATGTGCACATTAGACCGGACCTTTGGCTCAAAGGTATGATCCTCCAAGCTACGCAGCATCGAACCACGTCAACCCCAGTCAATCCATTGGCCAATAAGGCTCTAACCTTTAAAAAGGTGGGCACAAGTTTAGCCCGTTCAGTAGTGGTAAGTCGTTCAGGGAGAGGGTGCTTTGGGTTGAACCGTTGGTCGCGGAAGCCTGGCAAGGGGTTTTCATCAGCAGGAGAAGTATCTTTGCAATAGAACCAAGTTTGATTCCAATCCTTGGGATGGCTTGGAAGCTGAGCATAAGGAAAAATGGCATCTCTGCGTCGCTGAATTGAGATCCTGCCAAGCTCCTGGCTGGGCCCATCAGTGAATTCATTTTGGCGGTTCAAATAAAAATACTCTCTAAAGAGTTCAACACTTGGTTCTTCTTGAAGGTATACTTCACATAAGACTTGGAAATTGCAGATATTTGAAACGGAATTGGACCCGATGTCTTGAGGATGAAGTTGCAGAAAATGCAGAATATCACAGAAGAATTTTGACCCGGGCGGTGAGAAGCCCCGGTTCATGTGATCTGTGAAAACAATAACTTCATCATCCTGCGGCTGACTTCTGACTTCATATGGTTTTGGAACACGCTAGTGAATAATTTTTTTGCCGGTAAGAAGCTAATCTTGACATAATCTTGGAGCATTGCCTCGGTAACGATGGGCGGAACCCAGTCGCATGAGGTGACTGTCTTAGTCATAATTGGGTGCTCGGCCTACACAAGGCGATTGCAGATGTTATTAAACCGGCAGATATGAGTTACAAATTATGGTTTAAGACGCTGTAACAAACTAATGGCTATGGAGATGTAGTTCAGAGTACAGTTGTTAAAACCGGAGGACTGAATTATAAGAATGAATAAGCAAGCCTGGTTAAACTAGAAGGATATTGCCGAATTATTGACTTCGAGGCGGATGATGGCAGCTTAAATGGGGCCTAATGTTATATGGCGAGTCACGGTTATGTCATAAGCCGCCATGGCACTTATGGTGTTTCAAGTCTATCAGTGAAAATGTTGTGAAGTGTTGGACAAACAGATTTGGCAAGCTGAAGCAACAATTTTGGATCTACCATAGTTCAGAAAAAGAAGTAAAATTCTAAACCTAAGGTGGCGGCGGTGGAAAAGTTTGGATGCTTTGATGAGATCTTCTATGGATAGATGTTATTATAATGATGAAAATGAATGCTAAAACTACTTCCGCACAAGGTTTATGACTTGTCCAGATTAAAAGCTATCGGAGTTGAAGGAAACAACGAAGAATGACAAGAACGCCGACAAACTGCCCAAACCCTAATGCAGATTTGAGATAACAGGAGAGGTGCTCTTATAGGTGACGAGGAGCAGCGGTGGCACGCTGGAGTTTTCTGTTCTGGTCAGGTTGATGCAATAGCCATAGTTGGTGCAGCGGTCGGAGGTCACGGCGGCGAAGCTCGGGTGACAGAGGAGATGCGAGAGGAAGACGAAGGCAAGGAAGCAGGGGGAGTGGTAAAGACCCTCATGCCTATTTATAAGAGGAAGAATACAAGGCATGCGCGGGAATCGAGCACTACAAAAAAAGACACATCCGTGACATTTTGGGCCGAACGAAAAAAAATTATGTCATACTTATGACACTTCTATGACGGTAATTGTGATAAAACCCGGTATCATCATAGCTGTGGTGGGCTCCTACTTCTATGACAAAAAATCATGACAGAAAATAGGCTTTTTGTCCTGGGCGGGTTGGAGACGCAGCTACATGACATTCTTTGGGCCGTCCATGACGGAAAAACTGTGGTAGAAGCGAGGGCGAGGAAAATATCAGGGTGTTCCCGGTTACAGTGGGTGGTCGGGGCCGAGCGATGCATGGAGGTTTGTGTGTTTCTCTCGTACACGCACGTGCATGGGTGCGAGGCGTTGGGCTCTAACTAAACCCGAGCGAGGCGTTCGCCTACTGAACCCGAGCGATTGCATTGCAGGCTACACGTTACTGAACCCGAGCGATCGATCGATGGCTGTTAACTGAACCCGATCGAGCGATTCCTTCGCTATTGCTGCTAACTGAAGCCGATCGATGTTTCCGCTGGATGAACAGTGAGTGTTACTAGGGGGGTTTGGATGAACAGTTCCCAGTGGGGGTGGATGAATAGGACCCCGTGGTGTTGCCTCTGGATGAACAAGACCTCGATCAATTGAGCCGGTTGGGGCTGGATGAACTGGAACCCGTGGAGGGCTGGATGAACAGGACCACCCCGTGGAGGGCTAGATGAATAGTAGATGGTGGAGGGCTGGATGAACAGTAGCCCGTGGAGAGGGCTGGTTGAACAGTAGCCGGTGGAGTAGCGTGCGGTGGAGGCTGGATGAACAAGAGCCCGTGGATGAACAGTCGCAGGTGGAGGCTAGAGGGGGTCGACGGTGGATGAACAGTAGCCCGTGGAGGCTGGAGGGGGTCAACGATGGAGATGAACAGTATCCCGTGGAGTCCTGTTTTACGGTACGCCACACCCTCCCGATGAACAGGTCACCCGTTTCAGCTGTAGCGCTCCAACACAAGTCCATTTCCTCTGTTTTGCAGTACGCCACACCCCTCCTGATCAACAGGACAACGTTTCGACCGTAGGAGGTCTGTTTCCTCCGTTTTGCGGTACTCCAGACCCCTCCCGATGATCAGGATCTCGTTTCGAACGTGGCCGGTTGAACACAACGTTGTTTCCTCCGTTCTGCGGTACGCCAGGCCTCGTTTCCATCGGCTGTTCCGTCCAAGCCCTCCCGATGAACACGACGACGCATTTCGTTCCGACCCACCCGGTTGGCTCCCCATGAACGCGATGACGACGCAGTTTCTCCGTTCCGACCCAACCATGTACACGGTCCCTGGCTGTACATATGCGCAAGTAGGCGTTTGGGACCCCGCTGTATGTATGTACGTGGCCGTATTTTCTTTCTTGCACACTGGTCGCTGTACATACGTGTACATGCTGCGTGCACGCCTCTACTATGACACGTGCATGCCTCTACATCGACCAATATGTACGTACACGTTCGCGACCAGAATGACAACGCTATGTACGCTTCGACCAGGTGGGTCCCGACTGTCAGGCACTTCCTTGCGTGCGAAGATGTAGCTGGTGGGTCCCAGCAGTCAGGGGGCGAATCGTTTTTTTTTGCCCGGGCGCACTTCCTTGCGTGCGAAGATGTAGCTGGTGGGTCCCAACAGTCAAGCGGTAACATTTTTTTCAAGAAATACGGTGACCCGTCTGGTGGTCCCCGCTGTCAGGTGGAGGAATAATTATTTTGCGCGTAATAAGGAGGCACTTCCTTGATGCGACCGTGGACCCAGCTATCAGCTCTCCATGTACAGTCCACGTCCGATGGAAGTTGTTCCTTGACCATGTTGACCATGCCGCGCCGAGAGCACCAGGGCGGTGGACGACGGCGAGGCCTAGGAAGGGGATGAGGCGGAGCTGGGGAAGATGCGATAGTGGATGCCCACGCGTAGAGGAGTATGAGGGTTCACTGGTTCATTGCGGTGTGAGACTGTCGTCGCCGCAGAATAACATGGGGTGTGGGTGAGTAGAGGGATGGCCTGGCCAGCGGTGGGAGTAGTAGGGGGCGGTGAGGCCTCCACGGCAGCACAGCCGACCACGGGAAGCAGGAGCAGGCGGCACGACCGGCGTTGCTTTGGGCGGCTAGAGCAAGAAGACCAGAGGTTGAAGAAGCACTATGGTCATTGGATGGACATCGTACGGTCACTGGAGCTAGAATTTTTCATATTGACTAAGTTGACAAAGCCCTCCGTCCCCGTCAACTTAGTAGGCCCACAAGTCAGGCACCTACTATGGTGCGTCCCAGCTAGCAGGGGGTATTCATTTTTTTGTGCATAATAAGGAGGCACTTCCTTGCGTGCGAAGATATAGCTGGTGGGTCTGACCTGTCTGCGGGGGGAACGTTTTTTCGCGAAATACAGAATCCCTTCCCGTGGGTCCTAGCTGTCAGGTGGAGGAATCATTATTCTGCGTGTAATACGGAGGCATTTCCTTGCGTGCGGCCGTGGACCCAGTTGTCAGCCTCTCCACATACAGTCCACTTCCGATGGATGTCGTTCATTGACCACGTTGACCAGGCCGTGCCGAGAGCACCAGGGCGGTGGACGACGATGAGGCCTAGGAAGGGAATGACATGGAGCTAGGGATGACTCGGCAGTTGTTTCCCGCACGGAGGAGTACGAGGGTTTACTGGTTCGTCTGCCGTCCCCGGAGAATAACAGCGGATGTGGGTGAGTAGAGGGATGGCTAGGCCAGCGATGGGAGTACGGTGGGGTGGTGAGGCCTGCGCGGCAGCATAGCCGGCCGCGGGAGGAGGGAGCAGGCAGTCCCGCCAGCGCTTGTTTGAGCGGCTGGAGCCGGAAGAGCAGAGATTGAAGAACACGACAGCCGTTGGATGGACATCCAACAGTCACTACTCTCGTGTGCATTATTTCTAATAATGTACAGCCCATTTGCTAATTCCTAAGAATTTTTTTCGAGCCCATCTTCTTTTTGTTAGCATTACACCCCATATTGTGGCCATGGTTAAAAAGTATATGAAATTTTGCATATTTCAGTGTGGCCAACTGTTTTTAATCCCGAAATATCGATTCACATTGAAACTATTTTGAAAAATAATCTATATAAATATAAAATGCAAATAATTGTCCGCGCATAAAAATCAATGGAATTTAAAATCTTGTAATGAAATAATATTGAAACTAGTTCCCGGTTTGATGTGTTTTAAAAATGTAGAGCCCATTTCTGGGCAAACCGAATGAAACTCTCCTCGTCTTGAAATATTTGCAGCCCAGTAGGGCTGATAAAGCAAGTATGCCTCATTTGGGTATTTCTTAAAAAAAATAGAACTGGGCTAGCCATTTTCAGCAAGAAAAAACACAACTGTGCACTTGATGTGGTAAACATAAATAAAACCCTGGCTAGACGGGCCACAGCCCCCATACAGCCCCGTTGTTACCCTGATCCATCGCTAAAACTAGTATAAATAACAACTACTTGTTCCTCAAAAAAACTGCGCGACCTGCTGAGTCCCCGGTGTCAGCCGCTCGTAGTGTAATTCTCTCGTTTATTGACTACATTGACAATGGGGTGAGCCCCAGATGTCCAACCATTAGGAGGAACCATATTTTTGGGCTTGTAATATAGAGGCACTTGCTTGCGTACAGCCGTGACGCTGGTGGGTCCCTACTGTCATCCTCTCCACATACAGTCATCTGCTTGTTCCTCTCGGTTGTTGACGATGTTGTTAACGCAAGAGGGCGGCGCACCGCACACGGCGAGCGAACCAAGGCCGCAAGGCGGAGGACGACGGCGAGGCCTCGGGCGGAATGAACAGGAGCCGTGGAAGATGCGCCGGTCTCGTCGCAGGTGGAAGGGAGTACGAAGGTTGACTGGTTCGGGTGCGGGTGCGTGTTGGGGCTGACATCGTCGGAGAATAACAGGACGTGTGGGGGAATAGAGGGAGGGACTGGCCAACATTAGAGGGTACGTACGATACTGTGGCGGAGGTGCATCCAGCCATGGGAGGCGGGAGCAGGCGGAGCCGACAGGGTGGTTTGGTTTGGGTGGCTGGAGGAAGAAGAAGACAAGAGATAGAAGATACACGACAGATGTTGGATGTCAATCCAACGGCTGGTAGGCAGAATCGTTTGTTGACTGCCTAGTAAGTCGACACCACCTTAGATAGGATATTTTCTCGCGGGTCCCAAATGTCAGAATCCAAATCTGTCATGGTTATGCAACCTTTCCTATGAAAATTTACAGCCCATTTGATGTGCTAGTTCGAAATAAGTTTGTGGGTGCTGGTGGGGGCTAATCACTTGGCTTCTGTAATGCATAGTGAGCTCAAGCAGCCGGCGAGAGTGACGTTATTTCCCATGGTTGGGATTTTTTTAGTTGTTACAATATTTCACTCTAAATTAAACGACTAGCAAGCCATTTGCCTTGCTTCAAAGAAAATATGACAGTCACAGCTGAGTTGAAAAGGGCAAGAAAATCTAACTCCATCTTACAAACTGTACAAAAGCACGAGGATTAATTGTTCATCAGGTTTATAAAAAACCAGGTTGAAAAGGGCAACAACATCTAACTCCAGCACTATTTTTGCCAGTCACAGTCAAATGGAACGGCCAGGTCCATAAAATGAACATCTTGGGTCATAAAATTTACTAGATTATCACCACAATATGTTGTAAATAGAAGCCCGGCACGTTCAGAAGCTCTTTTGCCCACCCGAAACTCCTTTTTTTGCTCTTCCACATACCCATCCGTCAAAACCATGATGCTGATAAACTTAAGCCTGATGGACAATAGTAACCTCGCATTCAGCAGGAAGAATGTGACAATTCTAGTGTTTGCACAGATGGCTACATATCGTTCTAGCGTTATTGTCTTCAATCGATTCTCATGAGAAGTGAGGAAATCCCGATCCTTACGAATCCACCGATTGGTTATAACTTTCTTACCCCGTCCTGTTGCCTAAATAGACATGAAGATTGAAAACAGTTAAGGTCTAAAAAAAGAGTGTCGAAAGAGCAACAACTGAACGGTTAATTCTAGTACACTATATGCGGGCTTCCAATGTGCGTGAAATTATCACCTTTATATACAACTTCTCCATACATGGAAAGCATTGCAGCAAGCCAATAATATCATTCAGATCAAAACTATTCATTTGGATATCTAAGATCTTGACAGAATCCAGCACCATTGATAGGCCATCGATGGAGAAACTCTTCATTGAGCATAGAACATAATATTAGTACAAAATGTGTACTCCAAGATGACATATAACTTATGCGCAGAAATTTAAAATGCAGCTTATGGTTACAAGTGTAGATGATAATATAGAGCACATGAAGAACTGTGGAGCCAAACACCATATCGAAATGAGCACAGAGATCATGTATTACACCCAAGGTCTCAAGTTTAGGCGCAGAGAGGATGGTTATTTTCAATGGTGAATAACTAGAATCAAGGATCAACCTTTGAAGTGAAGGGGCATCTTGGATGATGAGCTGCCTTCCGTCAAAATAAATTCCAATTCTTACAAGGTTAGGCGACTTTATTTGGAGACAACCGATTCTAACTGTGAAAACAAGCACCAAGCACTCGAGGGCAGGGAAACTGGAGTGGATGATGTTGTGCAATGAGGTCTCCGATATACGAACCCGCACAAGCGGAAGTTTCTTGAGAATGGGAGTCGAAGGTTTAGTACCAGATTGTCTGGTAGGTCGCACAGCGCAAAGGTGGTGGTGTGGAGAGAGGAGGAAAACCGCGAGATGGACATCGGTGCTGAGGGCACAGGTAGATAGCGTTCGGTATCTGGTAGGTGATTTCTAGGGGAATAGTAGAACTCAAGAAGCTGTAGTTTTGTGAATTCAGGGGATTTCAGCCAGGCGTCCACCATGCAGGGCATGGTATGCTTTCTCAGGTAGCATGACGGGATGCAGAGGCTTTGAACGGATCCCTGGTGGGAGGAGATGATGTCTCTGGGGATTTCAAAATCATTGAATAGAGATAGCCGACGACAGTCGAGATTAAGGGGCACGGTGCGACATAGACGGCGCCACCGAATTGAGAGGACTTGGGTGCGGCAGCAATCCTTGGTGGGGAGAAGTGCTACCTCTTTTACACTGTGTTGGTTTTCCCCAAAGAGGAAGGGATGATGGAGCAAAGTAGTGTAAGTATTTCCCTCAGTTTTTGAGAACCAAGGTATCAAACCAGTAGGAGGCTACGCGCGAGTCCCTCGTACCTGCACAAAACAAATAAATCCTCACAACCAATGCAAATAGGGGTTGTCAATCCCTATAGGGCCACTTACGAGAGTGAGATCTGATAGATATGATAAGATAATATTTTTGGTATTTTTATGATAAAGAGGCAAAGTAAAATAAAGGCAAAGTAAATAGCAAATTAAATAACTAAGTAGTAGGAGATTAATATGATAAAGATAGACCCGGGGCCATAGGTTTCACTAGTGGCTTCTCTCGAGAGGATAAGTATTCTACGGTGGGTGAACAAATTACTGTTGAGCAATTGACAGAATTGAGCATAGTTATGAGAATATCTAGGTATGATCATGTATATAGGCATCACGTCCGAGACAAGTAGACCGACTCCTGCATGCATCTACTACTATTACTCCACTCATCGACCGCTATCCAGCATGCATCTAGAGTATTAAGTTAAAAACAGAGTAACGCCTTAAGCAAGATGACATGATGTAGAGGGATAGACTCAAGCAATATGAAGAAAACCCCATCTTGTTATCCCCGATGGCAACAATACAATACGTGCCTTGCTGCCCTTACTGTCACCGGGAAAGGACACCACAAGATTGAACCCAAAGCTAAGCACTTCTCCCATTGCAAGAAAGATCAATCTAGTAGGCCAAACCAAACTGATAATTCGAAGAGACTTGCAAAGATAACAAATCATACATAAAAGAATTCAGAGAAGATTCAAATATTATTCACAGATAGACTTGATCATGAACCCACAATTCATTGGTCTCAACAAACACACCGCAAAAAGAAGATTACATCGAATAGATCTCCACAAGAGAGGGGGAGAACATTGTATTGAGATCCAAAAAGAGAGAAGAAGCCATCTAGATACTAACTATGGACCCGTAGGTCTGAAGTAAACTACTCACACTTGATCGGAGAGGATATGGTGTTGATGTAGAAGCCCTCCGTGATCGATGCCCCCTCCGGCAGAGCTCCGGAACAGGCCCCAAGATGGGATCTCATGGATACAGAAAGGTACAGTGGTGGAATTAGGGTTTTGGCTCCTGTTTTGATCATTTGGGGGTACATGGATATATATAAGAGGGAGAAGTACGTCGGTGGAGCAACAAGGGACCCACGAGGGTGGAGGGCACGCCTGGGAGGCAGGTGCGCCCCCTACCTCGTGGCCTCCTGTTGGTTGGCTTGACATAGGGTCCAAGTCTCCTAAGTTGTATTCGGTGAGAAAATCACGTTCCCGAAGGTTTCATTCCGTTTGGACTCCGTTTGATATAACTTTTCTTCGAAACCCTAAAACAGGCAAAAAAAACATCAATACTGGGCTGGGCCTCCGGTTAATAGGTGAGTCCCAAAAATAATATAAAAGTGGATAATAAAGCCCAATAATGTCCAAAACAGTAGATAATATAGCATGGAGCAATCAAAAATTATAGATACGTTGGAGACGTATCAAGCATCCCCAAGCTTAATTCCTGCACGTCCTCGAGTAGGTAAATGATAAAAACAGAATTTTGATGCAGAGTGCTACTTGGCATAATTTTAATGTAATTCTTCTTAATTGTGGTATGAATATTCAGATCCGAAAGATTCAAGACAAAAGTTCACATTGACATAAAAATGATAATACTTCAAGCATACTAACTAAGCAATTATGTCTTCTCAAAATAACATGGCCAAAGAAAGGTCATCCCTACAAAATCATATGATTTAGTCATGTTTCATTCTCATCACACAAGAATGCTATCATCATGCACAACCCCGATGACAAGCCAAGCAATTGTTTCATACTTTAGTAATCTCAAACTTATAAACATTCATGCAATATATGAGCGAGAGCCATGGACATAGCACTACAGGTGGAATGGAATATAGTGAGGGGGTTATGTGAAGAAGACAAAAAAGGAGGAAGTCTCACATTAACGAGGCTAATCAATGGGCTATGGAGATCCCCACCGATTTATGTTAATGCAAGGAGTAGGAATTTCCATGCAACGGATGCACTAGATCTATAAATGTATGAAAGCTCAACAATAGAAACTAGCGGGTGTGCATCCAACTTGCGTGTTCACGAAGACCTAGGGCACTTGAGGAGGCCCATTGTTGGAATATACAAGCCAAGTTCTATAATGAAAAATTCCCACTAGTATATGAAAGTGATAACATGAGAGACTCTCTACTATGAAGATCATGGTGCTACTTTCAAGCACAAGTGTGGCAAAGGATAGTAACATTGTCCCTTCTCTCTTTTTCTCTCATTTTTTCTTTTTTTGGGCCTTTTCTCTTTATTTTTTATGGCCTTTCTCTCTTTTTTTATATTCCTCACTTGGGACAATGCTCTAGAAAATGATGATCATCACACTTCTATTTATTTACAACTCAATGATTACAACTCGATACTAGAACAAAGATGACCCTATATGAATGCCTCCGGCGGCGTACCGGGATATGCAATGAACCAAGAATGACATGTATGAAAGGAACGGTGGCTTTGCCACAAATACTATGTCAAGTACATGATCATGCTAAGCAATATGACAATGATGAATGTGTCATGATGAACGGAATGATGGAAAGTTGCATGGCAATATATCTCGGAATGGCTATGGAAATGCCATAATAGGTAGGTATGGTGGCTGTTTTGAGGAAGATATAAGGAGGTTTATGTGTGAAAGAGCGTATCGTATCACGGGGTTTGGATGCACCGGCGAAGTTTGCACCAATTCTCAATGTGAGAAAGGGCAATGCACGGAACCGAAGAGGCTAGCAAGGATGGAAGGGTGAGAGTGCGTATAATCCATGGACTCATCATTAGTCATAAAGAACTCACATACTTATTGCAAAAATCTACAAGTCATCAAAAACCTTGGTACTACGCACATGCTCCTAGGGGGATAGATTGGTAGGAAAAGACCATCGCTCGTCCCCGACTGCCACTCATAAGGAAGACAATCAAATAACACCTCATGTTTCAAATTTGTTGCATAACGTTTAGCATACGTGCATGCTACGGGACTTGCAAACCTCAACAAAAGTATTTCTCAATTTCACAACTACTCAACTAGCATGACTTTGATATTATTACCTCCATGTCTCAAAACAATCATCAAGCATCAAACTTCTCTTACTATTCAACACACTCATAAGAAAGTTTTATTATTAATCTTGCATACCAAACATATTAGGATTTTAAGCAAATTACCTTGCTATTAAGACTCTCAAAATAATACAAGTGAAGCATGAGAGATCAATAGTTTCTATAAAACAAATCCACCACCGTGCTCTAAAAGATATAAGTGAAGCACTAGAGCAAAATTATATAACTCAAAAGATATAAGCGAAGCACATAGAGTATTGTAACAAATTCCAAGTCATGTATGGCTCTCTCAAAAGATGTGTACAGCAAGGATGATTGTGGTAAACTAACAAGCAAAGACTCAAATCATACAAGACGCTCCAAGTAAAACACATATCATATGATAAATAAAAATATAGCTCCAAGTAAATTTACCGATAGAAGTAGGCGAAAGAGGGGATGCCTTCCGGGGCATCCCCAAGATTTGGCTTTTAGGTGTCCTTAGATTATCTTGGGGGTGCCATGGGAATCCCCAAGCTTAGGCTCTTGCCACTCCTTGTTCCATAATCCATCAAATCTTTACCCAAAACTTGAAAACTTCACAACACAAAACTTTAAGTAGAAAATCTCGTGAGCTCCGTTAGCGAAAGAAAACCAAAGACCACTTCAAGGTACTGTAATTAACTCATTATTTATTTATATGGGTGTTGTACCTACTGTATTCCAACTTCTCTATGGTTCATAAACTATTTTACTAGCCATAGATTCATCAAAATAAGCAAACAACACATGCAAAACAGAATCTGTCAAAAACAGAACAGTCTGTAGTAATCTGTAGCTAGCGCAAGATCTGGGACCCCAAAACTTCTAAAATAAATTGCTGGACGTGAGGAATTTATCTATTAATCATATGAAAAAAGAATTAACAAAATAGAACTTTCCAAATAAAAATGACAGCAGTTCTCGTGAGCGCTAAAGTTTCTGTTTTTTACAGAAAGTTCAACAAGACTTTCCCCCAAGTCTTCCCAATGGTTCTACTAGGCACAAACACTAATTAAACAGAAAAAACACAACCAAAAAAGATTCTAAATAATTTATTTATTACTAATCAGGAGCAAAAATCAAGGAATAAAAATAAAATTGGGTTGCCTCCCAACAAGCGCTATCGTTTAACGCCCCTAGCTAGGCATAACAAGCAAGAATAGATCTAGGTATTACCATCTTTGGTAGGCAATCCATAAGTGGCTCTAATAATAGATTCATAAGGTAATTTAATTTTATTTCTAGGAAATTGTTCCATGCCTTTCCTTAACGGAAATTGCAATCTAATATTTCCTTCCTTCATTACAATAATTGCACCAATCGTTCTAAGGAAAGGTCTACCAAAAATAATAGAACATGAAGGATTGCAATCTATGTCAAGAACAATAAAATCTATGGGCACATAATTCCTATTTGCAACAATAAGAACATCATTAATTCTTCCCATAGGTTTCTTAATAGTGGAATCCGCAAGGTGCAAGTTTAGAGAGCAATCATCAAAATCACGGAAACCTAACAAATCACACAAAGTCTTTGGAATCCTGGAAACTCTAGTACCCAAATCACATAAAGCATAGCATTCATGATCTTTAATTTTAATTTTAATAGTTGGTTCCCACTCATCATAATTTTTTCTGGGGATAGAAACTTCCAATTCAAGTTTTTCTTCATAAGATTGCATCAAGGCATCAACGATATGTTTAGTAAACCCCTTATTTTGACTATAAGCATGAGGACAATTTAGCACGGATTGCAACAAGGAAATAGAATCAATCAAAGAGCAATTTTCATAGTTAAATTCCTTGAAATCCATAATAGTGGGTTTAGCAACAACTATGGTTTTAATTTCATCAATCCCACTTTTATCAAATTTAGCATCAAGATCAACAGATTCAGAATTCTTGGAACGCCTTCTAGGTAAAGGTGGATCATATTCAGTCCCATCATTATCAAGATTCATATTGCAAAACAAAGATTGAATAGGGGACACATCAATAACTTTTAGATCTTCATCATTATTTTCATAGGAACTAGAAGAACATGCTTTTATAATGGCATATTTCTTAGCACGCATCCTAGCGGTTCTTTCTTTGCACTCGTCAATGGAAATTCTCATGGCTTTGAGAGACTCATTGATATTATGCTTAGGTGGAATAGATCTAAGTTTTAAAGAATCAACATCAAGAGCAATTATATCAACGTTCCTAGCCAAATCATCAATCTTAAGCAATTTTTCTTCAATCATAGCATTAAAATTCTTTTGCAAAGTAATAAATTCTTTAATATTAGATTCAAAATCAGAGGGCATCTTATTATAATTTCCATAAGAATTGTTGTAGGAATTACCATAATTATTAGAGGGATTACTAGGATAAGGCCTAGGATTGAAATTTCCTCTATACGCGTTGTTACCAAAATTGTTCCTACCAACAAAATTCACATCCATAGATTCATTATTATTCTCAATGAAAGTAGACAAGGGCATATCATTAGGATCAGAAGAAATACTCTTATTAGCAAATAATTTCATAAGTTCATCCATCTTTCCACTCAAAACATTAATTTCTTCTATGGCATGCACCTTTTTATTAGTAGATCTTTCAGTATGCCATTGAGAATAATTAACCATAATATTATCTAGGAGTTTAGTAGCTTCTCCTAAGGTGATTTCCATAAAAGTGCCTCCCGCGACCGAATCCAAAAGATTTCTAGAAGCAAAATTCAATCCGGCATAAAAAATTTGTATAATCATCCACAAATTTAAACCATGAGTAAGGAAATTACGTATCATTAATTTCATTTTCTCCCAAGCTTGTGCAACATGTTCATGATCAAGTTGCTTAAAGTTCATAATATCGTTTCTAAGAGAGATGATTTTAGCAGGAGGAAAAAACTTAGAGATAAAACCATCTTTGCACTTGTTCCATGAATCAATACTATTTTTAGGCAAAGAAGAAAACCAAGCTTTAGCACGATCTCTAAGCGAAAAAGGAAATAGCTTCAATTTAACAATATCATTATCCACATCTTTCTTCTTTTGCATGTCACACAAATCAACAAAGCTATTTAGATGGGTAGCGGCATCTTCACTAGGAAGGCCGGAGAACAGATCTTCCATGACAAGATTCAGCACCGGTAAGAGGAGCAATCGGAGTGCTAATAAAATCATTGTTGTTGGTACTAGTGAAGTCACACAATTTAGTATTATCTTGAGTCATCGTGACAAACAAGCAAACTAACACACAAGTAAACAAAAAGCAAGCGAACAAAAAGGGGCAAATAGAGAAAGAGAGGGAGTTTAGAGAGAGGGGGCAAATAAAACGGCAAGGGTGAATTGGGGGAGAGGAAAACGACAGGCAAATGGCAAATAATGTAATGCGGGAGATAAGGATGTGTGATGGGTACTTGGTATGTTGACTTTTGCGTAGACCTCCCCGGCAACGGCGCCAGAAATCCTTCTTGCTACCTCTTTTAGCACTGCGTTGGTTTTCCCAAAGAGGATGGGTGATGCAGCAAAGTAGCGTAAGTATTTCCCTCAGTTTTTGAGAACCAAGGTATCAATCCAGTAGGAGGCTACGCACAAGTCCCTCGTACCTGCACAAAACAAATAAATCCTCGCAACCAACGCAAATAGGGGCTATCAATCCCTATAGGGCCACTTACGAGAATGAGATCTGATAGATATGATAAGATAATATTTTTGGTATTTTTATGATAAAGATGCAAAGTAAAATAAAGGCAAAGTAAATAGAAAAGTAAATAACTAAGTAGTAGGAGATTAATATGATAAATATAGACCCGGGGGCCATAGGTTTCACTAGTGGCTTCTCTCGAGAGCATAAGTATTCTACGGTGGGTGAACAAATTACTGTTGAGCAATTGACAAAATTGAGAATAGTTATGAGAATATCTAGGTATGATCATGTATATAGGCATCACGTCCGAGACAAGTAGACCGACTCCTGCCTGCATCTACTACTATTACTCCACTCATCGACCGCTATCCAACATGCATCTAGAGTATTAAGTTAAAAACAGAGTAATGCCTTAAGCAAGATGACATGATGTAGAGGGTTAGACTCATGCAATATGAAGAAAACCCCATCTTGTTATCCTCGATGGCAACAATACAATACAATACGTGCCTTGCTGCCCTTACTATCACCAGGAAAGGACATCGCAAGATTGAACCCAAAGCTAAGCACTTCTCCCATTGCAAGAAAGATCAATCTAGTAAGCCAAACCAAACTGACAATTCGAAGAGACTTGCAAAGATAACCAATCATACATAAAATAATTCAGAGAAGATTCAAATATTATTCATAGATAGACTTGATCATAAACCCACAATTCATCGGTCTCAACAAACACACCGCAAAAAGAAGATTACATCGAATAGATCTCCACAAGAGAGGGGGAGAACATTGTATTGAGATCCAAAAAGAGAGAAGAAGCCATCTAGCTACTAACTATGGACCTGTAGGTCTAAAGTAAACTACTCACACTTGATCGGAGAGGCTATGGTGTTGATGTAGAAGCCCTCTGTGATTGATGCCCCCTCCAGCAGAGCTCCGGAACAGGCCCCAAGATGGGATCTCGTGGATACAGAAAGTTACGGCGGTGGAATTAGGGTTTTGGCTCCTGTTCCGATCGTTTGGGGGTACGTGGATATATATAGGAGCAAGAAGTTTGTCGGTGGAGCAACAGGGGGCCCACGAGGGTGGAGGGCGCGCCTGGGGGGCAGGCGCTGCCCCCCGACCTCGTGGCCTCCTGTTAGTTGGCTTGACATAGGGTCCAAGTCTCCTGAGTTGTATTCGGTGAGAAAATCACGTTCCTGAAGGTTTCATTCCATTTGGACTCCGTTGGATATTCCTTTTATTCAAAACCCTAAAACAGGCAAAAAAGCAGCAATTCTGGGTTGGGCACCCGGTTAATAGGTTAGTCCCAAAAATAATATAAAAGTGGATAATGAAGCTCAATAATGTCCAAAACAGTAGGTAATATAGCATGGAGCAATCAAATATTATAGATACGTTGGAGACGTATCAAGAAGCGAGATGATCTCCCCAACGACGGCGTCCGGGAGATCGCTGATGCGGTCCACCCGATATTCTACCACTACTAGGGAAAAGCCTAGCAGCACCGTGGGTTTTGGGCCTATTAGTACCGGCGCTACTAATAAGGCGCTACAGCTAACGTATAGCAGTAGCGCATGTTGGCCCACGCTACTTCTATACATGAATAGCTGTAGAGCTCTTTACAAAAGGGCGCTGCTGATATTATCTGCAGCGCTGTTTACTTAGAAGCGCTGCTGGTAAGGCGGCGCTACTACTAAATTACCCCCCCTCGCTACTACTAGTTTTATTAGTTTTTTCCCTGCATATTTGTTTTGTATTTGAATAGGCTTTATACAATAATATTTAGCATATCATACACATACAAATGTATCATAGCATATACATACAATTAGTCTCATCAAATCATGTCATCATCATAATCATCATCCAACACAAAGTGGTCTCTCGTCATCATCTCGAAAATAGCGATACAAGTCTCGATTACTTGCAAATACATCGTCATCCATCTAAACAATGATATACGCGAGAAGAGCTATCACTTTGAGTACATGAGTTCGTATTCCTCTCTCGCATTAGCGTGAACCTAAACTAACTACTGCCTGTCGCTCGGAAACCGGAAACCGGTACACCTGGGCCTGACACTTCGGCCACTTGTCTTATATATACTCCCGGCGTAGCACTTATTCGCCATCTATGATCTATGCACTTGCAATCGTCACATGAGTCGATGATATGCAACATATATAGTTGAGCAACAGAAAGAGACACACTTGGCAAAAATAGAAACAACATATCATAAGCATAAATAACAAAGTTCATCGTACCCCAAAATGCCCTAACTAGAGTGATTTTCGCTAGTCGAGGAGGAGGACGGTTTAATTACATCACAAATAAAGTTTCACCGTGCATAACTCAGAGTTTTTTCATATAGAAAGTATGGACTAAATGGACATGTTGTCATATATCAACAATCACTCCAACATGTCGGTCCATCCATCCAAGTCAGGGAGATAGTCCATGAGCTTAGTGAAAGGCTTCATGTCGAGACGCTGAGAGGATATCCATGTTCGGACGTCTTCCTGCGACATTTGTCCTTCTCCGTAGAACATCCCTGTTTTTCTGACGACCACCTTCATGATGATTTGGGCAAGTTCGCGCTGGATGTTATAGAACTCAGCTCGAAGTCGATGATCCTCGATATATCCTATATCCTTTACCCATTGCAGAATATGGGCATTGCCGGATCTAGGTGACATGCGAAGGTTCTGGTGATCCCGTCTGTACTCCATCATGTGGTGTAGGACATAGAATCCATCATTAAGAGAATCGTTCAATTGCTGGATGCAGCAGAAGTCGGTCTTATGGCCGAAGGCGGCCCTGCCGCCCCTTGTCTTCTTGTCCCTGACATCTCCACCCCTTGCTTGGTAGTAAAACATAGCACTGTCGAGAACATCCTTGATGTGGGTGTGATCCTTTTTGTGTATGTTCTTCGACGAGTCCAAGTAAAGAGCATGGGAGAATCGGGGGTAGAGGAGGATGAGGACGGCGCGCCCGCCGCTGCGCAAAATAAGTACACCTCAAATTAATTAGCCTCCATTGTGCAAATGAATGATTGAAATCGAAGGAAGGATAGCAGCGCGGATGACTTACGTGGGATGATAAGGCACGAGAATCACCTCCTTGTCCTTATTGGCGAGCATGAAATTGACGATGTAATCCCTTGCATATTCACGGTGCTTTGCGCAGACTCCCAAGAAGCCCTCGTGCATGTAGTACGGGTCAGCGACACAGATATGAGATATCTGCTCAACCCCGATGATGTAGTTCATGTGCAAGGCATAAAGGCAGACAAACGTAAAATCCGGCTTCTTCACGTGAAACATGTCGAATATGTAATCGAATCGGAGGAAGAACTTATCCGTGGGGAAGCTGTCGATGTACGACATTTGCTGCGGAACGTTAACCACGTAGAGTGGGTATCCTGGATCATTAGAGGCGATGAGGCCTTTCTCTACCTGCAGCACATCGTCATGAAGTCTCCTTAGATCGCCGAATCTGGCCCGTAGCGCTGTTGGAGGTAGGATTGGTTGACCGGGGATATGCCATTTATCCGCATCGGGGATATCTATACGGTCCAGAAGCCGAGGCTGCTGAGGCGGCTGGATCATAGAATCAGCTCTTTTGCCTTTCGTCACTCTCTTCCTAGACTTATTTACTACCGGAAGGTCGTCCATAATACGTTGAGACGGCAATTCAGGCACCGACTCATGACGCTCAATCCCTGAGGAGGCGCCAGTATAGACATACTGTTCAGCGCCATCGTCGTCCTCATCCTCATCCATGCCTCCGTCATCAGCGACTAACGGAACCTCCTCCTTACCCCGTCAGCTATCACCCAACCCAACACCCGACGCTAATTGGGTAGGTGGGGTGTTGACTTTCATACCTTGCTGAGGCTGCTTGCTCGTGGGTGTGCTCCCGGCCGCCTCCAGACGGAGCAGACTCTTTGGCCACAACAGGACCCACCCATTGCAACAATCACCAAGATGCCGCGGTGTCTCGTCGTCATCCCCCGCTAGTATTGGAGGAGGAAAATTCTCGTGGCCTGGTTTGACACTGGCCATGGAAACCTTGAAGACGTTCGGGGGGATCGGCCGACTGTGGAACAATGGTTCCTTCGGCTTCATTATCGTCGCCTTCCCCACGTCCACCTTCTGGTCGCCGATGGTGTACAATATGGTGCACGGGGTTTTGTCGGCCTGCAAAGAAAAGTCTGTGATGTGAGACATCCTAAAGGCAACGAAAACGGGAGATTATACATTTATATTGAAGGGGGCCGGTGTGACAGATACCGTGAGGGCATTGAGCTCAGCCGAAGACGAAGCACCACCGAGCACGTCCAGTGCGGGAGCCGGTGCGGGAGCAGGTGCTGGTGCAACACTAGTCGAGCTGCTCCCCAAGAAGTCGGCAAGGGGAAATTCCTCTGCATTTTTTCTGGATTTTGCCTTATCCAAGTGATAACGCCCGTCACCAAGGAAGTAGACAAATCTGCAACCACCTGTTTTGCGGCAGCTACCGATGTTGCGACTGTCTGAGATGATTTCTTCTCAACCGCAATCTCAACCTTCTTGTCGATGTTTTCTTCAGTTAACCTCTGTCTTTCCTTTCTCTCCTCCGTGGTCTCATGGTAGTACTTCTTCCACGTGGCGCCGTCTCCGACACCGTGCACGCGTCCATATGACGGTCGAGTATCCACCGGTTGTCGTTTCAATATGTTCAACGCCCAGTTGAATGGAGTGTCCCACTTGGGCCTCGCCAATGCCTGAGACAGCAAGTCGCTTTCGGCCACAATCCGGTGCTGCTCTCTCTGCAAAAGGCACAAGGATCGTTTACAAATATGACTAACGTGTGCAGTCGAATTGATCAGAAACTAAAATTACCAGCAGTCTCATGAACTCCGTAATGACCGGTGTAGTCTCGTAAACCTTCTTCACTGGGTCCCAAAGGTGCCGGGCCCTGAGGACGTCACGCTCCTGCAGGACGGTGAAATCCGCCAAGGGGTCTGGGAAGCCAAGACTCGCGGCTTTCGCGTCCTCCTTGGCCCATTTGGACCTCTTTCCGCCGTAACCACGGCTTCCGAGGTGGTGGCTCCCAATGTTCCTCTCTTGAAGCCCCTTCGTGTACTGAGACTTTTTTTTGGCAGCTTCGGCCTCGCAAGCCTCCTTGAATATTTGAAACTGCTCTTCTGTGATTGTCAGATTATCCTTTACAATCTCAGAGTAGGGTTCCTTCTTGTCGATGATCTTTGCTTTCACTCAATTTTTCCAGGAGGCCAATGCGTTGCTAAACTTGGTCATGGCGTGTTTGTTTATCTTCTTCATTGCCTGTAGTGACGCGACCCGAATGGATCAAGTCTCTGTGCTTAAGTGTCATCCCTGGATCGGTATGCTGACACACACAGTACTCGAAGCATTTATAACAGAGGTAAATCACATGTATAAAGTAACATAAATACTATTACCTCAATCCAAATAGCGGAAGAAACAAGGTTGTGGATTCCCATCAACACCAACGGCAAAGTTGAGTGTAGAAATCGGAACCCTAACGTATCACTTACTCGTCGTAAGAAACCTGCAACATGAGACGTTGCAGCCCGAAACGGGTCAGTACATTGAATGTACTGGCAAATTCACACCATAGTGAATGATGAACAATGGCTATCACTACATGCATATTTGGCTGGTGGAAAAGCTCTATGGTTATAAGGTTTTTGCGTAAAGCCAATTTTTCCCTACTGCAAAGGAATACATTTTAATTAACTATCATGGTGGTTGTTGAACATTGAGAATGGTTGACAGCATTCTCAATCCCAATTAAGTAACATCATTAAACCCAACAATATTCATTTAAAGTAACATGATGAGATCAACAGGATAATCCTAGATACTCAAGATGTCCATAACCGGGGACACGGCTAATCATGATTAGTTTGTACACTCTGCAGAGGTTTGCGCACTTATCCCCACAAGACTCGATCGCCTCCGTTTGGTTTCTCGCACTACATGGTGTTTGAGAAGACGGATGACCGAGACATAGTCTTTCAGAAGCGCTAGCACCTTACGATTGGGTAGACCGTACCACCTACATCCCCTACATCTGCTAGTCTACCACTGTAAGAGTTCGCACGACTTAGTCAACTATGCCAGAGCCCATAATGGCTTGTGGCTGCACACGGAAGTTACTAGCATGAATGACCTTATGATCCCTTTGAGCCTGAGTGGCGGTCCGAACAGTGGACGTTCGCTGTTTAATGAAACCTAAAAAAACAGATCTAGTCTAGGTTTTTTAAAAAAAAACCAAACTTAAAGAAAAGAACCGGGGTCGGTTTATACCGGTTTGCAGAGGTTTGGTGGTTTTCGAGAGAAAACCGGCGGCAGCGAGGTTGAACTCCGGCGAGGGCCGTGCGGCTCCGGCGAGCGGGGCGAGGCAAGCCGGCGGAGAGCGGCGCGGTGGCGGTGGCGCGGCGCGGTGGCGGTGCAGCAGCGGCTCCGGCGGGCGAGCGGCGCGGTGGTGCGGCACTAGGCGAGGCGGCAGTAGCGGTAGCAGCAGCTAGCGGCGGCGGCGGCGATGTGCGTCGGCGGCGCGGGCAGCAAGCAGCGGCGGGAGGCGGCGGTTGCGGGGAGGAGAGGGGAGGGAGGGGTCCGGGCGGCGGCTTTATAGGGGAGGGGTGGCCTCGGGAGGCGTGGGGAAGGGGTCACGGGAGGCGTGCCCGGCCGGGACTCGGACGGCGGCGGCGGCGAACTCCCGAGCGGAGTCCCGCTTAGGGACGGTGGCGACGGGCGACGTGGGCTGGGCCGCGGCCTGGCCTGGGAGCTGGGCCGGCCCAGTTTGCGAGAGGAGAAGAATTTTTTATATATATATAAAGTTTTTTCCACACAAACAAAACGGATAAAAACAAAATAAATAAAAATTTTACATAGGCTTATAATATATCAAAATTTTCAGAAAAAAATTTCTACAACATGAACATTTTTCTAGCATTAAATAAAATACACACAAATTCAGATAATTCAAAGAGTGCTACTCGTCTATTAAAATCCAGTAAAAATCATTTTAAAAATACCAAAACGATTTCAAATAAAATTTTCTCCAATTTTCTAATGTAGGGAATCATGTTATCCTAATTTCCATATATTTTATTTTTGGAGAAAAATAATTTGAATAAAACTCAAATAAATCCAAATTGAAAATTAATTCCAAAAGGACTTGAAATTGATCCTTTGAAACTCCCAACTCATATTTCATAATTTGAAGAAGTCATTTTATCTTCTCTCGTGAAAATCATTGAGTTGCATAAAGTTTTTGAAGTGGAAAATATTTCCCAATGGAATTCAAATATTTTTCAAACACCCCTTACATTTTAAATGGAAGAAGTCATGTCATCTTCTCTCTAGGGTTTTGTATTTGAAAAGAATTTGAATTCACGAAGATCAGAAAACAAATATGAAAGTTTGGGAAAGTCCTTTTATTCCCTCTCATTTAACTTTCAAAAGTTTTGAATTCACTCACTTTCAGACAATCAATCAAACAATCAGTCAAATCTATCTATTTATTATAACATTCCAAAATTTAGAATTTTGGGATGTTACATTGCCGGGTCCTCATATGGATCTTCATAATCCTTCTCATTCCGGCCCGGGAACAAGAATATCTGGTGAAACTTCTTTAGGAGGGAGCTCCTCATATTTTCTATCTTCGGTAGTTTCTCATCGTTGATGGTGGCGGTTGTCCGTACGATGCATCCTATTTGATTGACGTAGCATCAACGTGCTTCCTCGGGCGCCTTTGGCTCAAAATTGCCGTCGTCCACCTCCGTGACCACCAGTCTAGTAGTCTTGAGTTTTTTAGGAAGTCGTTGCCTCTTTGCTTTCGATTCTACACCGGCTCCGCTCCCTGAGGCAGCGCCGGTCTCGATGTCGGTCTGAGTCTCAGCGCCGGTCTCAGTCTCAGCACCAGTCTTAGTCTCAGCGCCGGTCTCGATGATGGTCTGAGTCTCAGCGCCGGTCTCAGTCTCAGCACCGGTCTGCGTGTCGGTCTCAGTCCCCGATGCCACCAGTTGATCGTCCGCAAGGCTAAAAAATTCGTCTGCCACCCGGTAGACGTCGTCGCAATCACCAGAACCCTGTCCTTCATCGTTGCTAGCCATGTTTCCTACGATTAAATCTAGTAAATTAATTCTAGACCTAATAAAATAAATAATGACATACAAAAGGCCTATGTTTTGCAGGAACGTTGACTCCATCCTGGTGCGGCAAATCCCGGGCACTCGATATGTCCTAGTTTGTAGCACAAGTCATGCCGAAATTCACGGAAAATTTTAGCTTGACCGTTTCTAAAAAGTGGACAAATCGAGAACCTGAAATTTGCCAGAACGGAAATGAATCAACATTCCGGCAAAACATAGGCCACTCAGCTTCATTCCCTGGAAACAACAAAAGTCCACTTGGGCACAATCGAAACATGGGCAAACACAATTGAGGAATTTGCATATATCCTGACCACTTCAAATTTGCATGTCCTATAGCGTTTGACACTTCAAGAAAATCTACACAAATCATACATGCTCTCTCAAACTCAATTCAAAAACCAAATATAGATTATATTTAGTTAACTACTGAACTAAACTTTACTCTAAGCTAAACCCTACTGCCCTAATTAACATCTAGTTAAACAAACTCAATTCAAAAACTAAACCCTAGTGAACTAATTAACATCTACATTATCTACTACTTAACATCGTCTATTATTACCCTAACTAAAAAACATCAACATTATCTACTACTTAACATTAACATCTATTAACTAAAAAGGATGGTTGGGGGGCTTACAGAGAGGGGAGAGACGGTGGCGGGGAGGTGCTTGGCGACGGAGGTAGGGGCGGGGTGGGCGGGCTCAGGATCGGGACGCGACAGTCTTGGCGGGCTCGGGGGCGGTGAGGTCGAGGGCGGCGGCAATGAGGTCGAGGTAGGCGACGGTGAGGTCGAGGGTGGCCCGAGAGGCGGCGGCGGTGAGGCTGGGCGGCCTCGGGCGGCGGCCGTGAGGATAAGCGAGGCGTCGACGCCGGCAGGTGACGACGGCGAAGTGGGGGCGACGGCGAAGTGGGGGAGACGGCGGCGAAGCGAGGGATCGATTTGGGGCAGAAGTGGTGCCCGGGGGGAAACAGTTTTTTCTTAAGTAAAAAGTAACGGTAGCGCGTTACACAAAACACGCTATAGCTAAGTTAGCTATATCGCGTTTCAGAGAGCGCGCTACTGCTACGTCTTCATCATTTTTCCCTTTTTCATTTTTTTCTTTACATTATATATTTTTCCTTTCTCATTTTTCTATTTCTTTCATTTTCATTTACTTCTCTATTCATTTTTCATTTCATTTTCTTTTTGTTAGCAGTAGTGATTTACACATAAACGCCCTGCTATAAGTTTATTAGCGGTAGTGCGGTTTTTGGAAGATCGCTACTGCTATGTGTAGCCCATCCGCTAAGTGATTGGAATTTTAGTAGTAGCGAATTTTCGGTGAGACGCGCTACTAATATATGTCCATCTGCAGCGCGCTTATTTTGCACGCGCTACTGCTATCTAGCAGTAGCATGCTCTTTTAACAAGCGCTACTGCTAAAGTTTTGTGTATAACGTTTTCCCTAGTAGTGTACGGGTTCCTGGGATCCGGTGGGGGCAGGGTCGCCGCTTCTCCCCGCGCTGCCGGGTGCGAGATCTACAACAGGCGTCGCCGCTGGCGGGAGCATCATCTTCTTGGCGCTGGGGGTCAGCCGACTCCATTTTCCTCGAGGGCGTCGCGTCGCGCTCACGGATTTGAGCAGAGTAACGAATGACGAGCCTAGTTGTAGTGCGAGTGAAGAATAAGGGGAGCTGGGATTTTTCTGTAGTAGTGAGGAAGAAGGGGAGCTGGGGTTTTCTGTAGGAGTGAGGTGAGGAATTTGGGGGTACGAGTGGAGGAAGCTGACGTGAGGTGGGTGGGAGTGAGGAGGAAGAAGAACACCCAGGTTTTTTGGGGGCGGTGTGTTGGGTGTGGGTAGCGCATCTCATTCAGTAAATATATGGACTTTTGAATTGATTTTACTATTTACTAGGGTGATGGGCTGTTTTGTCTTGGGCCGGAGAAACTATTACTACTGGTATAGTGGAGACACTCTACAGCTACCCAGAAAAACAATTACTACTAGTATAGTGGATACAATACCCCTTCTGGCTCCTCCTATGTCATCAAAATGTCTCCCTCTACTGAATGCCGTTATACTTTTGTTCACCGAAATGCGGGCCATGCAGCACGCGGGCCCAAATGCCATCCACCAAATTAGAAGGCAGTATGCAGCCGGAGAGTCACCCCGGTCGTAGTGCGGCAGTAATGAGCCATCGTATCACAAAACCCCACCTCCCCACAGTCTAAGTTTGATGGACGAAGCAAACATCATTTCACTCTTCGCTGAATCCCCTTCTCCCTCACCGTCTTCAAGAAAGGCAACACTCGCATCTGCCATTGTTCTTCTCTCCAAACTAAGGGAAGGTAAGCGGATCCGTGATGTTGGTATATTTTCGTTCAGAGAAAAAAAGAACTTTTGCAAAGCAGTAACCGATCATCACTCTCTTTTTTGTTTCATTGTCATTGCGATTGTGTTTTCCTTTCAGTGGTCTCCTAGTATTCATCAGTTTCATGATGGACCAAGGAGAACCAGGCAAAGATCTGTCGATATTGGAGCAGACGCGGGAGGCTGATCCCCACGAGACAGAGAGCTCCAAGAAGATGGAGGCAGCCACCGAGCCAACCCTAGATACGCTCACGGCCACTAATGAGATGGTCAACGCCCCGTTTGAGGTTACAGCCCCCGTGGCACTGCAGGAGCAGTTTTCCCCCTTCGAGGATGTGTCCCCCCCCCCCCCCGCTGAGCTGCCCAAGGTGATTTTCTTCTTTGCCGATCTCGACTGTGGTTTTTCATGTAAGTATGTGGTGATGAATAATGCAAAAATTTATTAGCTTCGATGCCATGCTATACATAGTGGTTTAAATAACTTGTGTTTCTTATACTCAAAACTAATTTAGAATTTGTTTCTGTTTCAATTAGAGCCCTGATGCAGACAAGGATTGTGTGGTCGTACATGTCACTCGCTATGAGGCGGATGACCTGAATATACGCACTGGGAAAACAGAGTTTTTAGGCTGTTGGATCCTGGAAGCCATTTGCGCTTATACCAATGAAGAGTTGTATTCCAGCATCACTATTGTCTGGTGTGTTGTCCAGGGTGTACTGAAGCACAAGAAGTTCAAAGCTACTCCTTCATTTATGAGGCATACTGTGCTTGTCAAGCTTACGCGGGAAGATGACATGGCATGCCTCCACAAACAAGTTTATGAGTGGCAAGGCCACAAGGTTGTCTTCATGAAGGTTCACAGGATTGAGCTGCTGCCAGACGTCCTCGATGATGTTCATGGCCAGGTATGCCTTATGTCTAGCACAAATTAGATCGAGGCATGAAATATTTGCCCCAGCTAGTGTTTAATAGTAGTTTGGATTGTGTCTAATTGTCCGAACTTTGCTTGTTATCGAGCCCTCTGGGGCTAGTACTCTGTTTGAATCCGTCTATGGGAACTGCTGCTATTTTTGTGTGCCCGTGAATCATGTGAGAACCATCATAATTGTTGCCGAAACAGATGCGTCCTCACTAGTTTTTTCAAGAATATGGCATGGTAAGACATAAGTTGTCATGGTTTAGCATACGAGCAGTGTGTGTTTTGATGAAATAGAGTACTCGTTCGAGAACTGTGCGCCGACGTATACATAATTACTTTTAAACACTGTTGGTGCTACCCCACTTGTAAGCAGTTGTGAAAAACACGGCACATTGGCTCAACTCGCTTCAACACTAGGATATCGACCAGCTAAACATTAACAATCTGCTGTCTGACATATAAGTAACTACGTATCTTGTTATAGTGGTTCATGCAGTTAACTGAGGCCACAATGTAAATTCCAAACGTTCACACGCTAGTCCAGCGTTCATGTGGAACACTCACATTAAACTTGGCTTTATAAAAAACTTGAAAAGCATAAGTTAAGCAATTTTATACATCTCAATGATTCATAGAACATAACAAACATAAACTAGTTTGCAGCAAAATACAAAGTTGTGAGAAGGTTTACAAATCAGGAAAAAAACAAGCAAGGCTTCTCTGAGCAAAGGGCCTCCCGGCAGGCTTAAATTTCCTGGATTTCACTCTGGTTTTTTATTGTTGCCACCATCCAGGGTTAGGTTATCTCATTCCAGAATAACCAATTATAATTGTGTTCTCAGCTGGAATGCTGAACTGAACCATGTAGTGTACTGACCAGCTGAAAGTCTTGTGCATTCCACTAAATTTAAGCACCACTATTTGCAGAAATAAGCAGACCACAATGCCTCTTGTCCGCGCACCTATCCAAAAAACCGTCATGCAGCCGTGCCAGCTAGTCCTCGGTCCATAGATGAACTGGTAGAAAGTGCATTACGGACTAGGATGCAGTTGTTTTCGCTCATCCCTACACTGCAATCAGGAAGTAAAATGTACGAATCAACTTCTTTTATATTGCGTTGGTCATTCTACCTAGTAACTACCAATGTAGGAATACCTGGAAGACGGGTGGTTAGACGACGGCAACAAGGGATAGCCATCTCATTTTGCGCAGTTCTACCAAAACTGAGGTGTGTGCTTTTGATTGCGCGGATAGAAACGATACGAAGACAGACATCCCGAAACGATATGGAGACAGACATCCATGTTTGCGCAAATATGAAATATGGTTATTTAAACAGTGACAGATATTTGCAGTGGCGTATGATTAACAGCAGCATCTATTGTGTTATAATTGGCACTAGATTGACAGTATGAAAGTGTCCTTAAGTAAGTAGCATCACATCACATCAACACTGCAACTAGATTAACATGCAGAACAATAGCATTAGTATTACTGTCATGAGAGTAGCACATGGTCAGTAAATGTGCAATCAAATTCGTGCAGTTCCACTGGGATGAAGCAATGTTAGCGGTGTGAGATTTAAGTGCAACTGCAAAAACACAATTCATGGGAAATAAACCAAGATAGAAGCACTTCATAAAATGGTGGTGGCATTGCTTCAATTTATCGATGGCACTAGACCATTACTTATAGTGACATTAGGTGGCATTTCTTAATGCTTCATGTGATTTTACATTAATGGCAGCGATATGGGCATAGGGACAGCAGGGGCATAAAGTGGTGAGGCAGATGTGGTTGCCGAGAGTGGCAAACACTCAGGCAGCATGTCTGCATTTGTCCCATTTTTTATCTCCTCGGCGACATTTTCCTATGTGAGCACAGGAAATCTAGACCTGCTCATTTTCATTTGCGTTGTCCCCCAACACCCGTCACTTTCTTTCCTTTTTCAACCAAGAGATAGGTCCACTTCCCCCCACCCTTCGCCATCCACCATTCTTTCTTCATCTTTTCAACCAAGAGACCGGTTGGGTAGCCAGTATCTACTACTTTCCCCTGTTTCCTCTTAGAACCAAGTCCTAGATTCATGCTACAGCTTTCCCACTATCTTCCTTGTTTGAACTAACTCTTAGAGTCGACTGTATGAACTAGCTTTACCTCTAATAATAGTAAAAGTCTAGGTGGCTTTGGAACAGCGGACAGAAGTAGAAAAAGTTCCACACGAAGCCAAGTGGGGAGCTGGGGCAGTAGAGCAAGGCAGGTTTCGAAGGAATATATACCTGAGGGTCGTCGGCATGAGGCAAAGACGGCATCGGGAGGCTGCATCTTGCCCACAATACCGCAGGGAGGAAGAAGGGGTCGGAGGCCCTCCCGAGCTGGCGCTCTCTCGGAGAGAATGGCACGGCCACCGATCGAGACACGCGGGCAGCCGTTGGTCTCCTCCCTCGCCGCCGACGACAGCGTGAACGATGCACCTACACCCCTGCCCCGGTCGAGGTTGTTGATATCGTTCACTAGCCGTTGGATATCATCAACATTCCACCAGATCTGCCACATGTACAATTTAGAAGACTCCATGGTTGAATTTAAGCATAATGCACAAACCTCAAAACGCAAGCACTTATCCTTTGTTCTAGAATCTTCCTTATCATAATTGAATTTTTTTTCTAAATGAATTGCCATTATTTGTTTTTACTTTATGCTTTACAATGCACATCCCCATAAATCTTAACATTTTTATAAAACTAATTGATTTTAAATGAGATGAACTGTATGAACTAAACGAACGTCTACATCATGCATATATGACTCAAAGCTTTACATGCTATAGTGTGTATTTATTCATAATTTGGTTTCAAAATCTCATGCGTTCAATGCATGTGTACCTTACTAGTTTTGAGTAGAGTAGCAAATTTCACGTGGCTCCGGGTATATCAAAATGCAAGGCCCATGCATCATTGCCTTTCGGTCGAACCTACCACCACAATTTTTTGTATGTACTATATCTCCACTGGTCCCCGAACTCAAAATGCTGCCTCGTTCCCCTAAAACCAAGCGGCCCACACATATTTAAGACATCGACACAAACTCAATCCCTCTCCCGTTTACTATGACATGGCCCCGCACGCCGTAGTAGTACTCCTACAAACCCTACCGCCGCACGCATCATCGGTTTTCTTCAAGAGGACGAGGGAGAAGCCGATTTGTAGTGGAGGCGCTTTCAAAAAAATGATCTGTAGTGGAGACCCCTACCCTAGGGTGCCCTAGGTAGCTATCGCACGCATCATTGGTTTTCTCTTTTATTTATGCTCTTGCGCCCTAGAGTGAAATGATGGTTGCTTCGTCCGTCCAGCTTAATGCGGGAAAGGTGGGGCTTTGTGATTTGACCCCTCATCGCTCATTTTCTACTATTGCGGCACTATGACCGGGGTGCCTCCAATTCCAACCGCTGCTCCGAACTGTAATTTGGTGCATCGCACGTGGAACAAGACAGTGGATGAGCCACATGTCGGCCAAAGGGGTCCTGTTAAATGTGCCACCATTTCGTGTGTGCACTGACCCTACTTGAGTTGCTACGCCAACACGACAGGTGCAGCCTACCACTTGGTTTTGCTCCATGGTGAATCCCGACTATATTGATCTAAAAAGATACGTACTGAACTATCCTCTTCGTCTCATTTTTTAGGCGTCTCGGTTTATAGGGTGTGCACGTTGTTCTAGGTCATCCATTTGACTAACTAAATATGATTTACTATGTCACAAAAAGTATATCATTGGATTATTAAGCGGATGTAGTTTCTAAACATATACTGTTCATCACATATATAGACAGTTTCTAAACCTAGAATGACGTGCATGCCATGTAAACCGATACGGAGGAAGTATAGTAGTAAAAATGAGGTGATTTTACCGAGCGATCGGCGGGGGAGCATGGCCTGTCATGCAGTCCCACGTGTCATGATGTACCAAGGCGATGCACGTGTCCCTCTTGTGGCAGAAGAAATACTACGTGGTTTGAGATGATGGCGAACCGAAGTGTGAAATAATGGTTGCTTCGTCCGTCTAGGAAGGTGCGCAATGTGATTTGATGTCTCATTGCTCATTACTACTACTACTGGGGTGGTACGACTGGGGTGCGTCCCCCTGCTGTTCTGCTCTATTATTTGGTGCTTGACACGTCGACCCCGTTGCTATATGTCCCACATGTCGGCGACAGGAAGTACAGAATTCATGAAAGCAAGCGTCGACGGAGGAGTACAAGACACGGCTTGGGTTTTTGCTGCTAAGCGCGTTCCATCCATACAAACCCGTACTAAAAAAGGCGAGGGCGGGTCATTTCCCACGCGGCAGGCAGGGGAGTTTGTCATAGTCTGTTCGAGGCAAGGAGGAAGGAAGGGAAACAAGCAAATAAAGGTTGAGCAACTTAGTTTTGGGAAAATCTGATTTTATGGAGTACGTACCCACTAGGGTTTATAGGGCTCATCTAAAAAACATTCATTTTTCCATTTTAGAAATCTCAATTCTACTACTAGTAGTAGTACCATCACATGTTGGATTTCGAGGTGCGTTAGATCACCCGATGCAAGCAGTGTCAAGAGAAAACTCACCAATGCATGTAGAAGTTCATGGAAATTTACTGGTCATTCATGCATTCATTATAATTAATGCCTCGGTAAACATAACTTCTTGAGAAAAACGAGTGTACTAATTACTTGTGCAAACTAGGAGTACAAAATTAATTCGACCACTCACCATCTACCTTGGTTCGAGAGATTTTGAAATTGAGCCATAAACTGGAAAGGAGGGAGTAGTAACTTTTGTCTCGATTACTATTTGTGGCCTTGTATAGATGCAAAATGTATTTTTCTTATAGTGGCATTGTATAAGTAAATGGAGGGAGTACTAAAGGACATATATATTCCAAACAATATGATAATATCTCTAACCAAGGTAGTAGGGACGAGGAGTAAACGGAGGGAGTAGTAAAATTTTCTCCTCGTCCTGCGAGCCACCACGCGTGTGGACGATGGAGCGGGCGTAAGGCGTATAGTACTACTACTACTAAGCAAGCTTCACCTCATCCTACGAGCCACCGTTCCCGTGGGCGGGGGAGACGGGTACTAAGCAAGCTTCTCCTCGTTCTGCGAGTTGACGGGACACATGAAAAGTACTCCAGTATATAGAGCCTTTCCTCTAAGGTAGGCCCCACATGGTTTGCATCTTTTTTAACATAACGCGTCAAGTCGCAATTTGTTTGTTCACCCGTGGTAGAAGATCCTCCCTCCACCAAGTGGACAACTAGGACATGGTCAAATTACCACGTGGGCTGCCTTTTCATACAGAAATGAGCTCCACCGTGTACCCACGCGGGTGTGGTTGGGAAAGAGACGGGAGTACGTGCGCCGTGTGTGCACCTCTTCTCTTCGTGCATGTCCCCCACCTACGTGGGTGTGTGTGAGACATACAAACCTAGAAAAATGGATTGTGCGGAATAACTACTCTTTGTAAGCTATTGAAAGAGTGGACAAAATGGTGAAGGAGGAGATAGGGGAGCGGTGGAGGTGTGCGATGCTTGGCCGGCGTTTGACCTCGTTTAAATAGGAGATTAAATAGACAACGAACAGGAGGAGCTCGGCCGGCGTTGCATTTAATGTCGGCCCGGTCATGAACGGACATGTGTCCAGTGTGGGCTTCTCGGCTTCCACACGAGCAGGTTTCATGGAGGCGTTAGAATTTAGCAAGGAGGCGTGTTCAGCCGGGAGTGCAGCGAGTGGCGCCCTCGACTCGGACGTAGGACACCGCGCCGTTCTCCACTGACGTGTGGGCTCTTTGGGTACATGGCCTACATGTCAGTGACCCAACGCAGGCAGTGCACGGCATAGGAACATTTGGTGGGCCAGGGCAGTCAGAAGCGGGCATTTCATAAACCGATGATTGTTCATTGAGTGTGACGTCATCCTTTTCATGTAGATAAGCTTACTATGTTCATAGCCCGTTCGATACGTTGTGATTCATAAAGACCGCTGCAAACATCAATGTTCTGCTTATCACAAATAAGATTGATTAATACCCGTAAAAATCCATGTCCTTAACAAAGGGTTCATGCACATATAGGTTGAGCGTGTGTCTTGCGTCGTGTGTTGTGTGCATGCAGGCATGCGAGTGTTGCGTGCGTGGAAGGGTACGTTGCAGTGTTGCATGCATGTGTGTGTACATGCGTGTGTTCATGAGTGCATGTGTACGTGTCAGTGTTGCACGCCTGCATGCGTGTGTGTGTTTGTTATGTGTACGTGTCAGTGTTGCATGCCTGCATGCATGCGTGTCTTGCATGTGTGCATGTGTACGTGCGGGGTGAGGCTACACGTCGGTCGACTGACATTTTCATCTCTAGTCATTACATTTTCCAGCCGTTGGATACGAACTCAAGGGCATGCAGTTTATCATCAAACTCCACCCCCCTGAGCCGCCAGCCACCACCAGCCGAACCGCCGGCCCTCGCCGCCCGCGGCCGGCCCGCGCCGCCATGCTGCCCCGAAACCACTACCCAGAGTCGGTCCACCGTCACACCGGCCATCCCTCCAGGCCCCCCGCGCCGAGCTTTTTCTCCGGTGATCCCCACCCCACCGCTGTCGACTGCCAACCAGAGGTCTCACGACTTCGAGTACCCACCGACCACTAATGTATTACCATTTCTGTCCTTCATATACGCGCTGATGGGTGGGCCCTATGGTAATGTGCGCTGCTGAATGTGGACCGTTTGACTGGTCAATTGATCATGTCATCAACAAATTACGGAGCTGTATGGTGAGCCAGTGACCGTATGATCACCCTAAAATGTATTTTTTAACACAGTGCAGACTCAAACTACCATTTCTTTCTTTCATATAGGGGCTGACACGTGGACCATTTGACTGGTCAATTGATTGCGTCATCAACAAAATATGGAGTTGTACGGGTGAGCCAGTGACCGTATAATCATGACATGTATTTTTTTAACACGGTACAGATGCAAGGGCTCATATATATGCGCAAGCACTCACCGCTATAAGCGCACACACGCAGACCCTACCCCTATGAGCACCTTCGAGAGAGTGAGCGAGCATATGATCTTGAGATTTTACGAAGTCACCATAGGTTCCTCGTAGTCGAGTGGAACGTCTCCTCCCACTGAACGCACATCGTGGGAAAATACTGAAATTAACCCAGGATAAATGCAAGCACCGGGACTTTAACCCCGATGTGCTCAAGAAACCACTGTCCTCCTAACCATCCAACCACATGTTGATTAGCACGACAAAATGTGTGTGGTGACCGTGGTGAGCTTATTCTAAAGTCCAGTGACCATATCGTGCTTTCACTTCAAATACAATGACCGTAAGTGTCATCAACAAATTACAGAGCACGCATCAAATGCAAAGTCCGTCAGTGTCATCAAGAAAATACGAAGATGTATCGTTAGCTAGATACCATATGATCACCACGAGAATGTATACGATGACTGTAATGAGCATATTCTGAAGTCCATTGACTGTATAGTGCTTTAGCTTGAAATACAGTGACCGACACGCATGAATGTGTCGTGGGAATGCATACTTTTAGAGAGCCAAGAGATATGTCGGTGTCAAAACCGGCGGATCTCGGGTAGGGGGTCCCGAACTGCGTCTAGGCCGGATGGTAATAGGAGACAAGGGACGTGATGTTTTTTACCCAGGTTTGGGCCCTCTCGATGGAGGTAAAACCCTACTCCTGCTTGATTAATATTGATGATATGTGTAGTACAAGAGTAGATCTACCACGAGATCAAGGAGGCTAAACCCTAGAAGCTAGCCTATGGTATGATTGTTGTATATGGAGTTGATTGCCTACGGACTACAACCCTCCGGTTTATATAGACACCTGATAGCGTTAGGGTTACATGGAGTCGGTTACAATGGTAGGAGATCTTGAATATCCGCATCGCCAAGCTTGCCTTCCACGCCAAGGAAAGTCCCATCCGGACACGGGACGAAGTCTTCAATCTTGTATCTTCATAGTCCTGGAGTCCGGCTGAAGGTATAGTCCGGCTACCCGAACACCCCCTAATCCAGGACTCCCTCAGTAGCCCCTGAACCAGGCTTCAATGACGACAAGTCCGGCGCGCAAATTGTCTTCAGCATTGCAAGGCGGGTTCCTCCTCCAAGTCCTTCATAGAAGATTGTAAACACCAAGAGTAGTGTCCGGCTCTGCAAAATCAAATCTGCTAACGTATTCCGCAGTGCGTCATCACACTACAGCCAAGTCCTTCACTCGAATCATTTTCACTTTTCCACCTCAGCGTTTTTTGCGAGGCGGTTTCCTTGGCACGTCTTGTCAAAGCAGAGATCGTATCCCCTCTTTACGGGATTCTCCTCAATACGGACGTGGGTAACCCAACCGCGCCATTTATCACGGCGCTTGGGAGGCAAGCGATTTTTACTAGGCTGGTGGGGACGCATAGTCACATCCGCCCATATAAGGGGATAAGGATCCACCTTTTTACCTATGCCTTCTTCCTCCTTTGCCTATCCATCTTTCGCGCACCCGAGCTCCAGCGCCCAAGCCCGCACTTCCTACCTCAACCTTCTCCAACAATGTCCGGAGCGGGAGGCAAGTGGATGGCCTCCTCCGTCACGAAGGGCCATGTCAAAAAGCTAAGGAAGGCCGGATACTTGTCCAAAGACATCGCGCACCAGCTTCCTGAGGAGGGGCAGCTTCTCCCCACCCCAAGGCCCCATGAGAGGGTAGTATTTCTTCCCCACTTCTTCCGCGGACTGGGTTTTCCTCTCCACCCATTTGTCCGTGGGCTCATGTTCTACTATGGCCTAGATTTCCACGATCTGGCCCCGAACTTCATCCTCAATATCTTGGCGTTTATCGTCGTGTGCGAGGCTTTCCTATGCTTCCGCCCCCATTTCGGCCTCTGGCTCAAGACCTTCAATGTCAAGCCAAAGGTGGTGCGCGGCAACCAGGCGGAGTGCGAAGGGGCCATGGCGGGCAAAATAGCCAACGTCCTATGGCTCGAGGGCTCCTTTGTGGAGACCTTGAAGGGGTGGTAGTCAGGGTGGTTTTACATCAGCGAGCCACACAGTCCGAAGTGGATCGCAGCCCCTGAATTCCGATCCGGACCCCCTACGCGGCTCACATCCCGGAAGGAGACGGGCTTGTCGTGGGGCGACGAAGAAGAGGTGACTGGACTGCAAAAATGCATCCAGTCCCTGGTGAACAAGCAGCTTAAGCTTGTCAATGTAGTCCAGGTCATGCTCGTCCGCCGGATCCTTCCGTGTCAAGAACGGGAATTCAATTTGTGGGAGTTCAACCCGGCACAGCACCAAACTCTGAGCAGGCTCTTCAACACGACGTACGAAGATGCCTGGAAGGGGCTAACCAAAGGCGACAAGGCTCCCGCATCCGCCTCCGAAGACCGCGGATTCAGCTCGCAGCGTCCTGCTGGCGAGGTAAGATATTTTCATCTTTTACAGGATGTTAAGTTTTTCCATAGTTTGACTCTATGCGGGATCTAAACTCCCTCACCTTTGACAGGATTGGCGGGCGAAGTCCGGATTGATTAACTGTCCGTCTCCCTTGCCCGAAGACCCAGCAACTGCTCTCCTAGTGAAGCTGCTGGTTCCGGCACCTTATGTGGTGCCGGAGAAGAAGGCCAAGAAGAAGGAGGCCACGGGGGCTCGAAAGATTTCCCGGCATATGGTGGTGTCGGACTCGTCGTCCGACGAGTCCGAGACGCACTCCTCCCATGAAGACAAGGAGGAGGAAGAAGAAACCTCTCCCCCTCCAGCGGGGGGAGGAAAGAAGAGGAAGGCCGCCCCAGTAGGGGAGGCCGAAGGGTCCAAGAAGAGGAAAACCCCTCCGCCGGACTACGCCCCCGACGACGACGAGGACGAAGAGGAGTGGCTGGACAGGGCCAGGCGTCCGGCGAAATCGTAAGTGTTTGGATACCAGAGTAACTCATGATATTCCTTTTGTTGCACAGCTTTCCCTAATGTCGAATATAATCATGCAGCCCGCCCAAGGACGGGCTTGACGAGTCGTCGAGCGGCTCCCTGGATTCATCGGACGTGAATTCAGTTCCGCCCGCTGCCTCCCCCCATGTTGCGGATGACGCCGAAGTGGCGTCGCGACAAGCTCCGGGGAAAGAGGAGGTGGTCCAGGAGGAGCCGCGAGGCGACCTCCCGGACTCCAGGAGTAAAGGGGACAAGACCCCCCAAGGCTCCAAGTCCGGCTTTAAGCCGGACACCACACCGGAATCATCAACGGTTCCGGACCGCGGCAGGCGAACTCCTTCTAAGAGGAGCAAGCCTATTGAGCCGGCGTCCTCCGTCCAACCGAAGGCGTCGGACAATCTGCTGGAGGTGCTTAAGGGCGCCTCCATTGACGAGGAGCACCGTACCATCATGAGTACGGTGGTCCAGAAGGTTCGGTCTGCCAAAAGCGGACTGACTGAAGCTTGTGCTAGCCTTCTAATAGGCTTCGAGGTAAGTAAAAATATGTAAAAATATTACCGCATAGACAGTAGCCCCTGATGCTCTGTTTGGCGTTCGGAAAGAAAAGCCGAATAGAGGATCTATTAAATTTCGCAAGAGTCTAACAATAAAGAGTCAATATGCGTATGCAGCCTTCGCTGCTATCCACCGCCGCACTGACTGCGGAGGTGGGTGTTGTGAAACAGGACCTCGGGCGGACCGGGCAAGAGCTCGGCCTTGCCAAGCGGCAGCTCGAGGAGAAAGAAGGTAAGAAATACCTTACAGAAAAAGGTGCCTATAAAAAGATGTGATTGCAAAAAATAACAGGATTGTACTGCTTATTGTAGGGGCCATGACTGAGGTGGCGACCCTCAAGCAGGCGCTATCTGAGGCCGAAAAGAAAACGGCCGCGGAGCGCACCGAGCGAGAGAGACTTGGGGCTCAGGTCGACGAGGTGCAGCAAGAGCTTCAGGCTCTCATGAAAAAACATGAGAGTTTGGAGCTTGAGTCAAAGGCACAAGCATCCGAGCTCGCGGCCGCCCTTGAGACTGCCAAGTCTGCCAAGGCCGAAGCCCAAAAGGCCCTCCGAGAGTTGGAGGAGATGAGGAAGATAGCAGCGGGTAAGGCATTCTTTATGCAAAGCAGAAATATAAAAGTAAACTATGTGTTACTTACCCGAATCCGGAGCTCTCCAGGGGCATTCGCAGATCTTCCCTGCAGCGTATCCGACGCCGCCGCATTCTACCGAGCTGAAGAGGGCAACTCGACGGAGAAGGTGTTCTGGTCTCAGTATACCCTATGCCCTTGAGCGACCAGCTGAAACAGCTGGTCGAGCTCCACAAGGCGGCCGAACAGGCCATGAAGGGCTTGATAGTTCGGCTGTGGCCCGGAGAGGCCCTGCCTGGGAGCTATTTCGGGTTGGTGCGGCGGCTGGTGGAGGCCTGTCTGAGGCTCGAGGTCATCAAGCGCTCCATCTGCATCGAAGGTGCCCGTCAGGCCCTTGCCCGTGCATAGGTGCACTGGGGGAAGCTGGACGGTGAGAAGCTTGTGAAGGACGGGCCGCCGCCGGGGAAGGAGCATCGCAAGCCCGAGAACTATTACAAGGATGTTCTTGCAGGTGCCCGCCTTGTGGCGGATGAATGTACCAAGGATGTAATTTTTGAATGAACTCGCTTGTGTTTATCCTGTGCAGTGAAAACTTGTTCATATGCGCTAAGCAATGCTTATTGAATTTAAAATATTATTTTCTGTGCGGCCGTTTATCAAAACATGAGAGATGGCCAGTCGTCGGCTTCTGCCCCCATGCCACTAGTGCTGGGGTGTTCGGGATAAACCTGAGCGCTCTTTTCCCCATGGTTGGGTCCTTCGAGGGAGGCGCTCAGCACAACGAACCAGGCAATCGGACTATAATGCTTGAACACTCTCACTTAGCCATAGAACTCTATAATTTTAAATTTCGGCGAAGCCCCTAGTTCGGAAGACCGAGTTCGGGGCGCTATCCACGCCTTGGCCGGACAAAGCCAGCTCCTCGCTCGAAGCGGCATAAGTCTTTAGGGACTCGAAAAACCTCTCAAACAGTGACCGGTCTCTCGCCACATCATGACAGTCAGTTTTATCTTTCTCCACTGAGGTGCTTAACCCAGCTGAACCGGGGCACAATCGCAGTGGTTCTCCTTGTGCTACCTTAGCTGATAGAGCGGAACGTAAGGCACCAAAACATAGGTGCCGGGCAAACCCAACTATTGACCCAAATCATGATTCGTAGCCGATGCATATAGTGCTATAAGTTCGGGGTGCCGCACTTGTGAAAGTGTACGGACTTCTCACACCATGATGAGGGGTACTGAAGCCCCTGGCGTGTTTGCCGTACCATGGTGTATGGGTGCAATCATGTCATTTAATAAACATAAATGTGAAAAGAAGATAATGCAAAAAATAGACAAGAAGCTAAGCATTGTTTATAGAGAGGCTATTTATCAAAGCCGAACGATACAAATAGTGCGGTAAGCAAAATATATTGGACTATTCAGTATGTCCTGACCAGGGGCAGGCCGCGGAATTGTATTTAAAACAGGTATACCACTCGTAGTAGAGACCATCTGGGAGTTCCATAATGCGGCATGGCTTGTCTGCCTCCCTCGATATTGCATCGTTTGTGCGGTAGTCGAATTGCCGAACAGGTCGTCCGAAGTATGGAGTCCTGAAAGTAAGAAAAAAATTAAAAAAAGAATCCGGCAGCCCCTGGTACGTTTTAAGCCGTATTTTGAATGTGCCGTTATTGTGCCCCTTCCCCTGTGCCCATGGTATTTCAAGGGCGTATTTATGTACGCGAGGTACTGGTTTCGCTATGTCGTGAAAGCTGGGGTTGGGGCCGCATTGCGACGCTTGCTCAGAGTGTGGCAGGCGGTCCTGCTGTGGGTTACTCCGGGCGCGCTTGGCAGTGTCTGGCTTTTTAATGGCCGGACTGGAGAATTGCCTGAGAAGGCTACTTTGTACCTCCGCTGCGAGAGCCGCCGTATGCTCCTCCGTACGGAGGGAGCGTTCGGTGTTTCCGTTGACCGTAATTACTCCTCGAGGGCCTGGCATCTTGAGCTTGAGATATGCGTAGTGCGGCACCGCATTGAACTTTGCGAATGCGGTTCATCCGAGCAGGGCGTGATAGCCACTGCGAAACGGGACTATATCGAAGATTAACTCTTCGCTTTGGAAATTGTTCGGGGATCCGAAGACCACGTCAAGTGTTACTGAGCCTGTACAGTTGGCTTCTACACCTGGTATAATGCCTTTAAAGGTCATTCTTGTGGGCTTGATCCTTGAGGGATCTATGCCCATTTTCCGCATTGTATCCTGATAAAGCAGGTTCAGGCTACTGCCGCCGTCCATGAGGACTCTTGTGAGATGAAATCCATCGATGATTGGGTCGAGAACCAATGCGGCGAAGCTGCCCTGACGGATGCTAGTGGGATGGTCCCTTCGATCAAAAGTGATCGGACAGGAGGACCATGGGTTGAACTTTGGGGCGAGTGGCTCTACCACGTATACATCCCTTAACGCGCGCTTCCGCTCCCTCTTGGGGACGTGGGTGGCGTATATCATGTTCACCGTCCGCACTTGTGGGGGAAAGCCCTTCTGTCCATTGTTGTTCGGCGGCTTGGGCTCCTCGTCATCGCTGTGCAGCCCCTTGTCTCTGTTTTCGGCCCTTAACTTGCCTGCCTGCTTGAACACCCAACAATCCCTGTTAGTGTGATTGGCTGGCCTTTCGGGGGTGCCATGTATCTGGCACAAGCGATCGAGTATTCGGTCCAAACTGGACGGGCCCTGAGTATTCTTTTTGAATGGCTTTTTCCGCTGACCGGATTTATAGCCTTTGAATCCGGCATTGACTGCCGTGTCTTCATTGCTATCGCTGTTAACGCGGCGTTTTTGCTTATTCCGACGTGTCCTGCCACTTTTGTCCTTGGTATCCGAATTACCAGGGTTCTTTGATAAGTTGTTACTGCGAGCTAGCCAGCTGTCTTCTCCCGTGCAAAAGCGGGTCATGAGTGTCGTGAGGGCTGCCATGGATTTCGGCTTTTCCTGTCCCAGGTGCCGGGCAAGCCACTTGTCGCGGATGTTATGCTTGAAGGATGCTAGGGCCTCGGCGTCCGGACAGTCGACTATCTGGTTTTTCTTTGTTAGGAACCGTGTCCAGAATTGTCTGGCCGATTCCTCTGGCTGCTGAATTATGTGGCTTAAGTCGTCGGCATCCGGCGGTCGCACGTAAGTGCCCTGGAAGTTGTCGAGGAATGCAGCTTCCAGGTCCTCCCAAGAACCGATTGAGTCTGCTGGCAAGCTGTTAAGCCAATGCCGGGCTGGTCCTTTAAGTTTGAGCGGGAGGTATTTGATGGCGTGTAGATCATCGCCGCGTGCCATGTGGATGTGAAGGAGATAGTCCTCGATCCATACCGCCGGATCTGTTGTGCCATCGTATGATTCGATGTTTACGGATTTGAAACCCTCTGGGATTTTATGATCCATTACTTCATTCATGAAGCATAGCGGGTGTGCGGCGCCTCTGTGCTGGGCTATATCACGACGCAGCTCGGAAGAGCTATGTCCGTTGTGTTCGGCCTGGCCGGATTTGTTGTATCCGGAGTGAAGATCATTATCACATGTCGTAGGGCGCCTGCGCGATCCGTAGATCGATATTGTTTGTCTTTCCTTATCTTCCAGTATGTCTCACAGGTCGGGCGCATTTTCCCGTGCCTTAGTTGAGCGGCATCGGGGCATGGCTTGGGTGGAGGGCCGAGAGGCCTCTCTGTCGCGGCCGCGAGGTGGCCGGTCTGCCATGTCATGCGCTGGTGATGTAGGTGCTTCCTCCTCTGATCGGGGTAGCGGCCTGCGCTTCGGGTAACTCTTGGAGGGGCGTTCGAGTTCATACTCTTCGGCCACAAGGACTTTAGTCCATCTGTCAGCTAGCAAATCTTGGGCAGCTCTAAGCTGTTGCTGCTTTTTCTTGAGGCTGCTTGCCGTGGCTAAAAGCCTGTGTTTAAAACGCTCTTGTTCGGCGTGGTCTGATGGTATGACGAATTCGTCGTCATCGAGGCTTGCCTCGTCTTCGGAGGGAGGCGTATAGTTATCATCCTCGACCTCTCGGTCTACCGCTCTCTCATGAGGGCTGGCTTCTCCATCTTCCTGTGCCGAATCTTGCTGAGGTGGGTGTTCTTCGGCGCTATCCGGGGTAGTATTATCTCCCGTGCCGGAATCACTGTTTTTGCTTTGGCGGGATTTAGAGCGGCGCCGCTGACGCCGGCGCTTTGGCTATTTCTTGGGGGTGTCATCCCCCACTGTTCCATCGCCATCTCCATCTTTTGGAGTATCCACCATATATATGTCATATGACGCGGTGGCCTTCCAGCGCCCTATAGGTGCTGGTTCCTGTTCGTCTCCTACATCGTCGTCCATGCCGTCGATGTCTTCGGAGCTGAAGTGAAGCATGTCGGTTAGATCGTCGACAGTGGCTACAAAGTGGGTGGTGGGTGGGCTTTGAATTTCCTCATCGTCCATATCCCACCCTCGCTGACCGTAGTCCGGCCAGGGCTCTCCTGATAAAGAGAGAGACTTAAGAGAATTCAGGATGTCGCCAAAAGGCGAATGCTGAAAGATGTCTGTGGCGGTGAACTCCATTATCGGCGCCCAATCGGATTCGATTGGCAGGGGCGCGGGGGGTTCGGAGTCCGGGGAGGAGTCCGGACCCTCGGAGTCACGGGTCATGCAGAGTGCGGGGCTAACGTTCGGCTCGATCGCTTTCGGGATCGCAGCCCCCGAGGTGACGTCCAACCGCTCATCCTCGATTGGCGCAATAGGCTCCGAGTTAGGGGTCGGAACCGATGCGTGTGCGGCCTCCAGGACACTGTCCGGGGGTAGAGCTAGATCATGCCCCTCGAGATAGTGCGGCGCGCTTGGCCGTGGCTCGAGCCCGTCGAAGATCAAGTCTCCGCGGATGTCAGCCATGTAGTTTAAGCTTCCAAACCTGACTTGATGGCCAAGGGTATAGCTTTCGATCTGCTCCAGGTGGCCGAGCGAATTGGCCCGCAGAGCGAAGCCGCCGAAGACGAAGATCTGTCCGGGGAGAAAAGTCTCACCCTGGACCGTATCGTTGTTGATGATCAAAGGAGCCATCGGGCCTAAAGGCGACGACACAGAGGAACTCTCAATGAAAGCACCAATGTCGGTGTCAAAACCGGCGGATCTCAGGTAGGGGGTCCCGAACTGTGCTTCCAGGCCGGATGGTAACAGGAGACAAGGGACACGATGTTTTTTACCCAGGTTCGGGCCCTCTCGATAGAGGTAAAAGCCTACTCCTGCTTGATTAATATTGATGATATGGGTAGTACAAGAGTAGATCTACCACGAGATCAAGGAGGCTAAACCCTAGAAGCTAGCCTATGGTATGATTGTTGTATATGGAGTTGATTGCCTACGGACTACAACCCTCCGGTTTATATAGACACCGGATAGGGTTAGGGTTACATGGAGTCAGTTACAATGGTAGGAGATCTTGAATATCCGCATCGCCAAGCTTGCCTTCCATGCCAAGGAAAGTCCCATCCGAACACGGGACGAAGTCTTCAATGTTGTATCTTCATAGTCCTGGAGTCCGGCTGAAGGTATAGTCCGGCTACCCGAACACCCCCTAATCCAGGACTCCCTCAAGATAGTTTGTGTGCGTACGTGAAAGTAGTGTAGAAAGAGGGGGTGTCCGGTGGAGACAAGGAGAGATATGCCCTTCGCTTCTCTTTCCCGTGACTAATATTTTAGGAGAATGTATAAAAATTCACAATGCAGAACAAATATTTTTGGATGCACCATGCAATTAACTTTCATGTATAACATTGTACTATTGTATATGCTTATTTTCTTAGTGGCCGATTGCGTGTGTGGTGTGGTGGGCACATCATTTCTAGTTGTGGTGGGTCAACATGAGGACTCATGGGTCGGTTCCATCCTGCGCCACATAGGTTGGACCGAGGCGTGTTATGCGAAGACCCATGTGGAGGACTCGGCGTACAACACGAAGCTAGCTACCAGAGTCGCGGAGGACTCTATCCCCACAGGTGATAAGCCAACTATATATGATTTGTAACCCTAGGCCCCCAGTATGTTATAGAAGCTTGGGGCTAGTTCGTCGATAGTATACACACACGCACAATGCCTGGTATTCACGTGTACTTTGTACACACCCCTATCACTAATATACAATACCAGGAGTAGGCTTTTTCCTCAACTCCAAGGGTCCGAACTAGGGTAAAACTTTGCCTCGTATTACCATCAAGTCTAACAGTCAGGGATGTCCTACCGAATAATATGATGGAATTATATCTGCCAACTACTAAGAGAGAGGTGTGTCTGGGGGGCAATGTGTGCAAGAGAGGCCTAAAGATAATGTGCGTGCAGGAGACACATAGGCACATATATGTGCGTATAGAGGGCTAGTAGAGACCATGCGTGTGTATATATGCATGTGAGAGAAATAGTGTTTTCCAACTGAGATTAGTGAAAAGAGTGGTACATAGTAGTCAGAAAGAGAGAGATATACAAAGAGAGCATGTGCGTGAGACTCCCCGACACCCCGAGAGAGATTGTGAGCATGTGTGAAAGAGAAATGCCGGTGCATATAAAGTGTGTGCACTTATAACGTAGATAGAGAGATATATAGCGCGTTTGTGAGAACGGGCCGAGGCATAGTGCATCTACGTGTAAAAGGCGGTTCTACACATTAAATTAAATATAAATGGCATTATTATTTTTGGATGAGATCATGAATTTTGCAAATTGCGTATGGACAAAAATCGGTCTATCAGACACCCATACTCAATTGAATTCTAGCATGTGCATGTGTTTATTTCATATTATCGATCCATAGAGTGAGAGCGGTTTGAAACACAGGCAATGGATGATTTTGCAATTCATATATAAACATTAATTAGTGCACTCCATGTTGTTAGTGTGAAGCACTTTATACATTTTTTCACTTGCATGGATACATTCCAAATTTCTTGCTACGAAATAGAATACATGTCGAATTCAACATAAAGGGGGTTTCGAAGATTCGAATTCATAGGAAGTGCATTCATCAATTTGAACCCGAGATAATGGCATTTGTAAATCATATGTAAAAGGGGGCATCAATCTTTGTTGTGTGTTTGAACATGCTATATATATTCATACGCATGTCTAACTTTTTTTGCAACAAAGGAGATTATATCTAGAACCATGCATGAACTGAGGTAAGTTGCATATTTTTTAATATATACTCGTGTACAATGTATATTCAAATGTACCCCCTCCATTCCAAAATAATCGTAGCTTTAGGATTTTTCAAGTGTAAAGATTTGTGAAGTTTGAAAAATCCTGAAAGTTCAATTCAAGAGAACCAAAAACATTAATGCTTCTGCTCCCAAATATTGAACGAAGCGCCAAATAGGCCTCTGGTCACCCGAAACCGCGCGAGACTAATGTTTGGTGGTAGGAAATTACTGTCCTGACTCTGGTCTGTGTAGCCTATCGACCCAATGTCCAAAGGTCTAAACCGGGGTAGGTTTGTAACTTCACCAAGACGCCAGTCTCAACTGCCTCCAAGAAGCATTCATACGTCGTGGGCACCTAAACACCCACGCGCTCAGCAGAAATCTATACCACCCATATTTGGGACACCTGAGATTACTATCCTACCCTCAACCCGCAATATGTCCGAAATTTTAGATGGGGGCAAAGTTTGTAACTTTGCCCAAATTTCAAACAAGCGCGCCCCAAACCAAAACATTGTTCCCCCTTAGTTCCCCGCCTCCCTCCGTTTCCCCATTCATACTCCGTGGGCGCCAAAACGCCCTCTCCACCAGCCGCGAACCCCAGCCTCCTCCGTCCTCCACTCCATAGCGCCCAATCCACCGCCGCCCTCCTCCATCACGCCGGAGCCGGTACCACGACGTTGTCCTCTAATGCAACCGCAACCGCAATGCCCTCAAGGACTTAGTAGCTGAAGCCGAGGTAGAGCTGCCTCCACCATGACGACGCCGACGTGTGTCGTACCAGAACCACTCCGACCACACCGTCCTGCGCCTCACTGCTCTCGCTCCACTTTCGCAACCGTCCACCGCATTGGAGATGTTCCCGCTACACCGTCGTTCGCCGCCTCGGATCTGGTTCCCCACCATCGACAAACGGCCACCGCACCACACTCAACAACTTGGCCATGGGTTCGTCCAAGGCTCCACTGTCCTCCACAACTTCTCGTTTCCAGCGAACCACAAGATCATTGGAAAAACAGAAGGAGTACACAGCACTATCAGCAGAAAGAGGTACTCCTCTTCCCTTATTCGTGCAAACCTTACGTCTCTGCTCACACCATATTCATCCCACAAAATAAACTAGTTGAGCGCTTCTTACTGCATCTTCTTCGTGATACTAAATGCACAAGGTTTCCTCCCTTTACTATTTCACCTTTGCTAGAGGTCAGTAGCCCGCCTGGATTTCAATTCAGGGTCAGTCGAACCGCAATTAAAATAAGCAGCACCCGCTTAGGCGTGCGGAGCACCTAGTCCGCCTGTTCACTAGGGAAGCGGCGCATCGGTGTCTATCATAGGGGTGCGGGCGCAGGAGCTGCTTGCGCCTGATCTGGAGGTCGGCGGGGCTTGAATGGATGGCCGGGGGCGGTGCCAAGCACGGCGGTGCGGTGAGGTCGAGGGGAGGGCGCAGTGTAACATCCCAAATTTTCAATTTGGAATGTTTTACAAATATTAGTTAAGCATCTATGCATTTTGTTTGAATTGTGTGGTTTTTGGGTTTTTTTTCAAAGGCATTTGAGTTGTTGTTTGAGTTGGATCCAACTTGGCAATTGAAAGTTATCCCTGACAAATAGAGGAATGGAAAGCAGAGGAATGGAAACGACAACGGCAATGGGAGCTCAGCAAAGAAGCCCAACCCTTTTCCTCATGCTCAGGTGAATCACATTGATGTGGAGGACGTCTATGATCAGCTAGACACTGTGGTTGGTAAGTTTTTATTAAATTCACGTCCAGTATTGGTACTCTTTGATTCCGGTGCAACGCATTCATTCATATCAAGGGTAGTTGTGGAAAAGTATGGGTTGCCCACTAGGACCCTTAGAACCCCGATCCAAGTCACTTCCCGAGGAGGAGAGATGATGGCAGGCTTAGGCTGTCATTCAACCCTCAGCATCGGAAATCATGATTTTCCCGTAGACCTCATAGTCTTAGAATCCCAGGGATTGGACGTGATCCTAGGCATGGACTGGTGGACGAAGTTTGAAGGGAACATCGACTGTGCCTTCAAGACGATTTTGCTCACCACCCTGGAGCAGAAGAGGATCAAGTATGTATCCAGACGCGCACCGATAAAGAAGCAGGTGAATTCCCCCACGGGAGTGGTTCAGGAGGAAGTTCCTGTAGTACAAGATTTTCCGAATGTATTTCCGGAGGAATTACTAGGAATGCCACCGGATAGAGAAATAGAATTTTTGATCGAGTTATTACCTGCCACAGCCCCAATATCCAAGAGACCTTATCGGATGCCCCCGAATGATTTGGAAGAGATCAAGCAGCAGATCAAGGAATTATTGGAGAAAGGATAGATTCGCCCAAGTTCGTCACCTTGGGGAGCCCCAGTTCTTTTGGTAGAGAAGAAGGATGGAACCCTGAGAATGGTTGTAGATTATCATTCATTGAATGACGTGACCATCAAGAATAAGTACCCTCTACTGATGATTAATGATTTATTTGATCAGCTATTCGGAGCCAAAGTATTTTCCAAGATCGATCTTCGATCAGGGTATCACCAGCTGAAGATTTGTGAATAGGATATACCCAAAACGGCTTTCACCACCAGGTATGGTTTATATGAGTATACCGTCATGTCATTCGGATTGACTAATGCCCTTGCGTATTTCATGAGCATGATGAACAAGGTATTTATGGAATATCTGGACAAGTTTGTCGTGGTGTTCATCGATGACATATTGGTTTTCTCGAAGAGCGAGGGAGAGCACAAGGAACATCTGCGTCTAGTCCTGGAGAAACTCCGAGAACATCAGTTATATGCCAGGTTCAGCAAATGTGAATTTTGGTTGAAGGAAGTCGGGTTCCTCAGGCATGTTATTTCAGGAGAAGGAATAGCAGTCGACCCCACCAAGGTTGAATCGGTCACCAAGTGGAAATCCCCCACCTCAGTCAAGGAGATCCGTAGTTTTCTCGGACTTGCAGGATATTATTGGAGATTTACTGAGAATTTCTCCAAGATTGCTAAACCCATGACCGAGCTGTTGAAGAAGGAAACCAAGTACATTTGGACCGAGGATTGTGAAGCCAGTTTTCAGGAGTTGAAGAAACGTCTGGTTACAGCCCCAGTACTCATTTTGCCGGACATACACAAGGATTACCAGGTGTATTGTGACACTTCTCGTCAAGGACTCGGAGGAGTGCTCATGCAGGAAGGAAAAGTTGTAGCTTATACCTCCAGACAGCTACGACCTCACGAGATGAATTATGCCACACACGATTTGGAGTTAGCAGGCGTAGTGCACGCACTCAAGACATGGAGACATTTCCTTGTCGGAAATAGTTGTGATGTTTACACGGATCATAAGAGCTTGAAGTACATTTTCACGCAGAAGGAGTTGAACCTCAGACAAAGGAGATGGCTTGAATTGATCAAGAACTATGATATGAGATTGCATTATCACCCAGGGAAAGCAAATGTTGTAGCAGATGCCTTGAGCCGTAAAAGCCATGTGAACACCCTCATAGTTGGAGGATTACCTCAGAAATTAGCCGACGATCTCAGAGATCTCCGATTAGAGATAGTACCAAGAGGATTTGTCGCCACCTTGGATATTCAATCCACTCTGACCGAAAGAATCCGTGAAGCGCAGAAGACGGACAAGGAAATTGCAGAGATAAAGGAAAAGATGAGTAACGGAAAGGCTAAAGGTTTTCGTGAGGATGAACACGGAACTTTATGGTTTGAGGATCGTATCTATGTGCCTAATGACCCAGAGGTCCGGAAGTTAAGTATTCAGGAGGCCCATGATTCACCATACTCGATTCACCCAGGCAACACCAAGATGTATCTGGACTTGAAGGAAAGTTTCTGGTGGATAGGTATGAAGAAGGATATTGCTGAGTACGTAGCAGTATGCGATGTTCGTCAGCGAGTAAAGGCGGAACATCAGAAGCCGTCAGGGTTACTTCAACCACTGTCGATTCACGAGTGGAAATGGGAAAAACTTGGAATGGATTTTATCATTGGATTACCCAGGACCCGTTCAGGTTATGATTCTATCTGGGTAGTAGTTGATCGCTTGACCAAGGTAGCTCATTTCATTCCCGTGAAGACCACATATACCAGTGCTAAGTTAGCCAAGATATACATGACCAGGATCATATGTCTGCATGGAGTTCCGAGGAGTATTGTGTCAGATAGAGGAACACAATTTACCTCAAAGTTTTGGAATCAGTTGCATGAAACATTGGGTACGAGGCTGGAGTTCAGTACATCTTTTCATCCGTAGACAGATGGACAGACCGAGAGAGTCAACCAGATTCTGGAGGACATGTTGAGAGCTTGTGCGCTAGACTATGGGTCTAGCTGCGATGACAATTTGCCATACGCAGAGTTCTCGTACAACAACAGCTATCAGACTAGTCTAAAGATGGCCCCTTTCGAAGCTCTATATGGAAGGAGGTGCAGGACACCATTGCTGTGGGATGGTGTTGGAGACCGAAAACTTTTTGGTCCCGATCTTATCAGAGACTCCGAAGAGAAAGTCAAGCTGATTCGAGATAAAATCAAGATAGCCCAGTCGAGAAAGAAGAGTTATGCCGACAGTAAACGCAAGGAGATAACGTATGAAGTTGGAGACCGAGCATATCTTCGTGTGTCCCCACTTCGTGGAATCAAGAGATTTGGGGTTAAAGGAAAATTAGCACCCAGGTTCATTGGCCCCTACAAAATCCTCGAACGCAGAGGAGAAGTTGCATATAAGCTGGAATTGCCAGAAGGATTGTCAGGAGTTCATGATGTCTTTCACGTATCGCAGCTGAAGAAATGCCATGCCGAGATGGCCGATATTCCTTTGAGAGACACAGTGCCTCTAGAGGCCATACAGCTTGACAGTGATCTGACTTATGTGGAGAAACCCGTCAGAATTCTCGAGACTGCGAACAGAGTTACCCGCAGCAAGATCATCAAGTTTTGCAAGGTTCTGTGGAGCCACCACTCCGAGGAGGAAGCTACCTGGGAGCGAGAAGAAGATCTCCGCCGGGACCACCCGCACCTATTTGCTAGCCAACCTGAATCTCGAGGGCGAGATTCATCTTAAGGTGGGTAGGTTTGTAACATCCCAAATTTTCAATAAGGAATGTTTTACAAATATTAGTTAAGCATCTATGCATTTTGTTTGAAATGTGTGGTTTTTGGATTTTTTTTCAGAGGCATTTGAGTTGTTGTTTGAGTTCGATTCAACTTGGCAGTTGAAAGTTATCCCTGACAAGCACTTGAGAAAAAGTATGAGAGGGGCTAACATGACACTCCAAAAATGTCAGAAGAAAATATTGCCAAAAGGTTTGAATTCAAATTTGAATTTTATTTGGAGTTTGCAGAAAATGTTTTTTTATTTTTTGTTTTGCCTCTAGAAAAATGTCCATGTTGTAGGATTAATTCCCCTGAGAATTTTGATATATGTATGTCCTATATAAAAATATATTAGTTTTCTCTTAGTTAGTTTTTTTCTCTGTGTATTATTCAAAAAAAAAAGGAATAGACCCACGCGCGAGCCAGGCCAACCGGCCCAGCCGACACCCGAGCCGGCCTGCCTCAGCGCCCGACCGAACCCTCCTCTCCCTCTCTCACCGATGCGCCGGCCCCACCTCATCTCTTTCCCCTCGCCCATGCTATGCCGCGCCAGAGCGCGTTCGACGCCGTCGGCGCGTCCGGATTCCACGGGATCACGATCCCGAGTCGCCCACTGCTCCAAGTTGATGTCCTATAAATTCCTACGCCCTTCCTCTTACGAACCCTCATAAACCCTTCCCCAACTCCCACCATAGTTCGCGACCTCGCCGTTCCGATGTCGCTGGTGCCACCGCAGTCCGCTGTCTGTTCCGACTCCGGTGAGGATCACCCTACCCTCAAACCTTGTCAGCGGAAACCCCTCAACCGCGCGCACCACCCTGACATCCTCACTCCGTCCAGGGATCGCCAGAGCCGCCGCCTTGAGCATCACCGCCCGACGCCGGAGTTGTAGAGCACCAGGAGCCCCGGCGAGCTCGTCCCACTCGTTTCCGTCGTTCCCGAGCTCCAACAACTCCACCACCACCTCCGCCTCGCTCCGCCGCCTCCGCCCGACGTCTTTGCCACCTTCGCTGATCACCGGAGATCCCGCCCCACTCGACGCCGACCTCCGCCACCCTCTGTCACCGTCGACCACCGCTGCAGTAAGCTGCCACCTCTCCTCGCCGTTCGATCTGAAACCTATGGCTTAGATTAGATCCGCGAAGGGTTAGGTTTATTTGTATAGAACAGTTTTAGTTTCAGTTTAGATCAATTTATTTAGTTGCGGTTTAGTTAGACCGGCCGATCGGTTTATTTCTGTTAGCCCATGGACGCAGTGGTTTATTAATCGCTCGCGTGTTAGATAGTTTTAGAGCGCCACTGTTTCGGCCCGTTAGCACGTTGGTTTGTTTTTTTTCGTTTCTATTTTCTTCAGAATAGTTTCAATTTTGTAAAATCTGTTTCTTTTAGGTTATTTATTATTTTTAGTTGATTCTTTTTTCTTAGTTTACAAATTTCTTGTAGCTTATGTAGAAATTAGATTCGGCCATGTTTAAGTTTATAAAAATAGTTTTATATTAGTTTTAGCCAGATTAGTATTTCTGCTATAAATTGAGCTAGGATTATTATTTTTAGGAGATTCTTTTTGCCATTGCTTAGTTTTGACCTATCCTAGCAGTAAGAACTTGTTGGGGTATTTGTAGATTATATTAAAATTAGTTTTAGTCGGATCAAGCCTTTCTAGTTTTATTTAGCTTGCTGCTGTTTTCCTGCTATTCTAGTTATTATAGAATTTTAGTTTACCCCTGTTATAATTTATTTTAGATTAGTTTCTCTAGTTACAGGGGTACATTTATTTGCAGCAAAATAAAAAGTTTTATTTTATTTTCTTATTAGTTTTGTTTTAGGTATAATAGGAGTTCTATAATAGATATTGATGTGATTCTCTTTGCACCTAGTTTATATGCTATTTTTCTTTATGTTAGTTAGCAAACCCCTTGTTTTGGTTCTGTTAAGAAAAGTGTTAGTAGGATAAAACTATTTCTTTGTTGTTGCTTGAAGTGATGAAAACCTTGGTTTTGTTTTCCTCGAGTTTTCTTTGGTTTTGGTTTGAGTGCTTGTGTGTTTTCCTTTAGCTTACTATTATGTTATTTAGTGGAATACTTATTTGTGCTATTGTTTGACTCGATAGAATTTCCGGAGTGCGAAGCTTGCTATCTCGAGTCACTAGCGTTTGAAGACCGTCAGCCAGGCAAGTCATTTGATCATGTTTTACGATACCTATGATTTTGTTGCATTAGAATTATTCCTCCCCACCATGCATGCAGTAGGAGAATTTTAAGTTATGTCTTGAGTAGTATCATGAGGTAGGATGAACCCAATTTCCCCTTACTACTATTGCCCGGGACGATGTAGTTTATCTTGCTATGCTCGCAGACGAGATTGGTTGAGAGATTCATAAGGGAGATGTGAGAGTCAAGATGATGACAACCCCATGACGTCAAGCTCAAGATGGACTTCAATTTCACTACTGGGTGGAGGACGGTTGACGGGCACCCTAGAGAAACCAGCAGATGGTCGGGATGCATGGAGAAGCGCCATGAAATCTTGCGGAAAGCTTCACCCAGCCACGAAGAGATGGATGGATACCCCTTGAACGGAAGCTTACCTGTGCAGCCGCAAGCCATTATGGGCTCTGGCTTGGTTGACCTTAGGCGTGACTCTAGACGGACGGTGCCTGCAGATGTAGAAGAACGGTAGGACATGGATGGGTACTGACAGTGCTCAGAGAAACCCTACGGAACACCCTGTTTCGTTCATCCCGTCTTCAAACACCAGGCAGTGCGAGGACATAAAGGATGGAACGATTCTTGCGGGTAAAGTGCACAAGACTCTGCAAAGAAACAACCTAATCGATTAGCTGTGTCCCCAGTTACGGACAAATGAGCCTCTGGAAACCGGAGTATTTCGGAAATCTCAGCATCGAACAAATAAATTATTTGAGGGTTTAATTAATAATTGGAAATGAGACATTGGTTGGCGGAACCATTTCAATAACTACCAACATTTTGTGGTAATTGTAAGCAAGTCCTTTGTTGTAGGGACAAACTGGCTTTTCCACAAAAACATAAAACTTAGAGCCCCACGGCCAAATTGCATATAGTGTTAGCATTATTATTGTTGTTCTCTCTATGACTTGCTGGCATATTCTAAATGCTGACCTACATGGCTGCAACGTCTTATGATGCAGAGGAGTTTTCCGATCGGGAGCGAGGCTACGATCTACGCTTGGCGATTGCCCTATGGAGTCGGATGGACTTGCTATTCGTCTACGCTTCCGCAGCTTTATTTAGTTTATTTCTCATGAGTTAGCCTTCGGTCGAATTTATTATGATGTAATAAAGACTCGATATGAAAATCGTGTAATAAATTCAGGTGTGATTGAACTTTGAATCTTTTCATCAATGTACTGTGTGTGCCAGCATGATCTTGGGATGGTACATCTACACAGAGACTTGACCGATTTTGGGTTGGGTCGTTACACACACGCAGGGGACCGGGCTCGTGGTCCCTGGCGTTTCGAGGAAGATCGTCAACACTGACTGGCTGGAGGTAGATGAAGGTGATCTGCCCGTTCTTTGTACATCAGACGATGCAGAAAAAATGGACTGACATATTTGTTTTCAGTCAAGTGTTATTTTCATAGAATCCTGTAGTAATTTAGTGTGCCATGCATGTTGTAGAGCTATCATATGTCTCCTGTCATTTGTTTCTCACCGACCTGCTATCTGCTACCTTTACACTATACTAATTGTGCACACACTTCACCCATACTCACACTATTGTTTTTTTATGCATGGGTATTTCAGACTCTGAGGAAGAGTAAGTTAGGGGATGTTCGTGGACCTCCGCACCGACGCAAATAGAGACTCTCTAGATTTGCCACTGCTACTGCTAATAAAGTTGAAGTCCAAAGTCCACATGATGAGTTCATCTCCCGTACTCCACCATCACAGGTGCTTTCTCTAAGTTGACAGTGTGATAATTGGTTTCATGTTGCATATGTTGTCTAGCCTGTATTTCTTCTCTTTTGATTAAATTGCACCTGCTGAGTTTATACGTTATACATGTGCATATGACATGGCATTCTGTGTCTAGAATACACTACATCTATCTATCATACCATGTTCTTACATCAAAGTACTGATGTTGTGTATCCCGCATCAGTCACTCATGATTGGATGCTTTTAACATGGCAGTTTGATAGTGGTTGCATCTTGCATTGATTTCTACGTTGTACTGCTTCTAATTTTTTGAATTGCCACTTATGACAAGACACTTTTCACTTGGCAGAGTAATATTGGTAGCATCTTTCATATGGTTTCTAGCTTGCATTACTTCTATTTTCTTGAAAATCCTTCTGCTTAGTTTACACATCGTAGCTGAGAATATGTCATGATGTCCTGTTTTTCTTACATATTCCATCCTCATACGGTTGTCTTACATCAAAGTATTGCTTGTCTGTATCATGCATCAATGAGTTCTGAACAGCGATGTTATTCTTTTGTGTTGTGGGTACGGCTTGACATGGCAAAGTCAAAAAAGAGCAACGAAAATAATTTAGTAGGGAGTGGTGCTACTCGTCGGGTGAAACGGAAAAGGTCTGCCGTCCAGATTCTGCTGGTACTTATAGAGCAGTAGAAGGTCAAGTCCACCGGCTAAATCTACACACACACTATCACCTCCTCCACCAGTTGCAGCATCCGCTTCAACTATACCAGCATCTCAATGAGTTACTCGTTCGTTTGCTCCGGAACTGGCCAGTTCCCAAGCTGCCTTCACACCTAACACTACTTCTGAAACACTGCTGAAACAACAGGACTTGGCAAGATCAGATGAACCTCATGAGCATCAACACCACGATAGTACCTGACCGAGTCAAGTTGCAGTTGCATGCTCCTTTATATGTACTCTCATAGTTTGATGTAGACTAACACTTTCCATATTCGTTGTTAAACTAGCACCACGGCGCAAGTGGAAACAGACATCAGGGATAATGCTTGGCAGATTAAAAAAATCTAAAGGAGGAAGAATGGAGATCCATTTTGAGGCAGGTTTAAAAAGTCCACGTGATTCTACAAAGTCAGCCAAGTTAGTATCAGAGGCAGTCGATGTCGTTAGGTGTCATGCACGTATCCTCCCAATGTGGATCCAGTACAGGAATGAGAAAGACAATACCCAGTTTAACACCTTCCTTGACCATTGATACGTCTCCAACGTATCTATAATTTTTTATTCTTCATTGCTATATTATCTACTATTTTGGACATCATTGGGCTTTATTACCCACTTTTCTATTATTTTTGGGACTAACCTATTAACCGAAGGCCCAGCCCAGAATTGCTGTTTTTTGCCTGTTTTAGGGTTTCGAAGAAAAAGAATATCAAACGGAGTCCAAATGGAATGAAACCTTCGGGAACGTGATTTTTAGGAATATTATGATCCGTGAGACTTGGACCCTACGTCAAGAAAGAAAACACGAGGCCACGAGGAAGGGGGCGCGCCTACCCCCCCCCCCCTCCAAGCTTGCCCTCCACCCTCGTGGGCCCCCTGTTCCTCCATCGACGTACTCCTTCCTCATATATATACCTATGTACCCCCAAACAATTAGATATGCAGCCAAAACCCAAATTCCACCGCCATAACTTTCTGTATCCACGAGATCCCATCTTGGGGCCTGTTCCGGAGCTCCGCCGGAGGGGCGTAGATCATGGAGGGCTTCTACATCAACACCATAGCCCCTCCGATGAAGTGTGAGTAGTTTACCTCAGACCTACGGGTCCGTAGTTATTATCTAGATGGCTTCTTCTCTCTTTTCGGATCTCAATACAATGTTCTGCCCCTCTCTTGTGGAGATCTATACGATGTAATCTTGTTTTTGCGGTGTGTTTGTTGAGACCGATGAATTGTGGGTTTATGATCAAGTCTATCTATGAATAATATTTGAATCTTCTCTGAATTCTTTTATGTATGATTGGTTATCTTTGCAAGTCTCTTCGAATTATCAGTTTGGTTTGGCCTACTAGATTGATCTTTCTTGCAATGGGAGAAGTGCTTAGCTTTGGGTTCAATCTTGCGGTGTCCTTTCCAGTGACAGTAGGGGCAGCAAGGCACGTATTGTATTGTTGCCATCGAGGATAACAAGATGGGGTTTTCTTCATATTGCATGAGTCTATCCCTCTACATCATGTCATCTTGCTTAAGGCATTACTCTGTTTTTAACTTAATACTCTAGATGCATGCTGGATAGCGGTTGATGAGTGGAGTAATAGTTGTAGATGCAGGCAAGAGTCGGTCTACTTGTCTCAGATGTGATGCCTATATACCTGATCATACCTAGATATTCTCATAACTATGCTCAATTCTGTCAATTGCTCAACAGTAATTTGTGCACCCACCATAGAATACTTATGCTCTCGAGAGAAGCCACTAGTGAAACCTATGGCCCCCGGGTCTATCTTTATCATATTAATCTCCTACTACTTAGTTATTTCCTTTGCTATTTACTTTGCCTTTATTTTACTTGGCATCTTTATCACAAAAATACCAAAAATATTATCTTATCATATCTATCAGATCTCACTCTCGTAAGTGGCCTTATAGGGATTGCAACCCCTATTTGCGTTGGTTGCGAGGATTTATTTGTTTTGTGCAGGTACGAGGGACTCGCGTGTAGCCTCCCACTGGATTGATACCTTGGTTCTCAAAAACTGAGGGAAATACTTACGCTACTTTGCTGCATCATCCCTTCCTCTTCGGGGAAAACCAACGCAATGCTCAAGAGGTAGCAACCATTCATCCGTAAGTAATGTTATTCATCGCAATTAGTAATATTGTCTTGGTCTATCCCATATATACTTTCTAGCTTCCTCCTAATAAGACTCAATTTCTTTTTTCAATAGATGAGGTTCAAGTTGCATCCGAAAGATGATGCAACTAAACAAGCATGCACTCATGTTTTTCAGTCTGCTCTGCGACAGTATCGATACCACCTTAGAAAATATCACTTTGAAGGCAAGGCTAACAATGAAATCGCCCAAACATCTCCAGTGGAATATATTACAGATGAAGACTGGACAGCCCTCGTTAAACACTGGTCTGATCCAAAGTATCAGGTAGGCTATATGTATTTGATCAGACCACATATTGAACTTGTATTTATGTGCGTGCCTTACAAGTGTATATTCTTCTAGGCTAACTGTTTGAAGAACAATACCAACCGTTCTAAAGTGAAATTCCAACAGACAACAGGATCCACAGCCGAATCTCTCAATATGGATCTAAAGTAGGAGTTACTTTGGAAAATATTAATGAAAAGGAACCCATAGTTAATGAGAAAATAAATCACGATTCCACTAGGATCGATAAACTTGAGGGTATTATCACCAATTTGGGAACCGCTTTTTCTGCCGCAAAGAATACTCCAAGTCCTCCCACTAAAATTGCCAAGCTTATGTATGTTCCTAAAAATAAGGGTGAATCATCTAGTAAGGAAAATCCAGATCTCAAATCTATAAGTATTCATCCCAATCTTTTTGCTATCATTAAGGAACCATTTGTTACACATGAATTTTTCAATCATGTGCCTAAAAGTTTGATAATTAATAAAAAGATAGAAATTTCTAAAGATGGTAGATGCCTCATTGAAGAATTTCCTACCAAAGATGGCAATACCTAGATCTATTCTTGCTTGTTATGCCTAGCTAGGGGCGTTAAACGATAGCGCTTGTTGGGAGGCAACCCAAATTTATTTTTATTCCTTGATTTTTTTTCCTGTTTAGTAATAAATAATTTATCTAGCCTCTGTTTTGGTTGTGTTTTTTGTGTTTAATTAGTGTTCGTGCCAAGTAGAACCGTTGGGAAGACTTGGGGAAAGTCTTGTTGAACTTGCTGTAAAAAACAGAAACTTTAGCGCTCACGAGAACTGCTGTCATTTTTATTTGGAAAGTGCTATTTAGTTAATTATTTTTGAATATTATGAATATATAAATCCTCACGTCCAGCAATTTATTTTAGAATTTTTGGGGTTCCATATCTTGCGCTAGCTACAGATTACTACAGACTGTTCTGTTTTAGACAGATTCTGTTTTTCGTGTGTTGTTTGCTTATTTTGATGAATCTATGGCTAGTAAAATAGTTTATAAACTATAGAGAAGTTGGAATACAGTAGATATAACACCAATATAAATAAAGAATGAGTTCATTACAGTACCTTGAAGTGGTCTTTTATTTTCTTTCGCTAACGGAGCTCACGAGATTTTCTACTTTAAGTTTTGTGTTGTGAAGTTTTCAAGTTTTGGGTAAAGATTTGATGGATTATGGAACAAGGAGCGGCAAGAGCCTAAGCTTGGGGATGCCCATGGAACCTCCAAGATAATCTAAGGAAACCTAAAAGCCAAAGCTTGGGGATGCCCCGGAAGGCATCCCCTCTTTCGTCTACTTCTATCGGTAACTTTACTTGGAGCTATATTTTTATTCGCCACATGATATGTGTTTTGCTTGGAGCGTCTTGTATTATTTGAGTCTTTGCTTGTTAGTTTACCACAATCATCCTTGCTGTACACACCTTTTGAGAGAGCCATACATGATTTGGAATTAGTTAGAATACTCTATGTGCTTCGCTTATATCTTTTGAGTTATATAATTTTCCTCTAGTACTTCACTTATATCTTTTAGAGCACGGTGGTGGATTTGTTTTATAGAAACTATTGATCTCTCATGATTCACTTAGATTATTTTGAGAGTCTTAATAGCATGGTAATTTGCTTAAAATCCTAATACGCTAAGTATTCAAGAATGAAAAAAAATTCTTTTATGAGTGTGTTGAATACTATGATAAGTTTGATACTTGATAATTGTTTTGAGATATAGAGATGGTGATATTAAAGTCATGCTAGTTGAGTAGTTGTGAATTAGAGAAATACTTGTGTTAAAGCTTCTGATTCCCGTAGCATGCACGTATGGTGAACCGTTATGTGATGAAGTCGGAGCATGATTTATTTTTTGATTGTCTTCCTTATGAGTGGCGGTCGGGGATGAGCGATGGTCTATTCCTACCAATCTATCCCCCTAGGAGCATGCGCGTAATACTTTGCTTTGATAACTTGTAGATTTTTGCAATAAGTATATGAGTTCTTTATGACTAATGTTGAGTCCATGGATTATACGCACTCTCACCCTTCCTCCTTTGCTAGCCTCTTTAATACCGCGCACCTTCGCCGGTATCATACACCCACCATATACCTTCCTCAAAAAAGCCACCATTCATAATTATTTCATACATGTCACTCATGCATCATTGCATATCCCGGTACACCACTGGAGGCATTCATATAGAGTCATACTTTGTTCTAAGTATCGAGTTGTAATTGTTGAGTTGTAAGAAAAATAAAAGTGTGTTGATCATCATTATTAGAGCATTGTCCCAGTGAGGAAAGGATGATGGAGACTATGATTCCCCCACAAGTCGGGATGAGACTCCGGATGAAAAATAAAAAATAGGAGAAATAAAAGAGGCCATAAAAAAGGAGAAAAAGCCCAAATAAAAAAATGAGATAAAAAGAGAGAAGGGACAAAGTTACTATCCTTTTACCACACTTCTGCTTCAAAGTAGCACCATGATCTTCATAGTAGAGAATCTCTCATGTTATCACTTTCATATACTAGTGGGAATTTTTCATTATAGAACTTGGCTTGTATATTCCAATGATGGGCTTCCTGAAAATGCCCTAGGTCTTCATGAGCAAGCAAGTTGGATGCACACCCACTTAGTTTCTTTTTGAGCTTTCATATACTTATAGCTCTAGTGAATCCGTTGCATGGAATCCCTACTCACTCACATTGATATCTATTGATGGGCATCTCCATAGCCCGTTGATACGCCTAGTTGATGTGAGACTGTCTTCCCCTTTTTGTCTTCTCCACAACCACCACTCTATTCCACCTATAGTGCTATATCCATGGCTCATGCTCATGTATTGTGTGAAGATTGAAAAAGTTTTGAGAATGTCAAAAGTATGAAACAATTGTTTGGCTTGTCATCGGGGTTGTGCATGATTTAAATATTTTGTGTGGTGAAGATAGAGCATAGCCAGACTATATGATTTTGTAGGGATAACTTTCTTTGGCCATGTTATTTTGAGAAGACATAATTGCTTTGTTAGTATGCTTGAAGTATTATTATTTTTATATCAAACGGAGTCCAAATGGAATGAAACCTTCGGGAACGTGATTTTTAGGAATATTATGATCCGTGAGACTTGGACCCTACGTCAAGAAAGAAAACACGAGGCCACGAGGTAGGGGGTGCGCCTACCCCCCCCCCCCCTCCAAGCTTGCCCTCCACCCTCGTGGGCCCCCTGTTCCTCCACCGACGTACTCCTTCCACCTATATATACCTATGTACCCCCAAACAATTAGATATGGAGCCAAAACCCTAATTCCACCGCCGTAACTTTCTGTATCCATGAGATCCCATCTTGGGGCCTGTTCCGGGGCTCCGCCGGAGGGGGCATCAATCATGGAGTGCTTCTACATCAACACCATAGCCCCTCCGATGAAGTGTGAGTAGTTTACCTCAGACCTATGGGTCCATAGTTATTAGCTAGATGGCTTCTTCTCTCTTTTTGGATCTCAATACAATGTTCTCCCCCTCTCTTGTGGAGATCTATTCGATGTAATCTTCTTTTTGCGGTGTGTTTGTTGAGACCGATGAATTGTGGGTTTATGATCAAGTCTATCTATGAATAATATTTGAATCTTCTATGAATTCTTTTATGTATGATTGGTTATCATTGCAAGTATCTTCGAATTATCAGTTCGGTTTGGCCTACTAGATTGATCTTTCTTACAATGGGAGAAGTGCTTAGCTTTGGGTTCAATATTGCGGTGTCCTTTCCTAGTGACAGTAGGGGCAGCAAGGCACGTATTGTATTGTTGCCATCGAGGATAACAAGATGGGGTTTTCTTCATATTGCATGAGTCTGTCCCTCTACATCATGTCATCTTGCTTATGGCGTTACTCTGTTTTTAACTTAATACTCTAGATGCATGCTGGATAGCGGTCGATGAGTGGAGTGATAGTAGTAGATGCAGGCAGGAGTTGGTCTACTTGTCTCGGACGTGATGCCTATATACATGATCATACCTAGATATTCCCATAACTATGCTCAATTTTGTTAATTTCTCAACAGTAATTTGTTCACCCACCATAGAATACTTTTGCTCTCGAGAGAAGCCACTAGTTAAACCTATGGCCCCCGGGTCTATCTTTATCATATTAATCTCCTACTACTTAGTTATTTCATTTGCTATTTACCTTGTCTTTATTTTACTTTGCATCTTTATCACAAAAATACCAAAAATATTATCTTATCAATCGATCAGATCTCACTCTTGTAAGTGGCCTTATAGGGATTGACAACCCCTATTTGTGCTGGTTGCGAGGATTTATTTGTTTTGTGCAGGTATGAGGGACTCGCGCGTAGCCTCCTACTGGATTGATACCTTGGTTCTCAAAAACTGAGGGAAATACTTACGCTACTTTGCTGCATCATCCCTTCCTCTTCGGGGAAAACCAACACAGTGCTCAAGAGGTAGCAACCATTTATCCGTAAGTAATGTTATTCATAGCAATTAGTAATATTGTCTTGCTCTGTCCCATACTTTCTAGCTTCCTCCTAATAAGACTCACATTCTTTTTTCAACAGATGAAGTTCAAGTTGGATCCGAAAGATGATGCAACTAAACAAGCATGCACTCATGTTTTTCAGTCTGCTCTGCGACAGTATCGGTACCACCTTAGAAAATCTCACTTTGAAGGCAAGGCTAACAATGAAATCGCCCAAACATCTCCAGTGGAATATATTACAGATGAAGACTGGACAGCCCTCGTTAAACATTGGTCTGATCCAAAGTATCAGGTAGGCTATATGTATTTGATCAGACCACATATTGAACTTGTATTTATGTATGTGCCTACAAGTGTATCTTCTTCTAGGCTAACTGTTTGAAGAACAAGACCAACCGTTCTGAAGTGAAATTCCAACAGACAACAGGATCTCGTAGCTATATTGCACACTGCGAGGCTCTTGTAAATAGCTGCTATTTCCTTCTTTTTTCTGTGCCATATTATCGTATATATATTGACTTGTTCAAAATACAGAGGAAAGCATGTGCGGACCGAAAAGAACCTGAACCAAGTGCAGTGCAAATCTTCAAGGATTGCTACACCAGCAAGATGAAGGGCATGAGCACACTAGGTCAAGCCGTTGTTGTAAGTCCTTACTCCTCCTGCCTTTGAACTGACTGGTACTGTGATGTGTTCATTTAACTACTTGGTTTGCAGCCAATGTCAGTTACTCTGTTCACTTTTATACACACAGTTGTCTTAACGTATCATTTCACCTTACATGGTTTAAAGGAGATGAAGGATATTCTTTTGGTCTTGATCTGTAATCTAATTGTTATGTTCACGTGCGCACACAATGATAAAATAGCCTGTTTGTTTTATATCTGTTTGCCCATGATGTGAATGATGTCATACTATGTTCATCCTACTTTAAACCATGTCTCTTTATCCTTAGATGTCAACGAATGTGAGGAAATATACAATACAGTAGGCATGCTACATGGACATATGTTCCGAAAGTGATTTTATTATGTAGTTGGCACTATAATACATGCTAATGTATTACAGTAGTTCACCCAAATAAGTTATGTATAAACGTGTAACCTACTTTGTTTGTTTTTGTAACATTAGTAACTTATCTGGTACACTAATCTACAAGTTTAAACTTTCAGGAAGGTATGGAACAAATGATTGAACAGCCACAACCACCTAAAGGTGACGAGGCTACCACAGGCACAATGTCACCTCTTGCTGCAGTGCGTCAGTATCTCTCTACTAACAGTGCAAAAAGCACCTTCGTGCGTAATTCTGGGTTTGTTGTCAAGGTAACCTCATCCAAATCGCCTACTGAACAAAATCTTCCTGCTAGACAGAGTGATATATCTGTGCTCCAGACACAAGTCCAATCCCTAATGGACATCGTTTTGGAAACAAGAATAGTGGATGACAAATGTTGTCAAGATATGAATGGTTTTGAAACCAGACTATCAGACATTCGCTTCGTTGTTCAAGAGCAATGGCGGAAAAAGGTGAAGATCATGCTGCTCCACCAGATTCTACAGCCTGAAACATTAGCACTCAGGTCAAATGATATGTGCTTCTATACATCTGATGGTGCTTTTATCTGCAAGGACTGTAAACTTTATGCCAATAGGCCTTTTGTTGTATGGTTGGAATTTATTTTGGTGTGATACAACATTTATGATGCTACCAAAGGTTGCAGTAATTACGACGCTATTTTTGTATAGTGTAGGTTTATCTTAGTAATGTATTCGGCCGAAAGCTTCGTAGGATCCCAACATGCCAACATTCGTTGGGCCCATTCCAATTGGGCTAAAAGCGATTATGGGCCGAAATTTGCACGTAGCCCACAAAAAATATCTGGGCCTAAATCAGCATAAGCTTTCATATTTTTCTGGTAGGCATGTGCCCATAGTGGGCCTTTAACAGGCCTAAACATAATTTGGGCCCTTAGTAACAATAGGCCGTTTACAGGTGTAAATATCTCGAGCCCATAAAAAACATGGGCTTTTAATAGACCGAAAGTGAGATTGGGCCCTGATTGTGCCAAATTACCCACTGGTCTTAGCAGGCCGAAATGGTGGCCCATTTACAATGTGGATCTTTCACAGGCCGAAATTCGGACGGGCCGTAAATGCGCCGACCTAATATGTGAGCCTTTAACAGGCTAGAAGTTCGGTTGGGCTAGATTATCATCATTTTTATATGGGACGTTAATGGGCCCGATGTGACATTGGGCCACATATGGCCCATGGATTTCGTCCAACGTTAACATGCCAAAAATCACAACATGTCGAAAGTGGCCCAAATCTATAATGGGCCTCTAACAGGCCGAATGTTAAACATGGCCGAATATGACCCAATTCCTTCACGGTCGTTTATGGGCGAAAAGTTTCAGTGGCCTGTAAATGGGCCCAAATGAAGCAGGACCTTTAATGGGCCGGAAATACACCCAGCCGTAATTCGGCCCATATACTTAGCGGACTGTTAACGGGCCAGAAGTGACCATGCGTCGTGATGATGACAAGTTTAGGATAGGCCGTTGACGGGCCGATTTAACACTAGACGTATGTGCCTTAACTGAGAATGTTGGTCCTTTAGCTGGGCCAGCCCATTATGGTCTGCAAAATCTTGTGGGCCTTTAGCTGGGCTGGCCCACTATGGTCCGCTAAATCTTGTGGGCCTTTAGCTAGGCTGGCCCGTTATGGTCTGCAAAATCTATTGAGCCTTTAGCTGGGCCGTCCCATTATGGTCTGCTAAATCTTGTGGGCCTTTAGTTGGGCCGGCCCATTTAAACTTTATGGGCGACTTTTGGGCCCGTCCACGTGTCAACATATCATAGGCCCATCTCGACCGTAGGATGAGTGACACCTGTGCCAACACGGAGCTGATGCGTGGTTCCGTCGGCCAATGAGAATTTTACATGTGGAAAATCGGCATTGGTCATGGCTATTAGCGGGTTATCGGATCCAAAACCGGACCCGGTAGCTTAACGGTGTCCCGTTACGGTGGATGCCACATGTCGATCACCCTTGATGAAAGCACTTCTATGACGCACGATTTATCATCATGGAAGTGGACACTTCCGTGATGATAATTTTGGTAATGTTATGGAACACTTCTACGACAGCATAGGTATGACTATCTTCATTCTGTCATAAATTTGTCATGGATGTACATGCATGACAGAAAACATGACCTACTATGGCAAACACGTATTATCACAGAAGTGTATTTTTTTGTAGTGGAGGAGGCTGAAATCATCACATGCCTATATGGATGCCTCGATTCTTGGGATGTTTTTTGAGATAGCTTAACAGGCTTGCTGCCTCGATTCTTGGAAAACGAGAGGCAAATGGAAAATAATGTAATGCGGGAGATAAGGGTATGTGATGGGTACTTGGTATGTTGACTTTTGCGTAGACCTCCCCGGCAACGGCGCCAGAAATCCTTCTTGCTACCCCTTGAGCACTGCGTTAGTTTTCCCCGAAGAGGAAGGGATGATGCGGCAAAGTAGCGTAAGTATTTCCCTCTATTTTTGAGAACCAAGGTATCAATCCAGTAGGAGGCTACGCGCGAGTCCCTCGCACCTGCACAAAATAAATAAATCCTCGCAACCAACGCAAATAGGGGTTGTCAATCCCTATAGGGCCACTTACGAGAGTGAGATCTGATAGATACGATAAGATAATATTTTTGGTATTTTTATGATAAAAGATGCAAAGTAAAATAAAGGCAAAGTAAATAATAAAGGAAATAACTAAGTATTAGGAGATCAATATGATAAAGGTATACCCGGGGCCATAGGTTTCACTAGTGGCTTCTCTCAAGAGCATAAGTATTCTACGGTGGGTGAACAAATTACTGTTGAGCAATTGACAGAATTGAGCATAGTTATGAGAATATCTAGGTATGATCATGTATACAGGCATCACGTCTAAGACAAGTAGACCGACTCCTGCCTGCATCTACTACTATTACTCCACTCATCGACCGCTATCCAGCATGCATCTAGATTATTAAGTTAAAAACAGAGTAACGCCTTAAGCAAGATGACACGATGTAGAGGGATAGACTCATGCAATATGAAGAAAAGCCCATCTTGTTATCCTCGATGGCAACAATACAATACGTGCCTTGCTGCCCTTACTGTCACCGGGAAAGGACACCGCAAGATTGAACACAAAGCTAAGCACTTCTCGCATTGCAAGAAAGATCAATCTAGTAGGCCAAACCAAACTGATAATTCGAAGAGACTTGCAAAGATAACCAATCATACATAAAAGAATTCATAGAAGATTCAAATATTATTCATAGATAGACTTGATCATAAACCCACAATTCATCGGTCTCAACAAACACACCGCAAAAACAAGATTACATCGTATAGATCTCCACAAGAGAGGGGCAGAACATTGTATTGAGATCCGAAAAGAGAGAAGAAGCCATCTAGCTAATAACTACGGACCCGTAGGTCTGAGGTAAACTACTCACACTTCATCGGAGGGGCTATGGTGTTGATGTAGAAGCCCTCCATGATCTACGCCCCCTCCGGCGGAGCTCCGGAACAGGCCCCAAGATGGGATCTCGTGGATACAGAAAGTTACGGCGGTGGAATTAGGGTTTTGGTTCCGTATCTGATCGTTTGGGGGTACGTAGGTATATATAGGAGGAAGGAGTACGTCAGTGGAGCAACAGGGGGCCCACGAGGGTGGAGGGCGCTTCTGGTGGGGGTGGGCGCGCCCCCTACTTCGTGGCCTCCTGTTTTGTTTCTTGACGTAGGGTCCAAGTCTCCCTGATCTTATTCGTTGAGAAAATCACGTTCCCTAAGGTTTCATTCCATTTGGACTCCGTTTGATATTCATTTTCTTTGAAACCCTAAAACAGGCAAAAAACTGCAATTCTGGGCTGGGCCTCCGGTTAATAGTTAGTCCCAAAAATAATATAAAAGTGGATAACAAAGCCCAATAATGTCCAAAATAGTAGATAATATAGCATGGAGTAATCAAAAATTATAGATACGTTGGAGACGTATCAAGCATCCCCAAACTTAATTCCTGCTCGTCTTCGAGTAGGTAAATGATAAAAATAGAATTTTTGATGCAGAGTGCTACATGGCATAATTTTAATGTAATTCTTCTCAATTGTGGTATGAATATTCAGATCCAAAAGATTCAAGACAAAAGTTCATATTGACATAAAAATAATAATACTTCAAGCATACTAACTAAGCAATTATGTCTTCTCAAAATAACATGGCCAAAGAAAGTTCATCCCTACAAAATCATATGGTTTAGTCATGTTTCATTTTCGTCACACAAGAATGCTCTCATCATGCACAACCCCGATGACAAGCCAAGCAATTGTTTCATACTTTAGTAATCTCAAACCTATAAACTTTCACGCAATATATGAGCGCGAGCCATGGACATAGCACTATGAGTGGAATAGAATATAATGAGGGGGGTTATGTGGAGAAGACAAAAGAGGAGAAAGTCTCACATCAATGAGGCTAATCAATGGGCTATGGAGATGCCCACCGATTGATGTTAATGCAAGGAGTAGGGATTGCCATGCAACGGATGCACTAGAGCTATAAATGTATGAAAGCTTAACAAAAGAAACTAGTGGGTGTGCATCCAACTTGCTTGCTCACGAAGACCTAGGGCAGTTGAGGAGGCCCATTGTTGGAATATACAAGCCAAGTTCTGTAATGAAAATTTTCCACTAGTATATGAAAGTGCCAAAACAGGAGACTCTCTAACATTAAGATTATGGTGCTACTTTGAAGCACAAGTGTGGCAAACGATAGTAACATTGTCCCTTCTCTCTTTTTCTCTCATTTTTATGGCCTTTTCTTTTTTTATGGTCTTTCTCTTTTTTTGGGCCTTTTCTTTTCTTTTTATGGCCTCTCTCTCTTTTTTAGTCCTCACTAGGGACAATGCTCTAGAAAATGATGATCATCACACTTCTATTTATTTACAACTCAATGATTACAACTCGATACTAGAACAAAAGATGACTCTATATGAATGCCTCCAGCGGTGTACCGGGATATGCAATGGACCAACAGTGACATGTATGAAAGAATTATGAACGGTGGCTTTACCACAAATACTATGTCAACTACATGATCATGCTAAGCAATATGACAATGATGAATGTGTCATGATGAACGGAATGATGGAAAGTTGCATGGCAATATATCTCGGAATGGCTATGGAAATGCCATAATAGGTAGGTATGGTGGCTGTTTTGAGGAAGATATAAGGAGGTTTATGTGTGAAAGAGCGTATCATATCACGGGGTTTGGATAAACCGGCGAAGGTTGCGCCAACTCTCAATGTGAGAAAGGGCAATGCACGGTACCGAAGAGGCTAGCAAGGATGGAAGGGTGAGAGTGCGTATAATCCATGGACTCAACATTAGTCATAAAGAACTCACATACTTATTGCAAAAATCTACAAGTCATCAAAAACCTCGGTACTACGCGCATGCTCCTAGGGGGATAGACTGGTAGGAAAAGACCATCGCTCGTCCCCGACCGTCACTCATAAGGAAGACAATCAAATAACACCTCATGTTTCAAATTTGTTGCATAACGTTTACCATACGTGCATGCTACGGGACTTGCAAACTTCAACACAAGTATTTCTCAATTTCACAACTACTCAACTAGCACAACTTTGATATTATTACCTCCATATCTCAAAACAATCATCAAGCATCAAACTTCTCTTGGTATTCAAAACACTCTTAAGAAAATTTTACTAACTTTGAATACCTAGCATATTAGGATTTTAAGCAAATTACCATGCTATTAAGACTCTCAAAATAATCTAATTCTATAAAACAAATCCACCACCGTGCTCTAAAAGATATAAGTGAAGAACTAGAGCAAAATTATATAACTCAAAAGATATAAGCGAAGAACATAGAGTATTCTAACAAATTCCAAATCATGTATGCCTCTCTCAAAAGGTGTGTACAGAAAGGATGATTGTGGTAAACTAAAAAAAGCAAAGACTCAAATAACACAAGACGCTCCAAGAAAAACACATATCATGTGGCGAATAAAAATATAGGTCCAAGTAAAGTTACCGATAGAAGTAGATGAAAGAGGGGATGCCTTCCGGGGCATCCCAAAGCTTTGGCTTTTAGGTGTCCTTAGGTTATCTTGGGGGTGCCATGGGAATCCCCAAGCTTAGGCTCTTGCCACTCCTTGTTCCATAATCCATCAAATCTTTACCCAAAACTTGAAAACTTCACAACACAAAACTTAAAGTAGAAAATCTCGTGAGCTCCGTTAGTGAAAGAAAATAAAAGATCACTTCAAGGTACTTTAATGAACTCATTCTTTATTTATATGGGTGTTATACCTACTGTATTCCAACTTCTCTATGGTTTATAAACTATTTTACTAGCCATAGATTCATCAATATAAGCAAACAACACACGAAAAACAGAATCTGTCAAAAACAGAACAGTCTGTAGTAATCTGTAGCTAGCGCAAGATCTGGAACCCCAAAAATTCTAAAATAAATTTCTGGACGTGAGGAATTTATCTATTAATCATCTGAAAAAAATTTAACTAAATAGAACTCTCCAAATAAAAATGACAGCAGTTCTCGTGAGCGATAAAGTTTCTGTTTTTACAGCAAGTTCAACAAGACTTTCCCCAAGTCTTCCCAACGGTTCTACTTGGCACAAACACTAATTAAACACAAAAACACAACGAGAACAGAGGCTAGATAAATTATTTATTACTAAACAGGAGCAAAAAGCAAGGAATAAAAATAAAATTGGGTTGCCTCCCAACAAGCGCTATCGTTTAATGCCCCTAGCTAGGCATAACAAGCAAGAATAGATCTAGGTATTGCCATCTTTGGTTTTCTACTTTTTAGAGGAATCAAGCTCGAATCCAGGAGGTTCTTTACGTTTCCCTTCATATTATGAAATTTTTAGATCTAATGAATCCAACCGCTTATTGCAAAGGGAAATCAACATATTCCTGTGGTGAATATTTCCACTAATGATCTTAAGACGTTCAAGAGATTTCTGTAAGATTTTAGTAACTTCACAGAAAAATTCAAAAACTTGTGTCTCTTCTTGAGTAGGATGAGGCCCCATTTGTTGAGGTAGTGTTCCCACTATACCTTCTATAATTTCAAGTGCAATATGGGGATCAATTTCAATAAAATTGCCTTTGGCAACGCAATCCAAGAGTTGTCTATGAGACATATTTAATCCAACATAAAAATTGCGAAGCAAAATTCTCAGGTTTATTTCAGAGGTACAATTACGATAAGACTCCATTATTCTCAACCAGGCATCTTTTAAGTTTTCTCCTAGTCTCTATTTAAAGTGAAAGATTTCAAACTCAGGAGTCAACAGAGAATATAAGGGTCTAGCCATAACGACAAGCAAGCAAACTAACACACAAGCAAACAAAAAGCAAGCGGGCAAAAAGAGGCAAATAGAGAGGGAGGATAGAGAGAGAGGGCGAATTAAACGGCAAGGGTGAAGTGGGGGAGAGGAAAACGAGAGGAAAATGGCAAATAATGTAATGCGGGAGATAAGGGTATGTGATGGGTACTTGGTATGTTGACTTTTGCGTAGACCTCCCCGGCAACGGCGCCAGAAATCCTTCTTGCTACCCCTTGAGCACTGCGTTGGTTTTCCCCGAAGAGGAAGGGATGATGCAGCAAAGTAGCGTAAGTATTTCCCTTAGTTTTTGAGAACCAAGGTATCAATCCAGTAGGAGGCGACGCGCGAGTCCCTCGCACCTGCACAAAACAAATAAATCCTCGCAACCAACGCAAATAGGGGTTGTCAATCCCTATAGGGCCACTTACGAGAGTGATATCTGATAGATATGATAAGATAACATTTTTGGTATTTTTATGATAAAAGATGCAAAGTAAAATAAAGTCAAAGTAAATAGAAAAGGAAATAACTAAGTAGTAGGAGATCAATATGATAAATATAGACCCGGGGGCCATAGGTTTCACTAGTGGCTTCTCTCAAGAGCATAAGTATTCTACGGTGGGTGAACAAATTATTGTTGAGCAATTGACAGAATTGAGCATAGTTATGAGAATATCTAGGTATGATCATGTATATATGCATCACATCCGAGACAAGTAGACCGACTCCTGCCTGCATCTACTACTATTACTCCACTCATCGACCGCTACCCAGCATGCATCTAGAGTATTATGTTAAAAACAGAGTAACGCCTTGAGCAAGATGACATGATGTAGAGGGATAGACTCATGCAATATGAAGAAAACCCCGTCTTGTTATCCTCGATGGCAACAATACAATACGCGCCTTGCTGCCCTTACTGTCACTATGAAAGGACACCGCAAGATTGAACCCAAAGCTAAGCACTTCTCCCATTGCAAGAAAGATCAATATAGTAGGCCAAACCAAACTGATAATTCGAAGAGACTTGCAAAGATAACCAATCATACATAAAAGAATTCAGAGAAGATTCAAATATTATTCATAGATAGACTTGATCATAAACCCACAATTCTTCGGTCTCAATAAACACACCGCAAAAAGGAGATTACATCGAATAGATCTCCACAAGAGAGGGGGAGAACATTGTATTGAGATCCAAAAGGAGAGAAGAAGCCATCTAGCTACTAACTATGGACCCGTAGGTCTGAGGTGAACTACTCACACTTCATCGGAGAGGCTATGGTGTTGATGTAGAAGCCCTCCGTGATCGATGCCCCCTCTGGCGGAGCTCCGGAACAAGCCCCAAGATGGGATCTCGTGGATACAGAAAGTTACGGCGGTGGAATTAGGGTTTTGGCTCTGTATCTGATCGTTTGGGGGTACGTAGGTATATATAGGAGGAAGGAGTATGTCGGTGGAGCAACAGGGGGCCCTCGAGGGTGGAGGGCGCGCCTGGTGGGGGTGGGCGCACCCCCTACCTCGTGGCCTCCTATTTTATTTCTTGACGTAGGGTCCAAGTCTCCCTGATCTTATTCGTTGAGAAAATCACGTTCCCAAAGGTTTCATTCCGTTTGGACTCTGTTTGATATTCCTTTTCTTCGAAACCCTAAAACAGGCAAAAAATAGCAATTTGGGCTGGGCCTCCATTTAATAGGTTGGTCCCAAAAGTAATATAAAAGTGGATAATAAAGCCCAATAATGTCCAAAATAGTAGATAATATAGCATGGAGCAATCAAGAATTATAGATACGTTGGAGACGTATCAGGTTACAGCAAGGATTATCAAACAAGTGATGTAAGATTTTAACAAGACATGTGTTGAAAATTGATATGTACAAGTTCAAATCAACCTGGGGCCTAATGTTGGGGATATAACACTGGGTATGAACCGCGTAGGAGGGGCCGGGTTAAACCACTGGCGACTTATCAATGAAGATGGTGGCCTATAAAAGCTCGTTGATGGCCCAAGACCCAGAGGCGACTTAAGGCCCAAGAGGATGAACTGCTATGTGTGTATGACTTGTTTTTCAAGGCAGGCATAGTTAGTCTCCGAGCCGGACACATTGTGTATGAGCCGGCCGGGACACCGTGAGCCACGGGGCATTTTCGTGTGTATATAAAGGGACGACCTGGCGACGGTTTAGGGACAAGAAAGAACAATCGAGAGCTAGATTAAGCGTAGTCGCTCCCTGGTAATCGAAACCCTAGCAATACAATCCCAAACTGGAGTAGGCCTTTACCTTCACCGCAAGGGGGGCGAACCAGTATAAACTCATGTATCCTTTGTCCCGATTAACCTTGAGGGAGTCCTGGATTAGGGGGTGTTCGGATAGCCGAACTATACTTTCAGCCGGACTCCTGGACTATGAAGATACAAGATTGAAGACTATGTCCCGTGTCCGGAAGGGACTTTCCTTGGCGTGGAAGGCAAGCTTGGCGATACGGATGTTCAGATCTCCTACCATTGTAACCGACTTTATGTAACCCTAACCCTCTCCGGTGTCTATATAAACCGGAGGGTTTTAGTCCGTAGGACAAGATACACATCGACAATCATACCATAGGCTAGCTTCTAGGGTTTAGCCTCTCTGATCTCGTGGTAGATCAACTCTTGTAATACCCATATCATCAATATTAATCAAGCAGGACGTAGGGTTTTACCTCCATCGAGAGGGCCGGAACCTGGGTAAAACTTCGTGTCCCCTGCCTCCTGTTACCATCCGGCCTAGACGCACAGTTCGGGACCCCCTACCCGAGATCCGCCGGTTTTGACACCGACATTGGTGCTTTCATTGAGAGTTCCTCTATGCCGTCGCCGTTAGGCCCGATGGCTCCTACAATCATCAATGGCGATGTAGTCCAGGGTGAGACCTTCCTCCCCGGACAGATGTTCGTCTTTGGCGGCTTCGCACTGCGGGCCAATTCACTTGGCCATCTGGAGAAGATCGAAAGCTACGCCCCTGGCCGTCTGGTCAGATTTGGAAGTTTAAACTACACGGCTGACATCCGCGGGGACTTGATCTTCGATGGATTCGAGCCACTGCCGAGCGCACCGCACTGTCCCGACAAGCACGATCTAGCTCTGCCGCCGGACAGTGCCCTGGAGGCCGCACCCGCATCGGCTTCGACCCTTGAGTCGGAGCCAACTGCGCCGATCGAGGATGGATGGTTGGACGCCACCTCGGGGGCTGCAATCTCAACGGCGATTGAGCCGAACACCTGCCCCATGCTCCGCGAGATTCGTGACTTCAAGGAGCCGGACTCCTCTCCGGACTCCGAACCCTCCGCATCCGATTAGTCGCCGATCATGGAGTTCACGGCCACGGACGTCTTTCAGCACTCGCCTTTCAGCGATATCCTAAAGTCACTGAAGTCTCTCTCTTTGTCAGGAGAGCCCTGGCCGGACTACGGTCAGCAAGGTTGGGGTACGGACGATGAAGAAATTCAAAGCCCACCCACCACCCACTTGGTAGCCACTGTAGACGATTTAACCGACATGCTCGACTTCGACTCCGAAGATATCGACGGTATGGACGCCGATGAAGGAGATGATGAAGAACCAGCGCCTAGTAGGCCCTGCAAAGCCACCTCGTCATATGACATATACATGGTGGACACCCCAAAAGGGGGAGATGGCGATGGAACAGCGGAGGATGACCCCTCCAAGAAACAGCAAAAGCGTCGGAGTCAGCGGCGCCGCTCAAAATCCCGCCAACACAAAAACGGCGATTCCAGCACGGGAGATAATAATACCCCGGAAAGCGCCGAAGAACATCCCCCCGAGCAAGATTTAGCACAGGAGGATGGACAAGCCAGCCCTCATAAGAGAGCGGCTGACAGAGAGGTCGAGGACGATAATTATATGCCTCCCTCTGAAGACGAGGGAAGCCTCGACGACGACGAATTCGTCGTGCCAGAGGATCCCGTCGAACAAGAGCGTTTTCAACGCAGGCTTATGGCCACGGCAAGAAGCCTCAAGAAACAACAGCAACAGCTTAAAGCTGATCAAGATTTGCTAGTCGACAGATGGACTGAAGTCCTTGCGACCGAAGAGCATAAATTCGAACGCCCCTCCAAGAGTTACCCAAAGCGCAGGTTGCTACCCCGATTAGTGGAGGAAGCACTTGATGCGGCCGACTGGTCACCTCGTGGCCGCGACAGGGAGGCTTCTCGGCTCCCCACACAAGCCGCACCCCATACCAAGGCACGGGAATTTGCACCAGACTTATGAGATATGTTGGAGGACAAGGCAAGGCAAACAAGATCGATCTATGGATCACACAGGCGCCCCATAGCTCGAGACGGTAACCGTCACGCCGGACACAAATTCGGCAGGGCCGAACACAAAAGACAAAGCTCATTGGAGCCACGTCATGATATCGCCCAGTACAGAGGCGCCGCACACCCACTCTGCTTTACAGATGAAATAATGGATCATCAAATCCCTGAGGGTTTTAAACCCGTAAACATCAAATCATATGATGGCACAACACACCCTGCGGTATGGATCGAGGATTATCTCCTTCATATCCACATGGCCCGCGGTGACGATTTTCACGCCATCAAATACCTCCCACTCAAGCTTAAAGGACCAGATCGGCATTGGCTTAACAGCTTGCCAACAGGATTCATCAGTTGTTGGGAGGACCTGGAAGCCGCATTCCTCGACAATTTCCAGGGCACTTATGTGCGACCCCCAGACGCCGATGACCTAAGTCACCTAATTCAGCAGCCAGAGGAATCGGCCAGGCAATTCTAGACACGGTTCCTAACAAAGAAAAATCAAATAGTCGACTGTCCGGACGCTGAGGCCCTAGCCGCCTTCAAGCACAATATCCGTGATGAGTGGCTGGCCCAGCACCTCGGACAGGAAAAGCCGAAATCTATGGCAGCACTCACGACGCTCATGACCGCTTTTGCGCGGGAGAAGATAGTTGGCTTGCTCGTAGCAACAATATGACCAAGAACCCTGGTAGTTCGGACACTAGGGACATTAGTGACAGGTTGCGCCGCAACAAGCAGAAGCGCCGCATTAACGGCGATAATGCTAAGGATACGGCAGTTAATGCTGGATTCAGAGGCTCTAAATCCGATCAGCGGAAAAAGCCATTCAAAAGGAATCCTAGGGGCCCATCCAGCTTGGACCGAAGACTCGACCGCTTGCCAAATACATGGCACCCCTGAAAAGCGGTCCAATCACACCAACAGGGATTGTTGGGTGTTCAAGCAGGCAGGCAAGTTAAGCGCCGACAATGAAGAAAAGGGGTTGCATAGCGATGACGACGAGGAGTCCCGGCCGCCGAACAACAATGGGTAGAAGGGTTTTCCCCCACAAGTGCGGACGGTGAACATGATATACGCCACGCACGTCCCAGAAGGGAGAGGAAGCGCGCATTAAGGGACGTATACGCGGTAGAGCCAGTCGCCCCAAAGTTCAACCCATGGTCCTCCTGTCCGATCACCTTTGATCGACGAGACCATCCCACTAGCATCCGTCATGGCGGATTTGCCGCATTGGTTCTAGACCCAATTATTGACGGATGTCATCTCACCAGAGTCCTCATGGACGGCGGCAGCAGCCTGAACCTGCTTTACCAGGATACAGTGCGGAAAATGGGCATACATCCCTCGAGGATTAAGCCCACCAAAACGACCTTTAAAGGCGTAATACCAGGTGTAGAAGCCAACTGTACAGGCTCAGTCACACTTGAAGTGGTCTTCGGATCTCCGGATAACTTCCGAAGCAAGGAGTTAACCTTCGACATAGTTCCATTCCGCAGTGGCTATCATGCACTGCTCGGACGAACCGCATTCGCCAAATTCAACGCGGTACCGCACTACGCATATCTTAAGCTCAAGATGCCAGGCCCTCGTGGAGTAATTACGGTCAATGGAAACACCGAACGCTCCCTCCGAACGGAGGAGCACACGGCGGCCCTTGCAGCGGAAGTACAAAGCAGCCTCTCCAGGAAGTTCTCTAGTCCAGCCATTAAACGTCCGGACACCATCAAGCGCGCCTGGAGTAACCTACAACAAGACCGCCTGGCACGTTCCGAGCAGGCGTAGCAATGCGGTCCCAACCCCAACCCTCGCAAAAAGGCGATACCAGCACTTCGCGTACATAACTACGCTCTAGAAATACCATGGGCATAGGGAGAGGGGCACCATCACGGCACGCCCAAAACACGGCTTAAACTGCACCAGGGGCTGCCGATTTTTTTTTACTTTTCTCTTACTTCCAGGACTCTTCTCTTCGGAAGGCCTGTTCGGCAGTTCAATTGCCGTACAAACGATGCAAGAACTAGGGAAGCAGACAAGCCGTGCCACATTACGGAACTCCCAGGTGGTCTCTATCATGAGCAGTATACCTATTTCGCATACCATTCCGCAGCTTGCCCTTGAAGCAAACATGTTAAATAGTCCAACTTTTCGTTTATCGCACAACTTGTATCGTTCTGCTTTGATCGCAGCTATTTTTAACAAACAATGCATAGCTACTGTCTATTTTTGCATTACCTTTTTATAAATAATTGTTCCTTAATGACATGTTGCACCCGTACAATCTGGTACGGCCAAAATACGCCAGGGGCTTCAGTACCCCTCAATATGGTGTGAGAAGTCCGAACACTTTCACAAGTGCGGCACCCCGAACTTATAGCATTATATGCATCGTCTTCGAATCATGTCTTGGGTCAATAGTTGGGTTTGCCCGGTTCCTATGTTTTGGTGCCTTACATTCCGCTATATCGGCTAAGGTAGCACTAGGAGAACCACTGTGATTGTGCCCCAGTTGAGCTGGGCCGAGCACCTCAGTGGAGAAAGCTAAAACTGACTGTCATGATGAAGCGAGAGCTGGTCGCTGTTCGAGAGGTTTTTTCGAGTCCCTAAAGACTTATGCCGCTTCGCGCGAGGAGTCGGCTCTGTCCGGCCAAGGCGTGGATAGCGCCCCGAAATCGGTCTTCGCCGAAATTTTAAATTATAGAACTCTATGGCTAAGTGAGAGTGTTCACACATTATAGTCCGATTGCCTCGTTCGCTGGGCTGAGCGCCTCCATCGAAGGACCCAAACATGGGAAAAAGAGTGCTCAGGTTTATCCCCGAACACCCCAGCACTAGCAGCATGGGGGCAGAAGCTAACGACTCGCCATCTCTCAGAATTGATAAATAGCCGCACAGAAGGTAATATTTTAAATTCAAACAGCATTGCTAAGCGCATATGAACAAGTTTCCAGCGCACAGGACAAAAACGAGCGAGATTTACTCAAAAATTACATCCCTAGTACATTCATCCGCCACAAGGCCACTACTAGGAAAAGGCCTACTAATGGCGCACCTAATTTGGCCATTAATGGCGCATTAGTGGTGCGCCATTAGTTCCACGCCATTAGTATATTTTACTAATGGCGCACCACAGGTGCGCCATTAGTATCTGGTATACTAATGGCGCACCTCAGATGCGCCATTAGTATATACAACAGTGCGCCATTAGTATGCCTCCCAGGGGGCCATGTATACCCAGGTGCTTTGGCATACTAATGGCGCACAACAACGAGATGCGCCATTAGTAACTTCGCCATACTAATGGCGCACTGTTTAATGATGCGCCATTAGTATCCTTTGGCATACTAATGGCGCACTGTGATGTGATGGGCCATTAGTATGAATATTAGGTTTTTTTATTTTTTTATTTTCTGTTTTTTGCACAGGTTACAAAATGTATAATTGGACAAAATATAGACAGCACACATCAACAAGAGATTCATCGAATACAATAGAAGATTAGTCTCTGAATACAATTCATCATATTAGTCTCCGAATACAATTCATCATATTAGTCTCCGAATTGAAAAGACCGAACAAAGATAGAACATTACATTACAAGTCTCGAGACCGCGAGTAGCGAGTTTGTCTTCACATTACAAGTCGATATCGATCATCTAAACTACCATCACATAGAAGAGAGCTGCCGTCATCACGATGAGCATCATCACGATGAAACTCGTCTTCATCTGGTTCCTCCAGCGCTCCCTCCCCTCTCCCGCTAGATAGCGGTCGTATCTAGATTCGGCCTCGGCCCTAGTGGTGTACCCTTTGTAACTGTTACCGCTGAATCGGTGAACCTGTCTCCGACACTCCTCCCAGTCGTCGTAGACTCCGGGAACCTTACCCTTGTACACGACATACGACGGCATCGCTATGCAGTAGCCAAACGAAACGTTAGTACCAATTCATAGACAATACATAAGTAATATATAAGTATGCAACAGAACGATCGGAAGAGAAAAGCAAGACATTAGTAGCATTGATTACATCTAAGTTGAACGACTCTCGAAACCAAAGAAACATACTACAAGTTCATTAAAGTTTAATTACAACATGAGCCGAATCGATGTTTCAGAACTAGACACAGCATCACTGCTTTCGACTCGACTCAAGGGACCGGAGCGTGGATGAAGCCGCCGTCTATCGTGGGAGTCATGAAATAACGGTCGTTGTCAGCCTGCATTTGTAGCATTGTGTCGATGTCACTGTTGGACGGTTGATTTCTGAGGTAGAACTGCCCCGAGGTACGAAGGACATCTTGATGGATGATTTCCGCAAACTCCGACTGGATGCGAAAGAATTCTTGTCTGATGTCCGCGTCCTGGATTGCCGACACGCTCGCGGCCCAATCTTTGAGGTTACTCGGTAGCAGAAGTTGATGATGGTCCCGTACGATCACCCGCATGTGATGGATGGCGTAGTAGGCACCCTTTTGACCGCCAGGCGGCTGCTTGACGCAGCAGAACATCGTATTGTGGGAGAACACATGCTTGCCGTACTTACGAATAGGCCTGGTGAAGGTGCCTCCAGATTTGACGTAGCCGGGGAGAACATCATCAAGAACCTTCTTGACATTTGTGTAGTCTACGTTCGACTGACGGTCCGGGTCGAAATACGTGGCCATGGAATGTTTGGGGCTTAGGAGGATGAGCGTGCAATGTGTGTCACTGCAGAAAACACAGAATGTTAAAAGAAAAATGATCGAAATCTAAGAATTCATATGTTACGGCGCAGTTGAGGGGAGGACTTACTCGAGAAAGTAAGGCACGAGGAAGTTATCCTTATCTTGGTTTGCCAGAATGACGCCTTTGAGGTAAGAAGTCGCGACTTGCCGGTCCCCAGCGCTGCCCAAGATCTTGGCACGCATGTAGAAGGGGTCGACTATCACGATGTCCGGGGTCTTGTCGCGAATGATCCGCATCTCCATACTCAGCGAAAATAGCCGAACGAAGGTGTAGTGCAGCGGATGAAGGTTCAACATAGCGTGGATGTCATCAAACCGCAGGACGATCGTACCCCCGATGGAGTTATCCACAAAGCCCTTTCCCTCTGGCACCTTGGCCGCGAAAACCGGGTATGCCACATCCTTCTCTCCGAGACGCCGCTTCTCCAAAAAAGAACACTGTCATGCAGACTCCGCATAGCACCGGTTGCAGCATCGAGCATATTTCTCGGTAGCATCGGCCTACCCGCCACATGCACCCTCCTCGAGATATCCTCAGGTGAAGGTGGCCCATCCTGATCACGGATCGTACTCGGTGCCGGCTGGCCCGCACCCTTGTTATCTTTCTTTTGCGTGCCTTCTTCTTCTCCTGTAATGGGACCGAGTTCTGCTCACAGACCGCCTTCTTGAGTGTGTTGGGGCTGATCATATTTCGCACCTCGCCTATCTGAGGCTCGGTGAAGTTGGCAGCTGGATGCGTCTCCTGAGAGATGAACTGCAAACGACGCCTGTTGCAACTTGGCTTCTCCGCGGTACCAGCTAGATCGCGCACGTCTTTTGTCGGGTTGGGTTCTTGAGAAGGAGGCCCCATGAAGTCGCCACCGTACCCATGATCGGCAAGATGTTGGCAAATGTATCGTCGTCGTCGTCGTTCTGATCCTGTGCCATATGCATGTTTGGATCCAGTGGCATAGGGATGTCCGGCACCGTTGCAGCGGTCTTGCCATGGGGCCAACTTGGCGCCGGCACGACTGGCGGTGTTGTCTTTGGGGTGGTGTCCCCCGCCCCCAAACGAATCTGGCTCTTCGGCCAAAGCAGGGGCCAGCTCAGGCAGGCGCTAAGGGTCATCACGTCATCATCGTCGGCCCCGACGGGTCGAATCGGAGGTAACAACTCGTCGCAGCCTGGCAGCACCCGAACCAGTTGAACCCTAAACAAGTTGGGTGGCATCTGGGTACCGTGGAACAAGGGGTTTCCCGGTTGAACGATTTTGCCCTTGGCGACATCGACCAACTCGTTGTTCACAAAGTGCAGGAGAGTGCACGAAACGTCAGCGACGCCCTGCGAAAACATGTAGGGCGTCATGGATGCCCAGTCAAAGGCAAGGAGATGAAGTCCTCGACCGAGAGAGGCTTAATTAGTTACCGTGATGATGGTGTCGAGCTCGGCTAATGTCGAGGCACCGCCAACGGCGGGCGTGCAGTTGACGGAGGGGCCGCTTGCTGCAGAGGTGCCGGCCGGCATACACCCGGGTGCATTAAGCTCCCGTGCCGGCGTCGGAGACACCAATGGCCCCGCCATCGCGTTCTGCGAGTTGCTGGCCGTGAAGCTAGGAATCGGGGGCGGCCCCTGTTGGCCGCCCACAATCCACGCACTAATCCCCTGGATTAAGGTAGGCACAATGGCGGTGATCGTCCTTCCGAGTTGTTGTTCCACTTGCTCTTGGAAAATCTCCGGAATCCGCGCCACCTGTGCCCTGAGTTCTTGAACCTCGCGTGCCTGGCTTTCCGAGCTGGTCTTTTTCTCCTTTCGCCCACCAGTGTTATAGTATGACGACCATTTTGTCGACAAGCCTTTGCCGGCCACACGACCAGCTGACGTCGGCTTACTGAGCTTATCCTTGTTCTTCATTACATTCAACGCCCTATTTAGAGTGGTGTCCCAAGGGTTGCTCTTAGTCGACCCCGCGCTACTGCTTTCAGTCGCCTATGGAAGGAATGTGAACCATTTAGAAATTTGGCTTCATTAATTAGAATGCAACCATATGGAGCTAATTACACGGGGGTGTATTCCTTACCAGAACAAGCTCAAGCGCCCTGGTCTTTGGATCTGTGGTAAGCTCCTTTGTTTTCGGGTCCTTCTTGTACCGGGCCCTGACAAAGTTCCTGGTCTGCTTGTCACCGTATTTATCGAAGAGGGGCGGTAGGCCTTGCTCGGCATGGTCCGCCTCCTCCTTGTCCCATATAGGCTCCGCCACTCTGTAACCGCCGGGACCGAGTGTGTGTTCCCCTAAGTTCAGCTCCCGCATTTCTTTCCCCCACTTACTTGATTCGGAGTTTGCGGTGCTCGAGCAATTGATCTTGAAGTCCTTGTAGTCATCTTCGGTGATCGAAGGATTTTTCTCCTTGATCTTCTCATAACTCTCACCTTTCTCGATCATTCTCTTCACATTGCTTTTCCAAGTAGACAGGGCCTTGCTCATCTTCGTGAGGGCAGCATTGTTCACTTTATTCCCTTTGAGGCTTGTGTTTTCAAATTCAGCGGGGAACTTGTATCGTTCGTGCAGCTTCGTGAAGAGGAGGTTGTGCAAATTCCTCGGTCAGGATGCCTCCGGTTCTCGGTGTTGATCGAGACGGTGCTCCGGAGAATGCACCCGAGCTGAAGCGAGTACCCCTTGACTATTCGTTCGGGCGCCGTTGGATTCCCGTCGGAGTCCACTTAAGTAACTTCCTCCTTGAGGGTGCGGATCACGGTCGGGCGCCGGTCCTTCCGTTGCCTCTTCGGTTGGCTGCCATCTGTGCGTGCGCCGCCATCATCAGTGGTGGCATCCTCGGCGGCACCATCAGTGGTGGCATCAGTGGGGTCAACCTCGGTGGTACCATCAGTGGTCTCAGGATCGGTGGGGAAGGCGGCGTCCTCATACAAGTGAGGTTGTTCCTCCATCTCCCGGGACAGCTCCCAGAATGCCTTGACGCCCGAACCCCCGGCCTCATCGTTGTTGGCCATGTTTCTCTCTAAATAGGAACAAAGTTTGGTCAAAAAGTTGGTTATTGTCAAGGAACAAGATCATGGTCTCATCATTTAGGGTTTGTCGACACCGAGGCATCCTAAAAGCTAAGCTTTTATCATTGAGGGTTTTTCGATGCCGAGGCACCCTAAAAGCCTAAGCTTTCATCATTTCGGTTTTTATCAACACCGAGGCACCCTAAAAGCCATGCATTAGTCACAAGTACGCCGGGGCACTTGATCCTACTTAATTAACTACTAAGATACCCCGGCCCATGCATTAGTCACAAGTACCCCATATGTCCTATTTTTAGCAAAGTCATGCTAAAATTCACGGAAAATTTCAGCATGACCTTTGCTGAAAATAGGACATATGGAGTACCTGAATTTGCCGGAACGGAAGTTAATCGACATTCCAGCAAACTCAAGGGCCTCTCGGGTGGACAAGGCAAAAAAGGCCTCCATCACAACATGGAAAATACATTGGCATGTGAAGAGGTGAAACAATATATGCATCTCCAAGCAGTATCATTCAACATTTTGGACAAACCACTACAAGCAATACTGGACCATTTCTCCCCCAATACATCATAGCAACATTATTTGGGTACCTATATGGTATTAACATGCCATTCTCTGTCAAGAGAAGTAGCACAAAATCATTCAAGTACCAGTGTTTAACTAAAACTTGGTGTGAATAAGATCCTCTGTCAGTACTTCATTCCAATAATCAAAACCCCAAAACCTGACCCCAACTAGTTACCATAAGGTCAAATACTGTCCACAAAACCATAACAGAAATAGCAAGTCAAATTTAAACAACTGGAGTAGTTCAAGATACTGAATCTTGGTTTTAACCAAACAGTATTTATACTCCCCTTTCATTTAAATACACAGCAAAAGATTCATTTAAATACACAGTACTGACAAAATTCATCTAATTCTACTGGAGTAAAAAGGTTTCATTTAACTTAAAAGATTCAGAGAAGAGCAAGCAGGAGCACACTACTGCACAACTTAACTGAATTTTTTACTCCAATAATACCGGTACACTTGCTACTCCAGTACTGTACTTCATGTGGAAAAGTAACAGTAGCTACTGATGCTACTCCAAAACGCATGCACTCCACTGCAAGCACATAATCTTTTATTCAAGTAATAGTGTATGATGAATTTGATTATTTAGACTTAAGTTGCGTCAAGTGATGTCACTAGTTTCAGTTAACTAAAGTACTACAGCAACTGGAGTACCTAATCTGATCCAGTTAAAGTCTCCAGATGGAGTACCAAATGGAGTACTACAGCTGCTGCACTTGCTACACCAAAACAGCTACTGATCAAGTACTAGAGTACTCCAGTTGATCAAGCAGCAGTAGAAAGACTGTAAGTGTTTAAATTTAGTTGATCAAGCAGACTCGTCAAAGTACTACTGCAAGTGTTTAAATTCAGTCAAGTATACTACTGCAGGTGTTTAATTAAAAGAAAAGTGCTTCATGATTCTCTTTATGTCAGGCTACAACGCCCAGTTGTGGAACAGGAAGAAATACTGCAGTTTGTGAATATAGATTGTCTTTGTTCCAGTTAATGGATACTATGCCTGTTGGCTCTACAAACTTACTTTTGAAGCAGAAAACAGTGATGGGGTCGAGGCCGTACCAAACTAAGGCGTTCGTCGGTGGTGGCTGGCCGGTGCTCCTCTCCTCTTGTAGCTGCAGCGGCAGGAGAAGAGCCCGTGCCCGCGGAGTGGAGGGAATCTTCGCGCGGACGGGGATAGAGCTCGAGGCAGTCCGCGAACGGCGGCGCCTGGTCGTCGCGGCGGAGGAGGGCCGGTGGTCGCGGGGACGATGCGGTGTCGACGGGGACGACCTAGTCGGGTGAAACAGCGCGAGGGGAGGGGAAGTGGGGAGGTGCGGAGGTGTGGAGCGGGCGCGGGGGTCGTCGGAGCGGGCGCGGGGGAGCCGGAGCGGGTGTGGAGCGGGCGCGGGAGTCGGCGGCGGCGGTGGAGAGCAGTCACGGGGAGCGCGGGGAGGCTCGCGCTGCCGTCCGTCCGAGGAGGTCGCGGGCTCAAGGGGGAGGAAGGGGAGAGGGAGGCGGCGGGGGCGCGTGGGCGGCTGCGGTGCAGTGGGTCGGGGCAGCGGCGGCGGCGGCGCGGTGGAGGGAGGGACGAGGGAAGGAGCAGCGCGGTGGATCGAGGGAGAGGGAACTGGCGAGGGGGAGAGGGAAGGGGGGACCGGGCGAAGGGGTGCACAATACTAATGGCGCACCACCCCTAGGTGCGCCATAAGTACATCCATACTAATGGCGCACCTCACCGTGGTGCGCCATTAGTATTTTTTTGATTTCTGCTCGAGCCAATAGGTTATCTTCCACCTGACCTAATCCACACCAAGTTCCATCTACTAGCTCGACTGGTCAGCAGCTAGTTCTCACACCAGGAGGTCCTGGGTTCGATTCCTAGGCTCCACAATTTTTTTTATGCATTTAAAATGTTGTTTGATACTTATTTGTGTTTAAATATGTTCAAACTTGTTTAAATCATAACAGTAATATTTTTTTTATAAGACAGTAATATTTTTTTTAAAAATATCATCAAACAGTAATGCCGGTGGATCGGGGGAGGGTGCGCGGGGTGCGGGGGGTCGGCGGTGGCGGTTGAGTAGAGGAGGGGTGCGGGGGGTCGGCGGCGGCGGTTGAGTAGGGGAATCAAGGGTGCGGGGGGTGCTCGGCGGCGAGGGGGACCAAATCTGGCGAGGTGGGATAGCGATCGAGATGGAGGGGGATCGAGATCGAGTGTCCATGAAATTTAAAAATATTCATGATAGTTCAAAAAGTGCCCATGAAATACAATCGAGAAATGAAGGCTACAATTTAAATACAATCGATCTTAGCTAGCTATCTGTTCACAATCTTCTTGCCCTTCTTTTTCGCAAATGGAGTTCTTCTGTGGAACGGACGTCCTTTAGGTAGGGTGGTCCTGCTTCTTCTTGTGGTGTATGCTGCTACTTCATCATCGTCGTCATGTTCGATCCTCAGGTCACCGTACTTGTCGAAGTCTTGCTCATTGGCTACTCCATCCATTCCGATGATCTTCCTTTTGCCTCTCCTCACGACAACACGACTGGGCTTTGACGGGTCGGTAATGAAGAAGCATTGGTCCATTTGGGAAGCCAGTACCCATGGCTCATTTTTCACGGTGACGTTTGCGCCCGCGGTCTTGGATTTGGCTTCGGGTATAACCATGGTGGTGAAATACCGGTCTTCTTTTAGGACGCTCTTGGCCCATCTGACACGGAACATCGGGACCTTCTCTCCAGCGTAGCTCAGCTCCCAGATCTCCTCGATCCTTCCGTAGTATCTGTCCTTGTCGTTACCGGTGTAGGATTCCATCGTTACCCCGGAGTTCTGATAACCATCGCTCTTCATGTCCTTGGCCTCGGTGTAGAATGTGTAGCCGTTGATATCGTACGCCTCATAGGTCATCAGGTTGTGCTCGGCGCCCTGTGACAAGGCGAATATGAGTTGTTCTTCCGCGGAAGAATCTTCATGTAAAGGGTACGACAGAAGCTTCTGCTTGAACCAACGCGTGAAACATGAGTTGTGCTCTTTGAGTATATCTCCGTCCGTCCTCTGTTGGCCTCGGTCATTGTACGTCTTCTTAATAAAGGTTTTGTGCTCTACCACCCAAGGATCGACCACGTCTATGTGTTGTAGCGCGACTAGGTTTGCTCTTTCAAAGTCGGCGAGTCGACCCTCGAAGTCGACATGCATTTCGCGGCGACCCTCACAGTGACCCCATCCAGCGAGCCTGCCGAGGTGCCTGTTGATGGGCAGACCAACTGGGTTCTCGATGCCTAAATAATTCGTGCAGTAGGAGATGCACTCTTCGGTCAGAAAGCCCCTGGCTATGCTTCCCTCTGGACGTGACATGTTGCGAACGTATCCTTTGATGACACCATTCATCCTTTCGAACGGCATCATGCTGTGCAGGAACGTCGGCCCGAGTTGGATGATATCGTCCAAGATATGGACCAGCAGATGCACCATAACGTCGAAGAATGCGGGCGGGAAGTACATCTCAAGCTCGCATAGTATCACCACGATCTCTTCCTGTAGCCTTCTGAGTTGCCTCACGCCAACAGACTTCCGAGAGATGACGTCGAAAAAGTTGCATAGGCCAAATAGGGTTTCACGGACGTGCGCGTCCATGATCCCACGGATGGCAACTGGAAGTATCTGCGTCATCAGCACGTGACAGTCGTGAGACTTCATCCCGCTGAACTTCAGCTTCGCTGGGTCTAGGTATCTGCTTATCTTCCCCGCGTAACCGTAAGGAAGTTTTACTCCTACGAGGCAGGTGAAAAACTGCTCGATCTCCTCCTGACTTAGAGTGAAGCACGCGGGAGGGTAGTCATTTCCGATCTTCTTGGCCTTTTTGCCTTTGCGACGACTTTCCGTGTCCTGCTTCGCCTCATCATCATCATCATCATCATCATCATCATCATCATCATCATCATCATCATCATCATCATCATCATCATCATCATCATCATCATCATCATCATATATAGCGTGAAGCTCCTGCCTGATGCCCATTGATTTCAAGTCTGCCCTTGCTTTCGGCCCATCTTTGGTCCTCTCTGGCATGTTGAGCAGGGTACCAAGCAGACTCTCGCACACGTTCTTTGTGATATGCATGACATCAAGGCTGTGAGGCACACGGTGGATCTTCCAGTACGGCAAGTCCTAGAAAACAGACCTCGTTTTCCATACCTTCAGCAGCGGCTCTAGTGCCTTTCGCTTCTTTCCCGGCTCTAGCGCCTTTTGCTTCTTTCCCGGCAGTGGGCAGTCTTTCCAATTTTTCAACAGCTCGTCTATTTCCTCGCCGCTCCTCGTACGCGGGCGTCCTCGGGGTTCGGTTTCACCATCGAACAGATCCTTGCGTTTTCTCCATGGGTCATCGTCGCGAAGCCACCTTCGATGTCCCATGAACACGGTTTTCGAAGACCCCGGATCTCTATCTAGCTGGCGATACGTTGTGTCATCCATGCACCTGACGCATCCAGAAAATCCGTGGACCACCTGCCCCGCGACATATCCGTAACCGAGATAGTCGTGCACCGTCGTGAGCAGTGCGGCTCTCATAGGGAAATATTCTTTCTCTGCGGCGTCCCACGTATTGGCTGGCGTTTTCCACAGCGTGTCAAGCTCTTCTTTCAGCAGCCCCAGATACAGATTGATGTCGTTCCCTGGTTGTTTCGGTCCTTCAATTAGCATATGTTGGAAATATGCCCTAGAGGCAATAATAAATTAGTTATTATTATATTTCCTTGTTCATGATAATCGTTTATTATCCATGCTAGAATTGTATTGATAGGAAACTCAGATACATGTGTGGATACATAGACAACACCATGTCCCTAGTGAGCCTCTAGTTGACTAGCTCGTTGATCAATAGATGGTTACGGTTTCCTGACCATGGACATTGGATGTCATTAATAACGGGATCACATCATTAGGAGAATGATGTGATGGACAAAGACCCAATCCTAAGCCTAGCACAAGATCATGTAGTTCGTATGCTAAAGCTTTTCTAATATCAAGTATCATTTCCTTAGACCATGAGATTGTGCAACTCCCGGATACCGTAGGAGTGCTTTGGGTGTGCCAAACGTCACAACGTAACTGGGTGGCTATAAAGGTACACTACAGGTATCTCCGAAAGTGTCTGTTGGGTTGGCACGAATCGAGACTGGGATTTGTCACTCCGTGTAAACGGAGAGGTATGTCTGGGCCCACTCGGTAGGACATCATCATAATGTGCACAATGTGATCAAGGAGTTGATCACGGGATGATGTGTTACGAAACGAGTAAAGAGACTTGCCAGTAACGAGATTGAACAAGGTATCAGGATACCGACAATTGAATCTCGGGTAAGTATCGTACCGCTAGACAAAGGGAATTGTATACGGGATTGATTAAGTCCTTGACATCATGGTTCATCCGATGAGATCATCGTGGAACATGTGGGAGCCAACATGGATATCCAGATCCCGCTGTTGGTTATTGACCGGAGAGTCATCTCGGTCATGTCTGCATGTCTCCCGAACCCGTAGGGTCTACACACTTAAGGTTCGGTGACGCTAGGGTTATAGAGATATTAGTATGCGGTAACCCGAAAGTTGTTCGGAGTCCCGGATGAGATCCCGGACGTCACGAGGAGTTCCGGAATGGTCCGGAGGTAAAGATTTATATATGGCAAGTCCTATTTTGGTCACCGGAAAAGTTTCGGGTTTTATCGGTAACGTACCGGGACCACCAAGAGGGTCCCGGGGGTCCACCAAGGGGGTCCACCTGCCCCGGGAGGCCACATGGGCTGTAGGGGTGTGCGCCTTGGCCTATATGGGCCAAGGGCACCAGCCCCAAGAGGCCCATGCGCCAAGAGATAAGAAGAAGGAAGAGTCCTAAAGGGGGAAGGCACCTCCGAGGTGCCTTGGGGAGGAGGGACTCCTCCCTGGCCGCACCCTTCCTTGGAGGAAGGGCCAAAGGCTGCGCCCCCCCTCTCCCTTGGCCCTATATATAGTGGGGGAAAGGGAGGGAAGCAACACCTAAGCCCTGGCGCCTCCCTCTCCCTCCCATGACACATCTCCCTCCTCCCGCAGCGCTTGGCGAAGCCCTGTTGGAATCCCGCTACTTCCACCACCACGCCGTCGTGCTGCTGGATCTCCATCAACCTCTCCTTCCCCCTTGCTGGATCAAGAAGGAGGAGACGTCTCTGCTCCGTATGTGTGTTGAACGCGGAGGTGCCGTCCGTTCGGCGCTAGGATCATCGGTGATTTGGATCACGACGAGTACGACTCCATCAACCCCGTTCTCTTGAACGCTTCCGCGCGCGATCTACAAGGGTATGTAGATCCACTCCTCCCTCGTTGCTAGATGACTCTATAGATTGATCTTGGTGATGCGTAGAAAATTTTGAATTTCTGCTACGTTCCCCTACAGTGGCATCATGAGCTAGGTCTATGCGTAGTTTCTATGCACAAGAAGAACACAAAGTAGTTGTGGGCATTGATTTTGTTCAATATGCTTACCGTTACTAGTCCAATCTTGATTCGGTGGCATTGTAGGATGAAGCGGCCCAGACCGACCTTACACTTACTCTTACGTGAGACTGGTTCCACCGACTGACATGCACTAGTTGCATAAGGTGGCTAGCGGGTGTCTGTCTCTCCCACTTTAGTCGGATCGGATTCGATGAAAAGGGTCCTTATGAAGGGTAAATAGAAATTGGCATATCACGTTGTGGTTTTTGCGTAGGTAAGAAACGTTCTTGCTAGAAACCCATAGCAGCCACGTAAAACATGCAAACAACAATTAGAGGACGTTTAACTTGTTTTTGCAGGGTATGCTATGTGATGTGATATGGCCAAAAGGATGTGATGAATGATATATGTGATGTATGAGATTGATCATGTTCTTGTAATAGGAATCACGACTTGCATGTCGATGAGTATGACAACCGGCAGGAGCCATAGGAGTTGTCTTAATTTATTTATGACCTGCGTGTCAACATAAACGTCATGTAATTACTTTACTTTATTGCTAACCGTTAGCTGTAGTAGTAGAAGTAATAGTTGACGAGACAACTTCATGAAGACACGATGATAGAGATCATGATGATGGAGATCATGGTGTCATGCCGGTGACGATGATGATCATGGAGCCCTGATGATGGAGATTAAGAGGAGCAAAGTGATATTGGCCATATCATGTCACTATTTGATTGCATGTGATGTTTATCATGTTTATACATCTTATTTGGTTAGAACGACGGTAGTAAATAAGATGATCCCTCACTAAAATTTCAAGAAGGTGTTCCCCCTAACTGTGCACCATTGCGACAGTTCGTTGTTTTGAAGCACCACGTGATGATCGGGTGTTAGATTCTAACGTTCACATACAACGGGTGTAAGACAGATTTACACACGCGAAACACTTAGGTTGACTTGACGATCCTAGCATGTACAGACATGGCCTCGGAACACAAGAGACCGAAAGGTCGAGCATGAGTCGTATGGTAGATACGATCAACATGAAGATGTTCACCGATGATGACTAGTCCATCTCACGTGATGATCGGACGCGGCCTAGTTGACTTGGATCATGTAATCACTTATATGACTAGAGAGATGTCTATCTGAGTGGGAGTTCATAAGATGAACTTAATTATCCTGAACATTGTCAAAAGGTCTTCGCAAATTATGTCGTAGCTCGCGCTTCAGTTCTACTGTTTAGATATGTTCCTAGAGAAAATTTAGTTGAAAGTTGATAGTAGTAATTATGCGGACTAGGTCCGTAAACTGAGGTTTGTCCTCATTGCTTCATAGAAAGCTTATGTCCTTAATGCACCGCTCAGTGTGCTGAACCTCGAACGTTGTCTATGGATGTTGCGAACATATGACATACACATTTTGATAACTACGTGATAGTTCAGTTAAACGGCTTAGAGTTGAGGCACTGAAGACGTTTTCAAACGTCGTGAAACATATGAGATGTTTCGAGGGCTGAAATTGGGATTTCAGACTCGTGCCCACGTCAAGAGGTATAAGACCTCCGATGATTTTCTTAGCCTGCAAACTAAGGGAGAAAAGCTCAATTGTTGAACTTGTGCTCAGATTGTCTGAGTACAACAATCGCTTCAATCGAGTGGGAGTTGATCTTCCAGATGAAATAGTGATGGTTCTCCGAAGTCATTACCACCAAGCTGCTTGAGCTTCGTGTTGAACTATAATATATCAGGGACATATATGATGATCCTTGAGATATTCACGATGTTAGACACCACAAAAGTAGAGATCAAGAAGGAGCATCAATTGTTGATGGTTGGTGAAACCACTAGTTTCAAGAAGGGCAAGGGCAAAAAGGGATGCTTCATGAAACGGCAAATCAGCTGCTGCTCTAGTGAAGAAACCCAAGGTTGAACCCAAACCCGAGACTAAGTGCTTCTGTAATAAAGGGAACAGGCACTGGAGCAGAATTACCCTAGATACTTGGTAGATAAGAAGGCTGGCAAGGTCGATAGAAGTATATTGGATGTATTATGTTAATGTGTACTTTACTAGTACTCCTAGTAGCACCAGGGTATTAGATACCGGTTCGGTTGCTAAGTGTTAGTAACTCGAAATAAAAGCTACGGAATAAACGGAGACTAGCTAAAGGTGAGATGACGATATGTGCTGGAAGTATTTCCAAGGTTCATCAAATATCGTACGCTCCCTCTACCATCAAGATTGGTGTTTGCGTTGAGCATAGACATGATTGGATTATGTCTATCGCAATACGGTTATTCATTTAAAGAGAATAATGGTTACTCTGTTTATTTGAATAATACCTTCAATGGTCTTACACCTGAAATGAATGGTTTATTGAATCTCGATCATAGTGATACACATGTTCATGCCAAAAGATAGTAATGATAGTACCACCTACTTGTGGCACTGCCACGTAAGTCATATCGGTATAAAACGCATGAAGAAGCTCCATGTTGATGGATCTTTGGGCTCACTTGTTTTGGAAGGTTTGAGACATGCGAACCATGTCTATTGGTGTATATGCATGAAGAAACTCCATGCAAATGGACCGTTTGGACTCACTTGATTTTGAATCACTTGAGACATGCAAATCATACCACATGGGCAAGATGATTGAAAGCCTCGTTTTCAGTAAAATGGAACTAGAAAGCAACTTGTTGGAAGTAATACATTTTGATGTGTGCAATCCAATGAGTGCTGAGGCATGTAGTGGATATCGTTATGTTCTTACTTCACAGATGATTTGAGTAGATGTTGAGTATATTTACTTGATGAATCACGAGTCTGAATTATTGAAAGGTTCAAGTAATTTCAGGGTGAAGTTGAAAGATCGTCGTGACAAGAGGATAAAATATCTATGATATGATCATAGAGATGAATATCTGAATTACGAGTTTGGCACAGAATTAAGACATTGTGGAAATTGTTTCACAACTAATACAACCTGGAACACCATAGTGTGATGGTGTGTCCGAACATCATAACTGCACCCTATTGGATATGATGCATACCATGATGTCTCTTATCGAATTGCCACGATAGTTTATGGGTTAGGCATTAAAGACAACCACATTCACTTTAAATAGGGCACCACGTAATTCCGATAAGATGACACCATATGAACTATGGTTTAGAGAAACCTAAGCTGTCATTTCTTAGAAGTTTGGGGCTGCGACGCTTATGTGAAAAAGATTCAGGCTGATAAGCTCGAACCCAAAGCGGATAAATGCATCTTCATAGGACACCCAAAACAGTTGGGTATACCTCCTGTCTCAGATCCGAAAGCAATAAGGGATTGTTTCTAGAATCGGTTCCTTTCTCGAGGAAAAGTTTCTCTCGAAAGAATTGAGTGGGAGGATGGTGGAGACTTGATGAGGTTATTGAACCGTCTCTTCAACTAGTGTGTGGCAGGGCACATGAGTTGTTCCTGTGGCACCTACACCAATTGAAGTGGAAGCTTATGATAGTGATCGTGAAACTTCAGATCAAGTCACTACCAAACCTCGTGGGATGACAAGGATGCGTACTACTTCAGAGTGGTACGTAATCCTATCTTGGAAGTCATGTTGCTAGACAACAATAAACCTACGAGCTATGGAGAAGCGATGGTGGACCTGGATTCCAAAATGGCTCGAGGCCATATAATTCGAGAGAGGATCCATATATGAAAACAAAGTGTAGAATTTGGGAGAACTACTTGATGGTCATAAGGCTGTTAGGTACATATGGATTTTAAAAGGAAGACGGACAATGATGGCAGGTATCACCATTAAGAAAGCTCGACTTGTCGTTAAGATGTTTTCCGACAAGTTCAAGGAGTTGACTGCGATGAGACTTTCTCACTCGTAGCGATGCTAAGAGTCTGTTGGAATTATATTAGCAATTACTGCATTATTTGTGAAATCTTGCAGATAGGATGCCAAAAACCATTGTTTCCTCGACGATTTTTGAGGAAAGGTTGTATGTGATACAACCAGAAGGTTTTGTTAATCCTGAAAGATGCTAATAAGTATGCAAAGCTCCAGCAATCCTTCTAAGGACTGGAGTAAGCATCTCAGAGTTGGAATGTATGCTTTGATAAGATGATCAAAGTTTTGGGTGTATACAAAGTTTATGAGAAACTTGTATTTCCAAAGAAGTGAGTGGGAGCACTATAGAATTTCTGATAAGTATATGTTGACATATTGTTGATCAGAAATGACGTAGAATTTCTGGAAAGCATATAGGGTTATTTGAAAGTATTTTTCAATGGAAAGCCTGGATTAAGCTACTTGAACATTGAGCATCAAGATCTATAAGGATAGATCAAAACGCTTAATGGTACTTTCAAATGAGCACATACCTTGACATGATCTTGAAGGTGTTCAAGATGGATCAGTCAAAGAAGGAGTTCTTGCCTGAGTTGTAAGGTATGAAGTTAATACTTAAAGCTCGACCACGGAAGAAGAAAGAGGAAGGACGAAGGTCGTCCCCTATGCTTTTTGTAGCGACCCGACCCGAATGGATCAAGTCTCTGTGCTCACGTGTCATCCCTGGATCGGTATGCTGACACACACAGTACTCGAAGGATTTATAATAGAGGTAAATCACATGTATAAAGTAACATAAATACTATTACCTCAATCCAAAATAGCGGAAGCAACAAGGTTGTGGATTCCCATCAACACCAACGGCAAAGTTGAGTGTAGAAATCGTAACCCTAACGTATCACTTACTCGTCGTAAGAAACCTGCAACATAAGACGTTGCAGCCCGAAACGGGTCAGTACATTGAATGTACTGGCAAATTCACACCATAGAGAAAATGATGAACAATGGCTACCACTATATGCATATTTGGCTGGTGGAAAGCTCTATGGTTATAAGGTTTTTGCGTAAAGCCAATTTTTCCCTACTGCAAAGGAATAAATTTATTTAACTAACATGGTGGTTGTTAAACATTGAGAATGGTTGACAGCATTCTCAATCCCAATTAAAAATAATTAAAACCCAACAACATTAATTAGAAGTAACGTGTTGAGATTCACATGATATTCAAGTACTAGATACTCAAGTTGTCCATAACCGGGGACACGGCTAATCATGATTAGTTTATACACTCTGCAGAGGTTTGCGCACTTTTCCCCACGTGACTCGATCGCCTCCGTTTGTTTTCTCGCACTACACGGTGTTTGAGAAACGGATGACCGAGACATAGTCTTTCAGAAGCGCTAGCACCTTACATGTGGGGTAGACCGTACCACCTACAACCCCTACATCTGCTAGTCCACCCCGTAAGAGTTCGCACAACTTAGTCAACTATGCCAGAGCCCATAGTAGCATGTGGCTGCACACGGAAGTTTCTAGCATGAATTATCTTATGATCCCTTTGAGCCTGGGTGGCGGTCCGAAAAAAAACAGGCAAGTCCTGATAGACATCAGGTGCCTCAATCCACCCAGATGTGTGTTTAAGTTGCCACCTTAGATAAACCATTAAAATTATCAACTCACATCTATCATGGAATATCACTCACCCAATCCACGTCTACTAGCATAGCATGGCATAATAAGCAAACGTAGAAGTAACTCCCAAAGGTTTCATAGTAATACAGGTGATAGGTACTACCTCATCTACTTCCCAACCCACAATTTAATTAGATCCTAATCACGCAATGTGTGAGGATTGATCTAATGCAATAAAACATGGGTTGTAGAAAAGGTATGATCAAAGTGTGAACTTGCCTTGCTGATGATCCGCGAGACCTAGGGTTTCGAAGTAACAGGCGGCGCAATCCGGGTAATCTATTGCAGACAAACAACAAGCATACAATAAGTACTCATCTAATGCACAGGTAAAACTCGAACAAGAGATCGAACCAGATAGTTCAACTTAAGAACTCCGGTTGCATAGAAAGAACGAACCGAACAAACGGCAGAAAACAAACAGCGGAAGAAAAACAACTCGGTTCTAGCAAGTTGAAACTAGGTCAAAGTTTACTGTAGCAAAAGCTTGTTCAAGTTGATTAGACGGAACGGCGGTTTCGAGACGAAACTCCAGGAGCTTGAATCACCTGATTCCGATAAACGGGCGAGAAGAAAGACTAGAACGAAGATCAGATCTGAGATCACGATCGCGGAAAAGACGCGGAATAAATCCGACGAAAAGAAAGAGAAGAACGGTTAAACGAACGGGCGTCGTTAACCGGGAAATAATCGGTGATCACGTTCGTTGAGACGAACGGTCCGAAAGAAGAACGAAAATCAATCTAGGGTTTTCGGAGAAAAAGACCGGAAAGAAACGGAAAACCGATCTAGAAAACTGGAACAGTTTAGCGAAGAACCGGAAAGAAAAACGAATCAGTGGAGAAGAAAAGAATCGGAACGATTTATAAGAAAACCGATCCGAGGAAAAGAAAAGAGACGCGGCGCGGTACCTCCGGCGAGGTCTCCGGTGAGGGGCTCCGGCGGCGGCGGCGTTGGGCGGCGGCGGCGGTGGCGTGGGTGAGGGGCGGCGGCGGTGTAGGCAAGGCGCGGCGGCGGCGGGTGACGCAGGGCGCGGCGCGGGTGAGAGGCGCGGGGTGAGACGCTGCTTGGGTGGTGGAGAGAGGGGTTTTGATTTGATGTTTAGAGGGGGGGTGCTTGGGTATTTATATTGGGGAGGGGGGGTTTACTTGGGGTAGGGGACAAGAAATAGAGTAGGAATAGGAATAACGAAATAAGGAAAAAGGGGCAAGGGGTGCCCTAGAATCCTTTTAGGATTCGGTACAGGAGCAAGAGGCGGCGGTCGGCTCCCTTCGCTGGCTCCTGGCGCGCGTGAGGCTGGGGCGCAGCGGCCTGGCCTGGGCCTTGGCCCGGCTGGGCCTTGGTCCAGTTTTTTTTAACTGATTCCGCGCGCAGAAAAAAACCGTAAAAGAAAACTAAACGGGCTCCAAAATTCTAAAAGTAAATTTTCACCGACTCCTAAAAATGAGTCGAACAAAATGAACTTTTCTCCAGACCTAAAATGCAATTTTTTGAAAACGCGCATTTTTCCCTATCCAAATAAAAGCAAACGAAACTCCGGCAAACAAAATTGATCTATTTATTAAATCTTCATTTTTCCTAAATTTGGGAAAGTCATATTATTCCCTATCTCATTTTTGATATAGGAAAATAATTGAAGATGAAATAAATAAATCAAATGATCCTCTTTTCAAATTCGAGAAAACTCTCAAATAAGAAAATAATGAAATCTCCAACTCTCTCCGAAGGTCCTTGAGTTGCGTGAAATTTCTAGGATCGACCAAAATACAAGAAAATAAGATATGCATGACGGTCTAATGTATAACATTCCAAATTGAAAATAAATTCAAAAGAGCTTTGAATTTAATTCTTTGAAACTCCCAACTCATATTTCATATAATTTGAAGAAGTCATTTTATCTTCTCTCGTGAAAATCATTGAGTCGCATAAAGTTTTAGAATTGGAATATTTCCAAATGAAATTCAATTATTTTTCAAACACCCTTTTCATTTTTAAATGGAAGAAGTCATGTCATCTTCGCTCTAGGGTTTTGTGTTTGAAAAGAATTTGAATTCACGAAGATCAGAAAACAAATATGAAAGTTTGGGAAAGTCCTTTTATTCCCTCTCATTTAACTTTCAAAAAGAATTCGAATTTCACTCAATTTCACGCAATCAATCAAACAATCAATCAATCAATCTATTTGTTTATACATTCCAAAATTTAGAATTTTGGGATGTTACAAACCTACCACCCTTAAAATGAATCTCGTCCTCGAGATTCGGAGAGGCTAGCAAGAAAAGGTTAGGGTTTGGGGGTCTCCTCAAATCCATCAATCGTCACAGGGGTCTGGGGTGCTACCACCCTTAGAAGCATGGTTACGGTTCTATCAAAACTCATATACTTCATCCATATTTTTGACAGTGTCGGTCTTCTCAAATCCTTGGAAAATTCCCTCTCTGGCTCTTCCGGTAGTGGCATAATCTTTTCCTCACTTCTTCTGTACTTTCATCCTGGTAAGGTTATTCCGAGATTGGGTCTTCTTAGCTGACGGGTCTGGCGCCATTACTAAACAACTATCGATACCTCATGGTGGTCAACAATTTATGGTTTCTCCTGCAGGAAATGGGTCTGGGTTGATCCTCACCGTATTACCTACGGTTGGCAAGAGCTGCCGTGTACAAGGGGAATAATTGTTATACCATTCTAGGGTTTAAACAAGGTTTAATATCGTCGTCTCTCTACTATAGGCAAGTCACTCAGATTTACCATCCCATATAGCAAGGCGAATAATAAGAGTAAGTCGGTATGGTGATCAATCCATCCCGCACCCAAATCATTACCATGTATACAGTTTAGCGAATCTCGCATTCTAACACTCGGTCATCCTCACAAGCATTGCAGAATTTCTCTTGTCGACGAACGAAGTTCGGATATATCCATAGATTCTGCAAGCCATACAAACATCTATTGTTCCTTCACAATTCTCAGGTTTTGCGTTACTCCTATAGGATCGTCTATCGATAAGGGTATATCCACTTCCAGGGTTTTTCCTTCAGCAAGAGTGTGCTTGCTTCTTGGCAGGTCCTGGGGCCTGTGGGTTATGGCCCATCTCATCACTTGCAAACCTTGAACTCTTCATCGGGGCAGCGGATCTCTAATCCAACATCCAACTTCCAGCTTTCCCAGTATACTTAAATCCATCCAATTGTACTGTCTTCCTTCCTTCTATTGGCTCCAAACTAGGACATGTTTACTCAGACTCATCATGTAGTTTCCATTGATCCATATTTCCAACATCATACCTCCTTTATATCCAATAGTACTTCGTCTCTTCATCCTCGTGGGATATCCCTCATACCGAGGTAAAAACTTATACTTTAGGAGAATGTATAAAAATTCACAATGCAGAACAAATATTTTTGGATGCACCATGCAATTAACTTTCATGTATAACATTGTACTATTGTATATGCTTATTTTCTTAGTGGCCGATTGCGTGTGTGGTGTGGTGGGCACATCATTTCTAGTTGTGGTGGGTCAACATGAGGACTCATGGGTCGGTTCCATCCTGCGCCACATAGGTTGGACCGAGGCGCGTTATGCGAAGACCCATGTGGAGGACTCGGCGTACAACACGAAGCTAGCTACCAGAGTCGCGGAGGACTCTATCCCCACTGGTGATAAGCCAACTATATATGATTTGTAACCCTAGGCCCCCAGTATGTTATAGAAGCTTGGGGCTAGTTCGTCGATAGTATACACACACGCACAATGCCTGGTATTCACGTGTACTTTGTACACACCCCTATCACTAATATACAGTACCAGGAGTAGGCTTTTTCCTCAACTCCAAGGGTCCGAACTAGGGTAAAACTTTGCCTCGTATTACCATCCAGTCTAACAGTCAGGGATGTCCTACCGAATGATATGATGGAATTATATCTGCCAACTACTAAGAGAGAGGTGTGTCTGGGGGGCAATGTGTGCAAGAGAGGCCTAAAGATAATGTGCGTGCGGGAGACACATAGGCACATATATGTGCGTATAGAGGGCTAGTAGAGACCATGCGTGTGTATATATGCATGTGAGAGAAATAGTGTTTTCCAACTGAGATTAGTGAAAAGAGTGGTACATAGTAGTCAGAAAGAGAGAGATATACAAAGAGAGCATGTGCGTGAGATTCCCCGACACCCCGAGAGAGATTGTGAGCATGTGTGAAAGAGAAATGCCGGTGCATATAAAGTGTGTGCACTTATAACGTAGATAGAGAGATATATAGCGCGTTTGTGAGAACGGGCCGAGGCATAGTGCATCTACGTGTAAAAGGCGGTT